>NC_068301.1:15541911-15875245 GCF_025860055.1 Xyrauchen texanus
CACCCTGCCACACTATTTAAATAAATAAAACAAACATTTAATCTATTCATATATTATATACATAATTCATAATATATAAAAGTTTCAATAATGTTATATAATCTTTTATTTTTTGGGGGGAGCCATTCATTTCTTACCTCAAGTAAGTTGAGTCTTATTAAATCATCTTCATTTCAGATGTTTTGCTGTGAAAAGCAACAATTTCATAACTACATCTAAAAATAATAAGAAAAACATATTTTACTCACTCTTTAATAGATAAAAATTACAACTGGTCACAGGAATGATGGTGTAGAAAAAGTACAATAACACTGCTAGCCCCACTGAGGACAAACCCACCGGCTCTGACATGAATCACAACAAATCCCTTTGATGAAATGACTGATTACTCCTTCAGGAAACATTTACCACCCCAATTAATCAGTTAACAAACTAATTCCTGTTTATCTGTGTCTAATTACATAAAAGCCCTCTTCATTTGTTTCTACCTTCATTAACCATCATTACCTGAATAAAACAAATCAGATGCCTGACTATGAATGCCTTTGAAGGGCTTATTATGCAATGAACTTGACATATAAACTGAACAAGGGTTTAAAATTCAAAGTAATTTGAGCTTTAGTCTCCCCGAACAAAACATCAGTCAACTGAACTTGTCAACCACTGAAAGTCTCAATGTTCTCCACCAATTCTAAATTAAAATGGGAACATTTAGTCAGGCTTGGGAGTAACAGATTACTTTAATGGATTACTTGTAATGGTGTTAGGTAATCAGGGTCCAAAAATAGGTAACAGTAATCCGTAACAGTTACATAAAAACCCCATTGTAATCAGATTAGTCACATTTAAAAAAAATTGGGATTACTCTCAAGATTACAAGTTTTAATTTCTGACAAAAGAAATAGTGAATTTTCCTGACATAAAGTGATGCAGACCGCTGTTTGTTTAGATTGAGAGATGGTATAGATGCACGTTCTCTCTCACGACTCAATTTAGTCAGGAGCGCTTCCTACTGTTGCATGTGCAAATAACACCTTTCACATCAGCACTATGCTCTCTATGCAAACAGCTGCTTCATCACGCTGACCACGCAAGAACATGCATTATCTTCTTGAAAATTTCGACATTGTTTGCTTTTTAAAAGAGAAAAGAGAAACAACAACGTTCAGTGGAATTTACAAGTTCCAGCTGTGAAGACCCTGATAATTTGAAGATAATAAGAGCAATATTACAAAAACATAGATTACTTAGCTGGGAAAACATGGTCAAATACTCAAATCTATGTCTCCTATATAAAATTATTCATGGTTTATCATCCCCTCCACTCCACCAGTTTGTTAACATCCGTACAGCTGATCAGAGCAGAACCAGAGGTGCAGTGAGGGGAGATTGTGTCATTCTCTTTAGAAAAAGTGTATTTGGTCATACTTCTTTTTCTGTTCGAGCTGCTACTGAATGGAACCGCATTCCTTTAACATTTAAGAACCATTTAAAGAAATGGTTACTTGAATTTCAGAGCTGTCAACATTAACACATTTCTCTAGTCTTCTTGCCTTGTGTGTATGTATATGTTATGTCTTTGTCAGATGTTTGTTTGATTGTTGGTTTGCTGTAATTCGACTGTATTTTTTTTTTTTTTTTAACATAATAGGATCTTTTACTAAATGCATTGTACAACTTATTTTTTTTTTATTTTTTTTTTATATATATATATATATATATATATATGTAATTTTTGTCTTTTTAGGGTGACTTTTAACATCTGTCCTGGGACTGCAGACGAAAAATAGCCTTCTGGCATATTGGCAGCAATGTTAATTAATATGTACTGTCCCTGTAATAATAAATTAAAAAAAATAAATAAAATAAAAATAAAAATAAAAAGCCACACAGAAATCACATTAGCTAGGCTGGCTAAAATTAGTTAAAGGAACAATATGTGACATTGACATCAAGCATTTAAAATGGGTACTGCAGTTCAAATTCAAAATACTGGAGAGAGTTGTCTCCCCGGCTCTTCCTCCCCAGACTCAAAACTCACGTGGGTTGCAAGGTGGTGGACATGCAACAGGAACTGGCAAACTGACAATGGCAAGCGACAAGCCTTACACTGTAAGTTGATCAGCTAATGTATACGTTTGCAATTTTTTTATTGTTTGCAAATTATAAACCAGCTCATGTGGATTTTTTATAACTCTGTCAATGTTAGCTAGATGTATTGCTGTCTTCCATGACTGCAGCGTGCTGAGTTTGCCTGCTAACTTGTTTAAAATCTGGCAACCTGTGGTGTCGAAATACATTTACATTTACATTTACATTTATGCATTTGGCAGACGCTTTTATCCAAAGCGACTTACAGTGCACTTATTACAGGGACAATCCCCCTGGAGCAATCTGGAGTTAAGTGTCTTGCTCAAGGACACAATGGTGGTGGCTGTGGGGCTTGAACCAACGTCCTTCTGATTACCAGATTACCAGTTATGTGGACCACTACACCACCACCACTCCCAAATACTATTGGGAAACGGGCAGTCTGCAGGGTCACATAGGCCAAAACACATACCGAAATTCTGGCCTGGAATGGGCATTTCAAAGTAGATTATACTGGCTGTAGCATTGTTTTCGGAGAAGCCAGTATTTCAACTTATGGCTCCTACACACTACACGACTTTCAAAGATGTCAGATCGTGGTACCTTTCATATTAAGGTACTGTCTGTCTTGTCACTGAAGTTGTAGCGTCTTCAAATGACACAACAAATCGACGACACATTACAAGACATTTCACTATTGAAGAATCACCAACTACTCTGCCCGAACTCCAAATTACGTTTCACAACAGAGTACACGCGAGAAGTGATGTGAGATAGGAAAACAAATGCATCAACATATGTTATGCTTTTCAGAATATGATGTGTATGTTTTTAATTGCCTCAATGCATCACATATTTTATTTGGTTACAATATGAAAAAGTAGCTCCTACTGAAAAATCTACCTATTTGCTTACCTGACTGTCCAAGAGAATTGGCCATTTCTCTAACACTTCTCTTTCTCCTCCCGGTTGTGGTACAGTTCAGAGGAAACATCAATTAGTCACTGGTGCTCCTGACAATGTTCCACAAATTTTTCCTCCATTTCTTTGGTCTAAATAGAGTATCTTCATATCGCAGCCATGCTAGTTGATGTTCTGTTGAAGGTACATCAGGACTCCTCCAACTGAAACTTCCCGTGCCCCGTTTCTTGCTCTCTCATTGGCTACAGGTCAACGCTGCACTTGTATTCAGTCAAAACATATTTCACATCGCGCGATTTGGAATCGCAGACAGGTCCAGATATTTAACATTCTAGATATCTCGCTGACATCGGCGATGCGTCGGCAATTCACTCAAATCGCATCTTTGATAGTTCATACATTGAGATTGTTGCTCATGGGAGCGAGCTCCGATTTGCCCATGATTTCAGGCTTTTGTCGGCAATCTCCACAAAATTATCGGCGAGCGAAAATCAGGCTTAAAATTGTGTAGTGTAAACTCGGCATTAGCATGTTTCCGAAATCTCTGATAACATATTGTGATAATTGTATGCTTTAGTACAGGAAATATATTACATATTGCACCTTTAATATTAAAATGTGTTAAAATGAGTTAGCCTTAGTGATCAAAGAAATCTGTGGCGTAATTTGTTGGGAGCAGAAAGACCTGACAATACTGATACGATTTGGTCATCATTGCTGGTACGGTATAGAAATAACCTGGTTTGCATGGTAGCAAATGTTCTGTATACTGTACTGTATTAGCCAGGACATCCTTTATGTTGTTCCATTCCATAATGAAGCTGAAAAAATTACCCCTCCCCCAGGCGAACGGTACTTAAACATTAATCAATTAAGAAAAAAAACTTTTGAAAACTTGCTATGACTTTCTCTCTTTTTCACCTCTCATGATTTTGCATCTCTGATTATTATTAACGAATCCAAATTGTACACATAAATATGAAATAAATTTCAATGTTGTTTTAAATTCTTAGGAAAGAAAGAATTTTGATAAAGTATTGTTGAGAACATTTCAAATGTCTGGGTGACATTTTCAACACTTCCAGTAATTAGGAATAAGTTTAAAGTTTATATCTGTTTTTCCCCTTTTAAAATTCTTCTTAAACAGAAACATAAACATATAAATCTGCCATAAACTGTTAGCTGGTGATGTCCAGCAGTTCATTAAGACAATAATAACGATGATGATGTTGATGATAACATGTGATCTACCTATTGAATACAGTCTGAAGTGAATGAATAGTGCATATTACAATTGCCTATTCACACTAACTGCAATACATGCTAGAATTATACTTTGCAGTGTTTTTGAATCTGAGGTATATCCTGTCAGATTTAGTTTAATGTGAAACAAGACATTATTCAGTGCATGTGTTCTGATTATATTTGCTTTATGATAAATTTTCTTTTTCTGTAGCAGACAGAGAAGTCACCTGATTTCTTTTAAAATATTGAGTAGTTCTGCTTTAACAGTTCATATTCTGTTTTCTTGGTAGGGTGCAGTGTACATGTTTATTTTCCTCATAAATAACAGCAACAACAGTACTCATAATATTACTCAAACAGGTTCTGTTTGTATTCAAGGCAAAATTGAATGTTTTAGAGATCATGTTGATTTTATTTTGACTTTATTTACATATGTGCCCTTGTGGTGATCCAAAAATAATGAAAAGTAATCTAATTATGTTACTTTCATATTTCTGTAATTGAATTATGTTACTTATTACATTTATTGTCAAGTAATCTGTAATGATTACATTAAAAAGTAACCCTCCCAACCCTGCATTTAGTACATTCAGTGCAGTGGTCTGGTGGCAGGGAAGGAACACATACTGGGCAGGCTCTGACATAGAATATTTCCAAGTCTGACAGCAGTGTGTGATCATGACATTGAGAACAGGCGGTATGCATTAAAGACAGCAAACTCCTGCTGTGACAAGTCACATTACTGTTCACTATGCTGTTCAAAACACATGCACAATCAAAATCTCAAAAAACTCAGTCTACTTCCTTACTGACTAAGACAGACAGTGAGATAGATAGATAGATAGATAGACAGACAGACAGACAGACAGACAGACAGACAGACAGACAGACAGACAGACAGACAGACAGACAGACAGATAGATAGATAGATAGATAGATAGATAGATAGATAGATAGATAGATAGATAGATAGATAGATAGACAGATAGATAGATAGATAGATAGATAGATAGATAGATAGATAGATAGATAGATAGATAGATAGATGGATGGTCAAATTTATTCTGGGCACACATATATTTTAATTATCTATTTTTAAAACAATTAATGTCAGTGTGAAATATTTGAGGAGCTAAGTTTATAAATAAACACATCTATTTTAAATCTAAGGCTGAACTATGAGGTAATGTATCTTAAGATTTTACAGACATAAATTAATAGCTGACAGAGAATATATTATAATGTTTCCTGTCTGTCTTACAGACAAGGTACAAAAACAGCTATTTAGCAAAAGAAGTCAAACTAATTTCCATTTCATGCAACAGAAATGCTATTTGTGGCTTAGAATCATGTTTTCAAAAGATTTTGTATGAGTGTATTGACTTGTAAAACTGGGGTGCAAGGACTTGCAAAAAATAAATTAATACATTTAGATTTTATATAAATTCTGCAAGCAAAACGTCTAGGTTACGGATGTAACCTCCATTTCCTGACGGAGGGAACGAGACGTTGTGTCGGAGAAGCAACACTAGGGGTCTCTCTTGAGCACCGAATATACCTCTGATCTATGAAAAAAGGCCAATGAGAAGTTGGCAGCTAATATTTGCATACCCCGCCCCCGGACATACGGGAATAAAGGCGAGGAAATACTAGAGTTCATTCAGGATTTTTCTGAGGAGCCGGAAATGGTCCGGCCACTACAGCGGCTCAGCTCAGCGATGCCCAGGTTGAGGCGGAGCAGCTTGTTGTTTCTTCGCAGGGGGATGCCCTCGGCGAGCGCTCCGACGCAGCGGCGAGCTCATCTGCTTCGAGCTTCAGAGGATAGGCAGGCTGGCTGTGAGGCGAGCTGCTGTTGCCTCGAGCACGGACAGGAGTCAACAAGCGTGCCGGGGGACGGGTGGTCCGAGGGGGCGTACCCGACGGAGCCACACCCGCTGCCATCCCCGGATCGCTTCCAGGTCCACTCGCACCGTCCTAAATCCCGTGGGAAGAAGGAGCAATGCGGGGGGCGGCTGGAGTGGCTTGGTTTCGGTTGAAAGCGAGCCGCGACCGCAACGTTGTCATGGTCATGCTCTCGCAGTAAGAGCATGAACCATCCACAAACGCAGCCTTGGTGTGATCGCTGCCCAGACACACGAGACAACGGCTGTGGCCGTCTGAAGCGGAAAGCACTCTACCGCATGCAGGAACTACACAGGGGCGGAAAGGCATCTTTATAAAGACGCATCCTGAAAAGGACGTTCAACGCCGCTGTGTATTGCTCTTTTAGAGAAAGTACACTCTTTTAGAGGAATCACTCTTTTAAATAACTCTCATAGAGTTTGGTTTTCTGCACTGTCGAAGCGCCCAGGGGCATATTGCACTGCCGTGCAAGAAGGAGAAATCGCCGCTGTAATGCGCCGTCAATCCAACAGCATGCAGATCGTCAGAGGAATTCCGGAACAGGTGTGATTTCACACGAACAGCATGCACAAACATCGGCACCGAAGAAATTTTCTGAATGAACTCTAGTATTTCCTCGCCTTTATACCCGTATGTCCAGGGGCGGGGTATGCAAATACTAGCTGCTAACTTCTCATTGGCCTTTTTTCATAGATCAGAGGTATATTCGGTGCTCAAGAGAGACCCCTAGTGTCGCTTCTCCGACACAACATCGAAGACAGCGACAGCCGGGGAACTACATAATCACCCGGTCAGGTCAGCATGCAATTTCCCTCCATTCTCATTATAAACTCCCATATTCTGACTCATCAATTTTCTTTATACTTTTATACTAAATTCTACCATGACATTTCAGTAGATTACATTTTTAACCTTGTTAAATACCAATAAATGATATATCCCACATGAGAAGGGTTTGAAGGAATTTGTTTTTAAACAATCCACCAAATATCCAGACTTCCTTTTCTAAACACAGATGGCATGGTCCGTATGCCTGGCTTTAACTGTGGAGTGTTACATGCATCGATGAAGGAACAGAAGCTGAGATAATTGTAACAAAATGATGCACATGCATGTCTCTTTCAAAATGCGAAGTATTTTGGCCATCTGCTGCGTTCACAGTGTTATCTGTGACCTCTCAGCCAGCAGACAATCCTGAATCACAGCAGGGGAGCTCTCAGGAGCAGACCTGATCAGAAATGTACTCAATATTTGACTCTAGGGTCAAATAGTGAGCCTAGTAATGTAAGCTATATGAGGAATTGAGGACAATTAAATGCCCAAATAGTTACACAGATGTTTGAGATTGTTATGTTTCCGGATTATTGTATCACCCCTGCTAATATGTTAATTTTAAAGGCTATGTAGGAAAAACAATCACATTCGTAACCATACACTTGGGTATTAGTTATACAGAAGCTTTGAATTTTCAATTTAGCTTTTATTTCTACATTATTTTCTACATTATTTTCAATTTGTCCTTTCAATTTAGTTATTCTATGACTGTTATTTATGGTGTAGTTTTAGTTATTCCTTATAAAACATTTTAATTTTCATTTCAGTTCAAGCTTTAGTATTTTAGCAGCCAAAGTAAATGCTAACTGAAATGCTAACATAAAATGTAACACTGTAAGATTTTTCAGGGCCATCTAGTGTTAATACTATCAAGTGGCAGTTTAATGTTTAATAAAGCAGGTTGCAAATGTTTTCAAAAGGAAAATCCTTGGTTCAATAAAACTTAAGCTCAATTGACAGCATTTGTGGCATAATAGGCTACTGAATACTGCACAAATTAATTTTGAATTGCCCCTCATTTTCTTTAAAACAAAGAGTAAAAATCTGTGTTCCAGAGAGGAATGGGGCTAATCCCTAAATGTTAAAATACTCATTCACTTCAAAAGTTGCAGCACCTTTGTGTATGGTATTTGTCTTATTCACTTACCAAAGCAAATCACGTTAAACAGGCGCAATCAGTGCTGATATTGCGCTGTCTTTGTCATTGCCATCCGTTTCCGCGCCTCCTTTCTATGTAGCCTAAATTAGGCTACTTAAAGATTGTGCTTCATTCACAAAACTCTGTGCAATTTGCCGCAATTTTTCAGTTGGCAGTGAAATTTATTAGATTAAAAAGAGATGATTGTGAACATTTTTAACTGATCATTTCAACAGTAATTAATCAAATAATCATCAAATGATGTTGAAGAGCATTATAACTTGGCATTTCTCCAGATGCACGGTGCTGTGAATCACACGATCTGCATGTATAAGAGATTATCCAGGTATTTGGATCAAAGGGATGCTGTTCAGGGGTGGGTCAAATATGGTGGTCTGTGGCATCCTCGGCTATATTGCGCTCAAAATCGGACCGCAAGATCAGAATTGCGCATGCAAATTGTGTTCAGCAGTGATTTTGTGGGCGCATTTGCGCCGTTGCTTGATCGGCATAATTTGTGTTGTGAATCGGGCACTAAACAAGCGCAGTTAACGCGTGCAACAATAGCAGGCGCAATTCATTCTTAGAGAACCTACCCCTCACTGTTTCAAAAGTATAGCACCAAGACTTAAACAATATGCATCTTAACATGAATTAATGTGATTAGATAGCCTCCTAAACTTCTATGTGTAAAAGGCTAAAAGCCAATTTTTCCAACTTCGTTACCATGACGATGTTATTTCAGCAAACTCTCAAACCCTAAAATTACTTTAAAAATATTATTTAAACAACTTTACAGCTCAAATAATACATTCGTTTTAACAGAAGAATTAATGCAAGTGCTTATACAAAATGATAAGCTACAAATTTCTGCCTTTAAACCCTCCAACAATTGGCCCCATCAACTTCTATTGTAAGTGTCTCACAATTTTGATTTATACTTTTTTTTTTTTAAAGAAAAGGACAGATGACATAAATTTAATCATTATAATTTTTTGTTTTTGTTTTTTTGCTTGTTTTCAACATGACACAAATGTGGTTGACTGAGCATAATTTGTATTGAACCCAGAATATTCCTTTACTATCTATAATGTGCATCAATCAAATTTAGATTTATTGTCTTTTTTGCGAATTTTACTCGCTGCCCGCAAGGCCTCTGCTTTTAATTTTTATTTCAGTCAACGTATCTTTTTTTATTTTAGTTTTCATTAATGATCATAACACATGAAGAAAAAAAAACTGTTCTATTTCTATATTCAATAGCTTTTCATTGCAGTTCAGGTGGAGTCTGCTCATTACAATCATGGAAAAGTTCACCTCTGATTCAAAGCTTTAAAAAAAGGATTGGGTCAAGAAGTTAAGTGAGATGGTGATTACTAAATCTGTGCAAATAGAAAGTTCTGCTTAATGTGGCAATAATAAAGGCTGTTATCAAAGGGCGATGATACATTTCTGAAGGGCTCAACTTTAACCAAACACAGACTGCCTTTCATTTGGATGCTGTAGTGATATGTAGAGATTTGTAGAGTTGCCAGGAAAATAATCCACACCATCTGCTTTGCATGGGGCTTGTAACATATTGATGTTGTTGTACTGGGGCTAATATTGAAGTACTAGCAAATACATGACCCATTAGCACTAGCCAGACAGCAGAATGTCCTAATTTATCATGCTTTTCATTATATAAGCTATACAATTTATATTTGGTCAAAACCAGTTTTAATGTAATTGACCTCTAAATATCAAATGTATAATTTTTATTTAAGTTGATGATCACTGTGTTGGTTAGCAATGTCCACCAAGTGTCCATGAGCAGTGTTGCCAGATCCACTTAAGGTGTTATAGGCTACATGACTTTCGACTTGCTTTTTCATAACTTCACTTAGAAATATGAGCAGTCACAGGTTCTGTTTTTTGGGCTTATATTTCCAGAATACAGTCACTTTTTGGGCTTAATCTACAATAAAGTGTGCCCAACCAGTAATTGCTGTGTTCAAATCACTCCACATGCTTGTTAGAACCACACTCTACAACATAAAGTTTTTCCCATAGTTTTTTCCCTTTCTTCCTATGTATTTGCCTTTCCTAGATACTGCCCTACAATTCTCAAATACTTGCTTTTTACCTGTGTGTGTGTGTGTGTGTGTGTGTGTGTTTGTTCGTGAGAGAGAGAGAGAGAGAGAGAGAGAGAGGGAGAGAGAGAGAGATATATTCATTCATTGATTTAGATAGACAGCTTTATGTGATATTTTTTGTTTTTGTAAAATGATAAAAAAATCGGTTTTCATGTAATTATTAAAAATACTTTGCATCAACTTTCAATTTAGCATTGTTTAATCTAGGTTTTATGAAATAATGTGTTGTTTTCTATGTTGATCAATGAAATTAAGCAATTCTCCCTCCAAAATGGATAATTTATTTTAAATTTTTGAGACAAGATGCTTACTTTGAGTCTTAAATTGAGTCTTTGCTCTGTTGCCTAAAAGATAGTAAAGTGAGAATAACAAATACAGACTAGGCTGCCCTCACAGTGTTGCTTAGAAAAATGTCAGTGTTGCATTTCAAAAGGGCAGCCGTTAATTGTGGCTCATACAAGTTGTGTTAATGCATTTCTATCGCAGACAGGGTGCTTAGTCTTGCCGATCTGATGGACTTTCAGGGTTTCAACAAAAAGACCAGCTCCACTTTCCACCACGGCAGACTAATCACCATGATTGACCACCCTTGAAGCATTGTCCTTCGATTGCCACCACTGTTTTGGTCAATCTGTCATTCCGCAGCAGCATTCTGTGAAGCAGTATGTATGAGCATCGGGCACCTCAAGTGTATCGGCATCTCTGGTGCGTCACGGAGCTTGGCAAGAAAATCAATCAGCTCTTTCAGTTGTCAGGGGAAATCTGATTCTGTCTGATCAATACCCGACTCTTTCCGATTCTACAGTGGAAACCAAAGTGAGACACGACGTGAAAAGAGATTCCTGTAATTTCTGGCATGGGCCGCTTGTCATGCCAACATTGTGATTTTCCCCATTAAGATCTAAACATAGCATGAATTGAAAATGGCCAACAAAGATATGTCATTCCTCAGGGAGCCGTTACACTCTTCTACCAGTATTTTCCACTCAGCATTGATTTGAAAGGTTTTTAGTGTATCTCACTACTTGTTGACTTTGTTTTCATTTAATGCCCCTTACTTAAGGCAAAAGATGTTTCTGAAGCAATGTGTTTTCCAAGACTACCTTTTGTCTGTCAAATAGCAGAGATTGAGTTCTTAACAGCCATCGTTGCTTTTGCTTTAAGCACCTCATATTAATGCTCCAGGGCTGGTATTGCCGTTGTTCAGAATATCAACATGTATAGTGCATTCCGAAAGTATTCAGATCCCTAAATTTTTTACACATTTTGTCATGTTGCATCCTTATGTTAAAATGCTTTAAATATGTTTTTTCACATCTATCTACACTCCATACCCCATAATGACAAATCAAAACCAGGTTTTTTATTTTTTAAACTTTGCAAATTTTTAAAAAGAAAAACATTTAATATCACATTGACATTTATGCATTTGGCAAACACTTTTATCCAAAGCGACTTACAGTGCACTTATTACAGGGACAATCCCCCGGAGCAACCTGGAGTTAAGTGCCTTGCTCAAGGGCACAATGGTGGTGGCTGTGGGGATCGAACCATTGACCTTCTGATTAACAGTTATGTGCTTTAGCCCACTATACCACCACCACTCCGACATAAGTATTCAGACCCCTTACTTAAAGCACCTTTGGCAGCGATTATTTGGGTATGATGCAACAAGTTTTACACACCTGGATTTAGGGATTTTCTGCCATTCTTCTCTCCTGATCCTCTCAAACTCTGTCAGGTTGAATGGGGACCATCAGTGGATTTTCAGGTCTCTCTAGAGATGTTCGATTGGGTTCACATCCGGGCTCTGGCTGGGCCCCTCGAGGACATTCACAGAGTTGTCCCTAAGCCACTCCCGCGTTGTCTTGGCTTTGTGCTTTGGGTTATTGTCCTGTTGGAAGGCGAATCTTTGGCCCAGTCTGAGGTCCTGAGCACTCTGGACCAGCTTTTCATTAAGGATATCTCTGTATTTTGCGAAAGACTTGTATAAGGAGAGGCTTCCGTCTGGCTAAAAAGCCCAGATTGGTGGAGCGTTGCAGTGAACAGTATTGAGCTCAATGGAGTGAAGCACCAGCTTCATCGTTGCCACCACTTTAACTCTGATGCTGCTGCCATTTGGAAGAATCAGCCATTGATAAACGTACAGTTCACATACAGTATATTTAAAGTCTGTCTTTACATCAAAGTAATTTTCACACATACTTTTGCCTCAATAATAATGTATTTTAAGTACAAACAGGCAACAGAATATATTTTAAAACCATCAAAATGTCCTTTATTTTTATTTATAAATATTTACCGTATTGTTTTAGATCATTTGGATCAGTTTGAACTATTAATAAGAATTAAATAATAATAATTTAAAAAAAAATGTAAACAACCATTTTCCCTATCTTCCGAAAAAGAGTATATTTAAAGTCTTTCTTGTATTTCCATTAAGAGCATAATTTCAGATTTGAGCAAGCAGAGTGAGTTGTTGTGTTGAGTCCTTCAAAGGAAAAATATTTTTAACTGCTACTCATCTTCCAATCATCTGCACAGCTTCCTTCGACATGCAACCATCTCCACATGTAACTGGCGAGCAGAGTAAAAACTGGATGGAATTTCTATGCTATGTACAAGTTGACAAAATATAACATGATTGTGTGGTTGACATGTTGAAATAACATTTAACATTTTTCATCAGAGAGAATATACCAGGTATGTTGTTTAAATTAAATTATCATTTGATCAGTAAAGATGACAGGAGCTGCTGCTTATCTATTCCTAGTTGTAAAGGAAGATAAATATGGTTTGTTTGTTCTGACTTCAATATACAGTACGTGCAGATCATGTGATATTATCGTTTGGAGTTCTCACACACAGAAGTAACCATGATGGTACTTTTAGGCAAAACTTTGGCAGACATGGCAAGTATATACAGCAGGTTCCTATAAGATAAGCTCATTTCAAAGTTCTGATTATTTTACAGCAGCATTTTATAACCCTGTTCCTGAACGTCCCCCCAACAGTACACATTTTGAATGTCGAAAACAAAAACAACAAAAATAACAACAATATTTTAAGTCTTGAAGTCCTATACTAATTAAATAAGTTCAATCAGGTGTGTTATATTATAGATACATCCAAAATATTTAGTGTTGGGGGGCCTTCAAGAGGAGGGTTGGGAAACACTGTTCAGACAGTGAATAACTCAGTATGTTTTTTGCCTTTTCATCCTTGTAGCTCAATATAGCCTCAGTCCCTAGAATCATACATTATTGATTGTGTTATCATGACCATGGAGATTATATCTTTCTCAGCTCTTCAAAAAGTTTATCAGTGTATCGGTTTTATTGAGGTCTTGCATTGAATAATAGGATTACTTCTGCTCAATAATGCAAAGATATCTATGTTAGGAGTTTCCGCAGTACCTCTCTGGGTCTGTACTATTGGAGACAGTTGTCTACATTGTCTTAAATAAATCAAAATGGACACAGTTAGCAGAATTTTCACCAACAGTAAAGTGTTTGTACTTTGATTTGTTGTTCATAAGGAAAAAGTTCACCTTTGTGGTGTTCTTTTGCAGTGTGGATTTGGTTCTAAGGCACTTCATCATTGAAGATTGTTGTCTTAATGCATGGAGTATTGTTAATTTATGCTCTTTAGCACTATATCAAATTATCTTATTGAGGCACACTTAAGTGCTCCATTTAAAGCTATTGCTAATGAAATTTAATGCATTAAATGTTATATATTGCTTTCTGCACTCTGCATTTTTACTTTAAGGGAATAGTTCACCCAACGATAACAATTCTGTCATCATTTACTTACCCTCATTGTACCAAGCCTATCTCAGTCAATGTTCACCTCAAAGTGAGTGGATAGATCTCAACTATATCCAAGTATTATGCAGATCAGACTTCCTGATCTAGCAACACTTGATGGGATATTATCCTGTTGTTTTTAACTCTGTTCATACCATTGTGAAATGCTTGTTCCCTAGCTATCACTCACTTGACGTTGTGTCGATGTTGTGACACTAGGGGTCACCCTTGGGAGCACCAAACACCTCTGATCTTTGAGAAAAGGCGAATGGAAATTGGCATATGGGTATAAAAGGAGCTGGCTTGCAACCACTCATTCAGATTTTTTCTTCAGAGCTGAGCGGTTGGGTTCAGTGAGCTGAATTCCTCTGTTGATCCATTCACTTCTGAAAACCAAGCTGTTAGATTTACAATGCATTGCAGAGGTTTCTCCCCCTCTTGCACTTGGTGGTGAGCAGTGAACGTACCTGGGCGCTTCAGCAGCTAAAAGAGTATATTCTTTTTTTTTTTTTTAAAGATGCCTTTCTGTCTGTGTATAATTCCTGGTTGTGGTCGCTATCTCTCCACTTCAGACTGCCACAATCGCTGTCTCATTTGCTTGGGCGCTGGCCACATGGAGACATCATTCGTGGATGGGTCATGTCCTCATTGTGAGAACATGACCATGGCAACGCTGCGGTCACGGCTTTCCTTCGTCAGAGGGAAAGCCACCCCAGTGGCTACACGCCTCGGTCTTTCTAGCTACGGGTATGAGGTCGCGGTGGTTAGCACTGTTGGCGATTTGGGGACCTCAATGGGAGCTTCTCCACTGGGAAACCCCCAACGGACCTCCCATTCCCCAGTACACGAGTGTGCCCCTGTCGATTTCTGGGATGAGACCACCGTCTCATCTCAGGGCGAGTTCGCAATCACTTTCAGAGCTTGCGAAGAGGATGAACTCTCGATCGCAGCATTGAAGAGCGGGCTTATCCAGTTTGATGGCGAGGACTCGACTGGGCTCCCCCCCTCGGGTGCTGTAGCCCAGTCGCAGGCTGACGTGGAACTGGTGGCCATGCTAGCCCGGGCGGCTGTGAGCGTCCAACTGGAGTGGAACCCTACACGCACCCGAACCCTCGCGGCTCGACAATTGGTTTCTGGGTTGACGTGCTGCCATGGCAGGTCACGCTCAGGGGAAAATGGAGACTACACCCCCAGGTTGTCCAGCTGATTTGTAGTCGATTCGGTCAAGCGAAGGTAGACCTGTTCACTTCCTGGGAATCCTCCCACTGCCCACTCATGGGTATGCCATGACTGATGCTCCCCTCAGCACAGATGCGCTGGCACACAGCTGACCCTGGGGGCTACACAAGTATGCGTTCCCCCGAGTGAGTCTACTTGCACAGACGCTGTGCAAGGTCAGGGAGAACGAGGAGCAGGTCATCCCAGTAGCACCCTACTGGCCCGCCCAGACCTGGTTTTCAGACCTCACACTCATCACGACATTCCCCTGAGGAAGGACCCTCTTTCTCTGGGACGGGGCTCCATCTGGCACCCACGACCATACCTCTGGATTCTCCTCATCTGACACTTGGAAGGGACGCAGAAGACCTAAGTGTCCTACCACCCGCGGTGGTAGACACGATTTCTTAGGCAAGGGCTCCCTCTACGTGATGCCTGTATGCCTTGAAGTGGCATCTGTTCGATAAGTGGTGTTCGATAAGACCCCAGAGATGCGCAGTCAGGTCAGTGATTTCCTTACTGCAGGAGAGGCTGGGGGACAGCTGTAGCTCTCCACCTTGAAGGCATATGTGGCCGCTTTAGTGGCGCACCACAATGCAGTTGGCGGTGAGTCTCTTGGGAAGCACAACCTGGTCATCAGGTTCCTTAGAGGCATGAGAAGGCTGAATCCTTCCAGACCGCATCTCATCCCCTAGTGATACGGGGAGCTCCATTTGAGATAATGGAGTCAGTCGAGCTAAAGGCACTCTCCTTGAAGACTTCCCTCCTGACTGTGCTCACGTCCATCAAGATGGTAGGGGACCTGCAGGCATTCTCTGTTAGCAACATGTGCCTAAGGTTCCCATGACCCCGTTTTGGGATCAGGTGGTTAACCTGCAAGCACTGGACCTAGGAGCATGCAGACCCAGCCTCGGCATTGCTATGTCTGGTGCGTGCTTTGCACATATATTTGGATCGAACGTAGAGCTTTAGACGCCCTGAGCAGCTCTTTGTCTGCTTTGGAGGAAAGCGGAAAGGGAACGCTGTCTCCAAACATAGGATCGCCCACTGGGTCATTGACGTCATCGCGTTGGCATATCACGCTCTGGTTGTGCCATCCCCCTTGGGGCTATGGCACACTCTACCAGGAGTTTGGTGGCCTCCTGGGCCCTGACCAATGGCACCTTTTTAACAGACATCCGCTGAGCAGTGGGCTGGGAAACACCCAACAACTTTGCAAGGTTTTACGACCTCCGGGTTGTGCCGATCTCATCCCGTGTGCTGTCAGGTATGAGCAGGTAAGTAGGGGGACAGCTGGGCAGGTATACTGCTTGCATATAGTGCCTTTCCCCTCCCAGAGGTGAAGACGTGCACTTTTTACCTCCAGTCTTGTTCATGAAGTCATGGACCCTGGATGTCCTTCCTCCTTAGCACTTTGGCAGAAGAGTTTGTGGAGAAAATGTATGCTGGCACAGTACGTGTGCTAACTTGGTCCTGTACTGGGATATGTGCTCCATGTGCACTGGTTGGCTGAATGTTACCCTGTGTGATGTATCTTCCACAAGACGGTTTCCCTGTTGGTTAACCCACATCTTCCTTGGACATAGGCCCCTCTGCCCCCGGTCGCCATGTTTGTAGAGCTCCTCCCCACCCTGGGTAGGACCTAACAAAGGGACTTCTCCACATGAGACACTGCCGATAGGACTTGGTAAGCCCATATGATGTATTTCCAAACTTTTGGGGGATAAAAAAGAGAATGGGCCACGACCCTGTGGTGCAGCGGTCTGTACAGCGCTCGTAATAGCATTGATTTATGTGACGGCCGGGTGTGCTGGCTACAAGGCACACAATGGTATGCCCATCTCGCACTTCCAGTCCACATAACACAGTTCAGCTAGTTGTGGCATTTTGAATAGGGACCCCTAGTGCCACTACATCGACACAACATCGAGTGAGTGACAGATAGGGAACATCCTGGTTACTTTCATAACCTCCGTTCCCCGATGGAGAAACCGAGACATTGTGTCCTTCCTACCACAACACTGAATTACCCGCTGAAATGGCCGGGACCTTGCCTTGGCTCATCAGCACATAACCTGAATGAGTGGTTGCAAGCCAGCTCCTTTTATACCTGTATGTCCGGAGGATGGCATGCAAATTCCACTTGCCAATTCCCATTGGCCTTCTCTCAACGATCAGAGGTGATTTTAAATCACTAGAGCTGTTATTGGTAGGCATAACCCTAGGCACATTTGAAATTGATATATTTAAAAGATTCCATTCATAAACCAAATTCTAAAGCATTTTGATCATTTTGAAAGTGTCAATGCTACTTTTTAATTAGTCCATAATACGTTTAATACATCTTACACAGTCTATGTTTAATGAGATCATCGCACATACCACATTTCCTTGCTTTTATGCAGGACACATCCGTGCATATTCCCCTTAATACATTCTTGAATTAAGGCCAATTAGTTCCCAAAATCAGCGTATGGGTGAGGCAGGAACTAACCGTTGCATCCACTGTATGTTTTGTTCCTTGAAATTTAATTGCAAGCTTCAACACAGGGTATTTATGAATATCCCCATGCACACACTTCACCCTCACCATTTTACCTGTGCCCAATGCCCCATGTTGAAACAAGTGCTGGTGGATAGTGGTTTGATTACTGCCTGATTCTTACCGGTATCCGGTATGCTCCGGCTTGGTCAGGGGAAGCCTGCGGGGAGTTGGGGATCCGGACCACTGTCCCCAGCTCCATCACGGAGTTTTGATCCCGGAAGTGTCCCGGATCCCTGCAACCCCTGCAGGCCGGCCCAGGGTGCACCTGCGTCAGACTCCGACCCACCCGCTGCAAGATGGCCTTCTTCAAATCCTCATAGGCCAGGAGATTTACTGCCGGCAGTTATTGGGCAGCGAGCAGGGCTTTCCCACTGGTCACACGGCCAGCACCAGATCTCTGTGGTTTTCTCGAATAATTGGAATGCTCAACCAAGCAGCTATGAGTGCCCAATGGACAACGGATGTGGAAGAGAAGTCCCACCTTACAGTTAAAATGCCAATCACCTTTAGATACGTACAGCATCTGTCAATCTCTAGAACCCACATAAGATTTTCCTGGTGGTCTTACTAGAGAAACAAAGTGGTTGGAACTTCCACCAGAAGTCATTCTGTGGCATTCTCTAGCTTTGGCTGCAGCCATTTGAGACCCTGTTTACAGATGGTAATAAGACACGATTCTGATTATCCTATCGCAAATGGTCAGCACCAAATATATATGTAAACATGGTGCCAAAATGTTTTGTTATTGGGTCACAAAAAACACATACAGAGGTATTAAAACCACTTTGCATTTGAGGTGTAAAATGCTGTCCTCATTTGTCCTGGATAGCAGCAAAGCTTCACCTCTAATCAGTCAATCACCTGCCGAACAGGTTACGTGTGGATTTAAAGTATATACCAATTGATCAGAAAACTCGAAAAGTGATTACATTCCCAGGTATGTATGTCCTCATGAAATCACACATGCTCTCCTCAAAATCCCAACTCCGCAAAGAAAGAATGAATGGACAATAGCTGATTACTTGATAATGAAAGTAATACTCATGTTTCTCACTAAGCATCACAGGACGTAGGAAAAAGGTGGATACCTGCCGGGAAAATTGCTTTGCATAATATAGGTAGAATCACAATTTATTATATCATTATTGACAAATTGAACAGCTGATTTGAAATATATTCTTTTATTGTATTTTTTTACCAACAGCATTTGAATTTGGACTTTATCCATTCAACTGCATGACTTGAAATAGCCTCCCTGACTTCCAAAGATATCTGACAGTGGACTAACTTGCTAGATAGATTTTGGCTTTATACACCTTATTTGCAACACGGAATAAGCAAGAAGCTGCATCCGGCGAATATGGTGAGCTCCTCTAGCATTGACTGCAGCATAATACTTAGCATTTATAATACAAGAATATAGTGATATGACTTATAAACTGTCACACAAACCCAGGAAGCACAGCACATCGACTATGTGCTTGAATAGAATTTGGACTTGTGAACTTAGCGTGATGCTGAGCTTACCTCTCGTGGCTTGAATGATATAATGCTAGTTTTGATGCAATGAATCATGGTGTTACAACAGTAATATGTTGTTAATATAGTTATCATGTTTAATTTTGTGGTTACTCTGATATATACAAAATACTATGGTGATCCTATAGTTACTTTAGTAAAACGATGGTTATTTTTTGTAAGGTATGGTGAGGTTTAGCAGTAGGGGTTGGTGTAGGGTGTCTGAGGGACTTAAAATAAGCACACACAAAAAATGCTGCAGTAATGCCATCATACTGTATGTTAGTATTTAAACAGGGCATATTAGTATCTGCCACTATTTGCACTAGAGTGCAAAGAAAATGCTTTTTGTTGATTTTTACACTTTGTGAAAATAGAATCTGTCTGCCCTATTTTCCTTATTTCTGAATATCCCTCATTCTGTATTTTTTCTTCCTTCCTTTCTTCCTTTTCTCGCACACTTTCTCTTCCATCAGCCCATCCTTCCTTCCTTCTGTTCTTCCGTCCTTGCTTCCTTCCTTCCTTCCTTCCTTCCTTCCTTCCTTCCTTCCATACAATACACAAGGTTTCTGTGTTGGTAGGTTTAGGGGTAAGGTTAGTTTATTGAATATATAGTTTGTACAGTATAATAATCATTATGTCCATGGGGAGCCTTCAAAAGGATTTCTGCACCAACATGTGTGTGTGTGAGTGAGAGAGAGAGAGAGAGAAAGGGAGAGAGAGAGAGAGACCGAGAGCAAGATCTGGTGACACTCTTCACTAATGGAAACACATTGAAAACCTGCATTATTTACCCCTGGGCATAAAAGGTGTAGTCAAAAAGGTTTATTATAAAGTATTATAAAAACCTAAAAACTTGTTTTAACATATTCATTTAGTCAATATTGAGGACAAATCAAAAGCATTTTAACCAAATTTAAGATTAAGATTTACTCATAAATGTGTAACAATGAGTTAAGTTAAGGTCAAGCAAAAATTTAAGTATTTATGGGTAACAATGACCCCAACATAACAGGAGAGTTAAGGTCATGCAAAAATATGTATTTTAACATGATTCTTTGAGACCTGGTTGGCTAATTGTTGCTGTTTTAATCAATTTACAAATAATATACTTGAGTGGAATTATCTGAATTTTACAGTAATTTGCAGTAGGTGTATAGGAATGCTTGGGTCATGTTGACTTGAGTTGAAGATCTGATTAAGCCCAATTAAAAACAATCAGATGAATCATTCAGATCTTCTTTAATATTTATGTGTTGTTGATGAAGGTCATGAAGACCCATCTTTTAACACAACCCAAAGCCATGACCCATAGCTTTGACACTGCGTTAGTTTGACATACTTTTCGAGTGTTCAAGAGTACTTGTCACGTCCAGTGAGACTCATGGATGTGCAGGGGGGAAGACATTTTGAAGAACACACCCTTGGCGTTGCCAATGCAACCTTTGAGTATCTATGACACCTGCTCACATTTAGCCTTGTCTAGTACAATCATATCATTGAAAATATGCTAGGCAGTGCATGCCCCCTTTCTCTTTTATCTAGTCCACTGGAACTGTGATAGCACCACACTGTACTCACACTTTATATCTGTGCACCCGGAGAGAGACACAGAGAGATGTATGTTACTTTTTGACTATCGTGTTTTTTGTGAGGGCAAGATCAACCTTTACCACTGTGGGCACTGATATCAATCTGATGTACTTCAAAGCATGGAATAAGTTCCCTTTGTTGTATTCATAAAGTGTAAATAAGGGCAACCAAGAGTGAGAAAAGGGATTCGTCTGATGTGGTAGACACACCATGTGTTCTTTCTGTGAATGTGTGCGTAAGGGAGAGAGAGAGACAGACAGACAGACTTAATCAATGAAGTGTCTAGTGACTGAAAGCTGCAGATCTATCTCTCTTCCTCTCACTTCCTGTGGTTTTCAGTGTTGCATCACTGGTCAAACTTTACACTATTCCTGTCTGCTATAAGGCTAAGATCAAGATGTCGTAAAAGTCAAGGAACTCTGAGAGAACCAAGTCATAAAAACTCTCACACAGAAGAACATTTTCACCTATGTCAACACATCCTACAGAGAAAGGACAATAAAACAAAAATCTCACATCTGACCTCTCTCTCACCTCAGGCCAATTTAGGCCTATTATCCTAAAACTCAGAAACATCTGCCCCCCTCTACTCCTCCTTTCCCTTCAGCTCAGAATCACTTCAAACTGACCTAAGATCTGCATGTAACAAAAATATAATATCTGATGTATACAAATAAAGTGACGAGGCATGTTTGGTATCATTTAAAATGTCTTAAGTTATAAGGTATTTGCCAAATGATGTTTGTGGCATGGGGGCGTGGTCGTGTGTCGGTCTGCGGGAGAGAGAGAAAGCGGTAAGGCTTGTCACCTGGTTTGTAATTACCTCTAACACCTGTGTCTTGTTATAGTGATACGAAGAGAGACATTTAAGGAACGCCAAGTGTCGAGAAAGGGAGAGAGAGTTTCCAGAAAGCACGACAGACGGGAGAGTGCGTCTCAATCATGCTCAAATTTATATAGATATATACACCTTTGTTGGAGCTTGAATTGTTATCGACGGTCACCGTCGATTCTGTGTGTTAGATAGCACGATCAATAAAAGGTCTGATCTTGAACCTGCCTTTTTGTCTCCTGACTCCTCCATCGCTCCAATCAAACCAGTTCACAGTGGTGCCGAGAACCTGGGTTTCTTCACCACTGGCCGAAGTCATCAACGCCCTCACCAACATCCAGCAGACACAACACCATTCCCTCTTGGAGGTTCGCAAGGAGCAAGAACAACGCTTCCAAGCCTTGCTCCAGGCACAAGCCGTGGACCGGCAAGCGCTGCGGAGCCTGATCGCCAGGGAGGGGGCTGGTGCTGCGTCCTCCTCGGATCCCATCCCACCGCTTGCCCTCGCGAAAATGATCCGGAGGCCTTCCTCGACCTGTTCGAGAAGATGGCGGAGGTATGGAGGTGGCCTCCCGATTAGTGGGTAGCCCGCCTATTGCCCCTACTTTCCGGGGAGGTGCAGCTGGCGGCACAACAACTTCCCGCCGCCAGCCTCCTGGACTATAGCCATTTGAGGAAAGCCATCCAGCAACGGGTCGGTCGGACCCCAGAGCAGAGTCGACAGCTATTCCGCTCGTTAAGCTTCGGGAAGGACGGCCGCCCGTTCGCGTTTGTGCAACAGCTCCGTGATGCCTGCCGGAAATGGCTGTTGGTGGGGGGAACCCACGACATCGTGGAAGTGGTCGACATGGTGGTACTGGAGCAGTTCGTCTTCCAACTTCCCTGAGGCATGCCGGAGTGGGTCCAGTACCACCGCCCGAAGTCGTTGGATGGGGCCGTCCAGCTGGCAGAGGACTACATGGCGGCGTTCCCAGGAGGCGGCAAGGCAGTATCTTCTCTCTCTCTCTCCACCCCCTATGTCTTGTGTTCCCTCCCCTTCACCCCGTTCCCCTCCCTCCCGCCCAATTCCGGCTCCTTGGAGGTGGGGAGGCCCACCCAGTCCCCGGTCCAGAGGAGGGGTTTGCCCCTTCAAACCCCCCTGTCTCTCTCCGCTATTCCCCCCAGGTTGGCGAGCCTACCCCACGCGTGCGGAAGGAAGACCTGGGCCGATCTGCTGGAGCTGCGGGGAAGCCGGACATAACCAGGAGCGGTGTCCAGTGATGGAGGTGGGGACACTGGTTCGGATCCCCGACGGTCCACAGGCCGCACCCGATCGGGCAGGAATGTATCGCATACCGATAAGGGTGAAGGGGGATACACATCAAGCTTTGGTGGATACAGGTTGTTCTCAAACCTCGATCCACTAACGCTTGGTGCAAGGCGGGGCATTGGATAAAAATAAGCTGGTGAGGGTGAGGTGTGTGCATGGGGACATTCACAAGTATCCAGTGGTTACCATTGAGATACGATTCAGGGGGAAAAGGCATAGAGTCGAGGCCGCGGTTAATTCCTGCCTCACAAATCCACTAATCCTGGGAACAAATTGGCCCTGTTTTAAAAATTTACTGAGGGTAATGTGTGTGGATGGGTACTGCAGAGTGGTGGTGCGGGGTGTGGCGTGTGATACTATGGCTGGGGAGGCGGTGCCGGGGCCGTCAACGTCGGCTCCGCATCAAGCTGACGCAGACGAGGGAGTTCCCGTCCTCAGGGGTTTCCCTGAGAGATATGCAGAACAACAGCTGTACTTGTACTTTTATACCCTCTAAATGGGTCACGGGGGTGTGACCAAACAAGTCATGAGATGTCTGTTTGTCATGTCATAAACCGGTGAGATTTGATACACTCTGTTCCATAACTGTTCTAGGAGGACAATATATCAAAGAATTCAAAATCCTCAGGCTCTGGAGACATTAAAAGACAGTTACGTGCTCAAGCTGACACCTCGAGCAGACCACAAGCCCTGGAGTCGATTTAGTCAGGGAGGTACGGAAAATGCGGCGAGAGATGCTGAACATGTCCGCAATGTTGACGAAGGTCGTTGTGACTTGGAGAATCTTGCTGTGATACATTGATCGATCACTGCCATGGAGGCAATGTTCACTGATGTGGTTAGAAGAGAGGGGAATGTTGTGAAACGGATCGATTACCTGGAGTCATCAGAGAGGGAATTACCTGCTAATCCGCTAGCAACCAAGGTGGATTTGGAGCGTGTCTGGGAGAAGTTAGAAGACATGAAGAACCATAGCTGGTGGAATAATGTCTGTATCATCGTAATTCCTGAGAGAGCAGAGGGACAGGATATGTTGAAGTTCCCGGATGGGCTCTTTCCGAATCTGCTCGACATAGAAGGCCATAAGCTGGAAATCGAGCGAGGTCACATGCCCACAACAAGCGATGTCCTCCATAAAGTCAATGGAGTAAGTCATCTTGTTGTACTCACTTGACTGTTTGAGGAACCTGCATGCTTTTTTTGTATTGGTTCTGCTTAGCGGCTGGAGTTTATTTTGTAGAGTAACACACCTTCAGGACAGTTTTATAGATGAACCTACATGCTCTTTGTGCTTATGCCTCCTATTGGCTGGAGTTTGTTTTGTGTAATATATTTCTTGCAAATTTAATGGAGTAAATAATCTTGTTGTACTCACATTGCAGCCGAGTTGGATGGTTCACTGAACATTCGTTGACTGTTTGAAGTATCTGCATGCTTTTTTGTGCTGGTTCCGCCAATCAGCTGGAGTTTATTTTATAGATTATTTCTTGCAAAGTCAATGGAGTAAGTCATCGTGTTGTACTCATATTGCAGCCGAGTGGGCTGGCCCTCTGGACACACTGCAGTTTTTTGTGCTGGTTCCATTTAGTGGCTGGAGTTTATTTTGTAGAGTAACACACCTTCAGGACAGTTCTATGGATGAATCTACATGCTCTTTGTGCTTATTCCGCCTATTGGCTGGAGTTTGTTTTATAGATAAATTTTTGTTATGTAATTCTGTCTTACAAAATTTGTATAGAAACTCCAGACTTGAGCAATATGACAACAAAGTTGTCGCGGAGGTTCTCGTACGCATTCATTTTGTTTGGTTCTGGGGGATATTGGGGTTTTGATTGTTGCACTAATGTTGGAATGTGATCTTTATAATCTTGTTTTTGACACAATACATTTTTTCTTGTATGTCAAATATGTCAAATGTTAATATGAGTGGATTGTCTCTCTCCATGTGGAATGTGAATGGGTTGAGGCAACCCATAAAAGAAGGAAGTTTATTTCTTTCCTTAATCATAAGATATGATATAGTGTTTCTTCAAGAAACACATCTTTCCCAGGGTGTGCTGAGTGACTCCAGTCAGGCTTCTTAAGCAACCAATTGATCAAGGATTAACCTCCTTTTGGTCACCGTAATATGGTTCTCGCTTTCGGTGGGGTGCATGGTGAGTTGTGCGTGTATGCCGCAGAGAATAGAGTGAAGCCTCCATTTGTTAGGTCTCCACGGTAATGCGCTCAACAAGCCACGTGATAAGATGCATGGATTGATGGTCTCAGATGCGGAGCCAACTGAAATTTGTCTAAATAGTTTTGGCTATTTAGGGCAAGACAGTCATACTTTGATTCAGGGGACAAAGCATGGAAACATCTGGCTAGATATATAAAACAGAGATTTTTCTACCATTCCCTGTGTGAAATCTGCTGGTGGTGAAATATTTACCTCGGCCATTGATATTAATAATGCTTTTAAAGAATTCTATCTTGATCTCTAGCGTTCCACATCTTTGTCTACTGATGAGGATAATAGAAACTTTGTGGAACCATTAGAATTTCCTAAACTGACGACAGAGCAAAACAATTATCTTGCTTCTGAGATAAACTTGGAGGAGCTTGGTGAGGTAATTAAGGCCTTGCCTACAGGCAAGGCTCAGCAGCCAGATGGCTTTGTCGCTGAGTTTTTTTTAGATCTTATGCTAGAGAACTGACTCCACTTTTGGTAGAAGTTTATACAGAATCATTAAAGAATGGAAAGCTTCCGACAACCATGAGGCAAGCCCAGATCAGTCTGATTCTTAAAAAGGACAAAGATCCAAGTGAGTGTATAAGTTACCGTCCAATTTCCCTGATCTAGCTAGATGTTAAAATATTTTCCAAAATTTGGGAATCTCTTATACAAATAGATCAGGTGGGGTTTATTTGGGGGCCGTAACTCTTCTGATAACATTAGGCCTTTCATTAATGTGGGCAGTGGCAGACAATCAGACTCTGGTCGCTGCCATCTCACTTGATGCTGAAAAAGCATTTGATATGGAAGAATGGGATAATCTTTTTAAGATTTTGAAATTTACAGGTTCAGGAATACTTTTAATGGGTGGATTAATTTACTTTATAGACACCAGGTTGCGGCGGTTCAAACAAATTGATTAATTTCAGATTATTTTGCTCTGGATAGATGCACCCGGCAGTGTTGCCCTCTTTCCCTCTTATTGTTCTGTCTTGCCCTAGAACCATAAGCAGCCACAATAATAAATGAGGATAATTTTCCAGGGGTGGTGGTGGGAGGTGTGGCGCATAAGCTTTTGCTTTACGTAGATGATATTTTATTATTTTTCTCTGACCCAACTAGATCTATGCCTTGCCTCAACTGAATTATTAATTCCTTTTCTAAATTCTCAGGATACAGAGTGAATTTGTCTAAATCCAAAGCTTTGGCTCTGACAGCATTCTGGCCGGTAACAGCTTTTCAGCGGGGCTCCTTCTCAAACAGGACATTAAGTATTTGGGTATTTTATTCCCAGCAAATTTGTGTGATTTAGTTAGAGGTAATTTTGACCCTTTAATAAAAAGTTTTTCAAGCAATGTGGGTAGATGGGCTTAATTACATTTATCTATGACTGGGAAGTTTAATATTATTAAAATGAATTGTATTCAGAAATTCAACTACCTGCTACAATATCTCCCTATAGATGTCCCCCTCTCTTATTTAATGCAATTTGATAGCATGGCAAAGTCCTTCATTTGGAATGGTAAACATCAGATTACATTTCAGTAAGTTACATAGGCCAATTAACAAAAGTGAGCTAGGCCTACCCAAGATTTTGTTTTTTTATTATGCATTCGGTCTCAGACATTTGGCTCATTGGTCTCTCCCACCTGAGAGAGCCCCTCCCTGTTTATGTATTGAACAGGAAGTTCTTGCCCATATTTCACCATTGCAAAGCCATTCTATCAAACTAAATGGAGAAGTTAAGTTACTACACCATGTTATCTCACATTTGTACTCAGTATGGACAAAAGTGTCCAGAGTGTTTGATTTGGAAATGTATTTAAATGTAGCCTCGAGCATATGGCCGAACCCAAAATGATGTAATAATAAGTCACCTTTCTGCTGGACAGAGTGGATAGTGAGGGAGGAAAATATGCTCAGTGACATATGAGAGTGGAGGAGTGTTGAGATCCTTTGAAAACATGGTTCAACATTTTGGGATTCCCATGTCTCCGTTCTTTACGTATTTAAAGCTGTACTATTTTTGGGAGTAGCATACACCCCCTAAAGTGACAGATACTCTGGGGGTACTTTGATTACTGCTTTTGGAAAAGGTCATGAGGCATCAGTGTATTACTCCCTGCTAATTCACAGTCTAGGGTATGGAGCTTCGGCTTCTTTCAAGAGATAATGAGAGAAAGATTAAGTTCGGGGGGTAGGGTTTAATTGTATTTAATTTGTTGAATGGAATCAATAAAAATTGTTAATAATAAAAAAAATATCTATTGATTATAGATCTTATACAGTTATTTTGTTTTTTGGAAAGAACAAGATTCTTTATAATATCACCTTTGCCATGCTTACTATTTTTCACTCTCAGTATAGGGGATTAAGGAGCAAGGGGATCATCATATTTGGGGGGTCCTTGGAACTAAAAAGTTTGAAAATGTCTGCCATATATAAGCACATGCATTTATTGAATTCACACTCTGGGTAAAGCAACATATTTATGTTTGATTTTCCTAGTCATTGATTTAAAATATGTACATTTGATGTTAGTATGTTACAGTAATGTTAATTTATACTCAAAAGACAATATAGTCTCCTCCAATTTAACTCCACATTAACTTCCAAATTTTACTCTCAACTGCTCTAATTCAGTGTTCAGATAATCTCTTCTGCTTCAAGTCTCTTACCTCACGGTGTGGGGCCTTCTTAATGACTGAGGCTTGCACATCGAATTCATTAAATCTGATTGGTTCGTTAGAAGCCAAGCCAGATCTCTAATGACCAGTTTAATGAATATTCAAACACCCTTTCTGGCTCTCTGTCCAGTTCTGGCTGTTACATCCTTGTTGCTGAGAATGGAAGGACAAAGCCAAATTGTTTAACAGCTTGCAAGTCTTGGCCGGCATGTTGCGGCGATGAATCTACATAATCTGTGGTCATTCATGCTTTCGAATCACCTCACCACAGTCTGCAGTAACAGTCTCAACCTCAATGTTTTCATCTCCAGTCATTGTTAATTTTACTTATTTAATAAACAGTGTTTTTGTTGTTGTTGCTGTACTTCCTTGCCTTGTGTAAACCAGGAGTGTAGACGGGCAATAAGAGTGTCTCGGGTGTCCTGTGGGTTTAGGAGGATTTTAAATACATTGAACAATAGCTAAAATTGTCTCCTTGGAAACATTGGCAAAATCTGAAATAATACCATACAAATGATAAAGAAACAAGGTGCAGTGGCTGCACAAGAATTTAGAACATGATCTGTTGGGACCAATTTTACTAGTAACAGTGGGAATATAAAGCATGTAAACATCGACTGTTCCAGACCACAAAGCAGCTTCTTGGAGAAATTGCATTGTTGACATATTAAGACTGTACCCATGCTCCATCATTTGGGAGAGTGTGCATTTATATTATGTGTGTGGATGTGTGAACGAGTCAAGGGATCAGCTCTCCATCAGCATGATTTTTGGTGCTCCAGGATATGGTCATAGATTGGCACTGTTGGACAATACTTAACTGTATTTTCTATAAAACCCTTCGATACTTATCAGGGCAGGGGGTGTTCATGTTTATTTATCTGTCTGGGAGGTATTCTAAAGCAGATGACTGATTCTTTTCCATAGGTTTAGAAATTATTAGGTTGGAAAAGGTATCGTGTAGAATGCACGTTCAGAGACGTTCGGAAGTGCACAAACAAGGAAGAAAGAAAGGAAGAATGGCAGGAAGAAAAAAGTGCAGACATAGGGAATTGCTGAAGGAAGTACTGAAGAGCAGAAGAAAGAAAAGTTATGTTGAAGGAAGGAAGTGCAGAAGGAAGGAAGCAAAGAATGAAAGAATAAATGTTAAAGGAAGAAAAAAGTGCAGAAGGGAGTAAGTGCAAAAGGAGGTGCAAAAGGAAGAAAGAAGTTCAGAGTGAGGTATATGCAGAAGAAAGAAAGAAAGAATGACGGGCTGATGGAAGAGGAAGAGCGTAAGGAAAGAAAGACGGAAAAAGGAAGGAAGGAAGGAAGGATGGATGGGATAAATACAGAAGTCAGTAAGGAAGAAAAGAAGAAAACATTTATGAAAAAAAGAAAGGGAGAAAAAAGTGCTAAAGAGGGAAATGCTGAAAGAAGGAAGAAAAGAAAGAAGTTGGAAAGAAGAGAAATGCATTTATCAATATAGTTTAAAATGTAGTGATAATGACACGGCCACCCAATTGTGTAGTAGACCTCACACAAGATACTTAAGTTTGTGATGATTTTTTATCACGTCACTTAAGGGGTGTGTGTGTGTGTGTGTGTGTGTGTGTGTGTGTGTGTGTGTGTGTGTGTGTGTGTGTGCATTTATCACTTTGTGGGGACCAAATGTCCCCATAAGGATAATAAAACGTCCTTGTTACTTTTGAAACCCCTGTTCCCTGATGGAGGGAACGAGACGTTGTGTCGATGTAGTGACACTAGGGGTCACTCTTTAGAGCCCGGAAACACTTATGATCTTTGATAGAAGGCCAATGGGAATGCCAACCCCCGGACATACGGGTATAAAAGGAGGGGACGTGCATACCACTCATTAGGTTTTGTGCTGAGGAGCCGACAATAATGTCAGTTCAGTGTTGTGGCAGGAGGGAAAGAAGGTCCTTCTTCAGGGAAATTCGCAAGGGAGGGGCTGATGTGAGGAGTACGAGGTCCGAGATCCAAGTCTGTGTGGGCCAGTAGGGGGCCACTAGGGTGACCTGCTCCTCGTCTTCCCTGACCTTGCATAGGGTCTGTGCAAGTAGGTTCCCTGGGGGGAACGCATACTTGCGTAGTCCAGGTGTGCCAGCACGTCTATGCCAAGGGGGCCTCAGTCAGGGCGTACCAGAGCGGGCAATACAAGGATTATTGGGAGGCAAACAGGTCTAAATGTGCCTGCCCGTATTGACTCCAAATTAGCTAGACCAACTGAGGGTGGAGTCTCCACTCTCCCTTGCGGGTGACCTGACGTGACATTGCGTCCACCGTGGTGTTGAGGTTGCCCAGGATGTGAGTGGCTCGCAGCAATTTGAGGTGCTGCTGGCTCCAGAGGAGGAGACAGCGGGCGAGTTGTTACATGCGAGGGCAGCGTAACCCGCCTTGGCGTTTGATGTAAGCGACCGTCGCCGTGTTGTCTGTTCGAACCAACATGTGCTTGCACTGGATCAACGGCGAGCAGTATTGCCAGCAACTTGAGGCAGTTGATGTGCTAATGTAGCTGCAGGCCCGTCCAGGGGCCGGTAGCCGCATTCCCATTGCATGTGGTGCCCCAGCCTGTCTTTCTTGTAACCACGACACGCTTGGAGACCTTCTCTAGGGGAACCCCTGCCCATAGAAATGCAATGTCTTTCCAAGGGCTGAAGAGACGGCGACAGATCTCTGGACTCGAGTCCGGAGCCAGTGCTGAAGCGGTCTCATATGCATCAACCCAAGCAGTGTGGTCACCGCTGAGGACACCATATGCACCAGGAGCTTCTGAAGTAGTTTCAGTGGTACCACAGTCCTCTGTCAGAATGCCTTCAGACAGGCCAGCACCGACTGGGCATGCTCGTTGGTGAGGCGAGCTGTCATCGAGACTGAGTCCAACTCCAAACCGAGAAAAGAGATGCTCTGAATCGGGAGGAGCTTGCTCTTTTCCCAGTTGACCCAAAGCTATAGCCAGCTGAGGTGCGTAAGCACCAGGTCCCAGTCTGCACACAACACATCCCGAGAGTGAGCTAGAATTAGCCAGTTATCGAGGTAGTTGAGAATATGGATGCCAACTTCCCTTAACGGGGCAGGACACATATGCTCGTGAAGACACGAGGTGACAAGGACAGGCCGTAAGTGAGGACTTTGTATTGGTACGCCTGACCCTCGAATGCAAAATTCAGGAAGGGTCTGTGTCGAGGTAGAATGAGACCTGGAATTACACGTCTACCGCCACGAACCAATCTTGATGCTGGTCGCTAGTTAGAATGTGTCTTAATGTCAGCATCTAGAACGGGAGTCTGTGTAAGGCCCGGATTTGAACTTGCAGGTCCAAGCTTGGCCACAACCCACCACCTTTTAATAGGGGCTGTAGAACAATGTCTTCATTTCGGCTAGTGGGACAGACTTCTGTAGAAGGGAGGCGATTTTCGCGTGCAAGGTTGTGGCGTTCTCGGACTTCACAGTGGTTAAGTGGACGCCGGCCAACCTGGGTGGGCGCCTGGCGAATTGAATCGCTTAGCCAAGTCGGACGCTCCGGGTCAGCCAAATCAAGACTCCAGGTGAGGGGGACCAGGGGAATGATTTCATCGGACGTACTGGCGGGTGGGGCCTCGCAGTGGGGCAGAGCCAGGGAGGCCACACTGGTGGGGTTTGAGGCCAGTGGCGATGCTGAGTCGAGAGATATCAAAGCACATACCAGACTCCAGGTAATCACCAGCGGATTGGTGTGGGGGTGGGGGGGGGTAGTGCTTTACCGGGGAGGGGGAGTTGCCGCCGGGGCGCTGAACCTGCCAGAGAGGGAGAAAGGCTGTTTATGTGACCCAGGGACTGAGGAAACTGCTTTTATTATTTTTTATTTGTGTACCGCAGCTACTGGAGCGGAATGGAGTGAGCAATTTGAGGTTTCTTACAAAAGTGAGCCAAAACCGCAACAATGCCATTGTCATTGCCTTGCAATGAGGACATGACGCATCCACAAAAGATATCTCAGCGTGGACAGTGCCCAGGCACGAAAGACAGCGAGCGGTGTGTGTGTGTGTGTTTACGAATGTCAAATTTTCAATAAGACATATGAAAGCCATTATGACCACCTGCCTAGTATTATGTCAGTCCTCCAAGTGCCACCAAAACAGAGCCGACTCATCAAGGCATCATTAACATTTTCTGTGACTTGTGCCACAGTAGACCTTCTGTCTGTTCAGATCAGTTGGGGTAGCCTTCATTGCCCTTCCGCATCAATGAGGCTTGGGTGCCCAACACCCTGTCGCCGGTATGTGGTTTGTCCCATCTCAGACCACTGTTGGTAGGTACTCACCACTGCTGACTTTTAAACGTGTTGCTATTTACTTTGGCTCTTTCAAATAGCAAGGTGGTGACCTTGTCTACTGAAGTGAAACTTTTCACTCCCACAAGCTCTTTGTGTATTGCGAGAGTTACTGTAGACTCTGCTGGAGATAGCCCTTCTTTCCACTCCAGATATAATTATTCCATCACTCTGACAAGCCCAAAGGGTATAGGGTATATTTTGGTTTTCTTTATGATTGCAGAGGCACTGGTTTTCTCACCAGCACATGGGTAATTAAGGGGCAATTTTCTTTAATTGACATATTCAAATTAATTATGGATTGGGAACATGTAATAACTTCTGGCTTGCTATGCAAAGTGGACAGCATCAACTTTTTCCATTCATTCCATTAATTTGTGATGTTCAAGAAGTTGTGTCTTGATGTAAAAAGTAATGAATGGTGTTTAATTACAATCACTGCTATAAAAAGATTTAAATAAAAATCTAGATCTTGATTATCTCTAATATCGTTATCTTCATTTCTGACAGTCAGGTCCTCACTATCATCCCATTTCAATTTATCTTCACCATGCTCAAGAACCATGTGCAATAGCAATAGCGATATGATAAAAGACACCAATGTTTAATAATTAATTAATAATTACATTATTTATTTAATTATTTTGATAATAAAAATAATAATATGGAATGCTTTCAAATAATATAATTTATGAAATGAAAAAAATCCCACACACAATCCTGGCTTGCAAAGAGTATCAAAATGTTAAGCATTTCTGTCACTCGACCTTCATCAGGCAATATTGTAGTTTAACAATGTAACGATGAACAATACTTTATCAGCACTTATTAATCTTGGTTAATGTTAATTTCAACATGCTACTAATATATATATATATATATATATATATATATATATATATATATATAATTTATTTTTATTATTTTTTAATCTGAAGTTGTGCAAGTTAACATAAGTTAGTCCATTAAGAATTAACATGTACCTAAAAAAGAAGAATTGCAATTTTATAAATGGGCATTAACCAAGATTAATAAATGCTTTAAAGAATATATATTGTTTATTGTTAGTTCATGATACCTAATGTCAAGTCAAGTAAATTGTATTTTTATAGTGCTTTTCACAATGCACATCATTTGAAAGCTGCTTCACAGAAAAGTATGCTTTAACAGAACATGAAGCTGTAATATAGTAATATCTTAAAGATAAATATAGTGTGGTTTAAAAACAACATGATTATAAACTGTGCCTTAAAATAAATCATGCAATAAATAATATTTGTTTTTAGACCTCCAGTGAGCAAGCTAAAGGCAACTGTTGTAAGGAACACAAAACTCCATAAGATGTTGGTTAATAGAGAAAAATAACCAAGGGGGAAACTATGCTCTATGTGGGGGCCAGTTCCCCTCTGGCAAAACAGCATGAATATAATTGCAATATTAGTTATTTGTGTGTTTTACAAGTCATGGTTACAAGTCATGAGTATACTAAGAGCTAATGGCTAAGTGCATAAAGAGTTTGCATGAACTGTAAGATTAATGACTAAAGTATTTGAAGTCCATCGTGAATTTACTGTGGAAGTGCACACAGATGCATTGTCCTTCATTATATGGCTGATGAAGGCTTAAGTTTGTAATCAATTTATTATATATGTATTATATTTTCATATTGTAGTCCATCCTCTGGCCAAGGTGATCAATATCTAAAGCAGTTACTGATGATAACAAATAGAACCTTATTTTAAAGTTTTACCCATATAACATCATAGAACAACTAGAACATCACATGACTACCACAGTTTGTCTCTTACCAGGAACAGATATATGGCTTTTGCCACAGGAGGATGAGAGACAATTGATGGATGTGATTCTAAAGCCTCAACACTTTTAGACATTCAACAAGACAGTAGTCAGGAAGTGAACCCACCCACCTACAGTCGTTACTACTTCTTGGAACCCTTTTCTATGGAGTGTGGAAGGAGACTGTGTAGATCTAGAAACAGTGCTCTGCCTCAGCAGATGTTACTGTAACACACATCATTGTCAGTTACTGCTACCAGCCTACAAATCTCTGAGTTGCTGTGCATGGAACACTGTGTGGCATTTAGTGCTGGGCATGATGAATGACACCCTCATTTGTCCTCACACGCTTTTCTTTTATCTCACTTCCTCTCTCTCTGTCTGTTTTATTCTGATAGAGAACATTATGACAACACACTAAGGATGTAATTTCTTTTATGTTGAATCAATAACTTTATTCATATACCTTGCATGCAGGCTGTATGATTCAGTTTAAAATCGTGTGCTTGCTTTGCAACTCATTTTGAATCTTGTTGGCCCACCTTGTGCTAAAGTTCAATCTATTGACCACACGATTACTAATGGCATATTAAGAGTTACAATATGTTTGGCATGTTCAGCCTCTGTCCTCAAAATATGGCAGAGATTACCAACCTTGTGTAGCCAGACTAAACAGTCTGGCTCTGTCAGCTTGAACCGCTGACTTAGACAGAAGAATATTGTCTGATCGACATGTAATGTGGCCAACCACAGTTTTTGTTTTTATATGGTATTTAGGGCTGGATTGATATGAATTTTAGATTATACCACAATAATAGTCTGGCTTGAATAAAAAGTAATTTTCATAATGCACAGAATCCAAAAACATAGGAAAATATATGCGATCGTGTGTAGTGATCAGAACTTATATCCATCTAAAAATAAGAACTGATTATTTCACAGACATGACTCAGGAAATGTGCCTCAAAAAATTTAGTTCAAAGATTTGATGGCGCTTATTTTTACAACCTAGTCAGTCCCACAAGGATTTCGCTGCACTTTTTTTCTGATTATTGCTGCCCAAATTACTGAATTTGCTGTGCTTTTTGTGTGTGTTGTTCTGCAGTGAAAACTCACAATTACTCATAATATACTTGTGTAATGTGTGGCAATGATGATATAAGTGCAATTGCATGTAATTATTTTATATGCATAACAACTAAATATGCAGCTAAAAAATTATAATACAGTAAATGCATACAAAATACCATATATTTAAGATGTTAAACTGGTAATATGGTTAATGCAAGTTAAATGGAAGACCCTTAATTACACTCACTGAGAACTTTATTAGGAACACTATGGTGCTAATAAAGTGCTCGACATGATCTTCTGCTGTTGTAGCCCTTCCGCCTCAATGTTCCACGTGTGTGTGTTGAGCTATTCTGCTTACAAAGAGTGGTTATCTGAGTTACCATAGCCTTTCTGTCAGCTTGAACCAGTCTGACCATTCTCCGTTGACCTCTCTCATCAACAAGGCGTTTCCATCCATAGAACCACCACTCACTAGATGTTTTTTGTTTTTGAGTTATTGTGTGTGAAAATCCCAGGAGATTGGCAGTTACAAAAATACTCAAACCAGCCCGTCTGGCACCAACAATCATGCCATGGTCACATTTAGATCACATTTTCCCCATTCTGATGGTTGATTTGAACATTAACTGAAGCTCCTGACCCGTATCGGCATGATTCTATGCTCTGCACTGCTGCCGCATGATTGGCTGATTAGATAATTGCATGATTAAGTAGCATGATTTGCACTGCTTCAGACAATGCAAGAAAGTATGGCTAGGTAAAAATAATAGACCTTCAATAAAACTATTTAATTTACAATTACAATATAACAATTTAAACTAAAAGCACAAGTGAGGATTCAAGGATTAGGCCTGCCACAATTATTACATTGTCTGATCGCGATCATTTCAATCAAGCGCGATTTTTTGTGATAACCATGATTACTGAGCACTTTAAATGCCAATCATGAACATGTTTTGAATGTAATTTTACGGTGCAACATTGCACTAAGTGAGCACTCCAAATTAACCTTTGCCATCACCAACCCGCACTGTGGACCAATTAGAGAAGCTACTAAATAGCATGTGAAGATTACATTCTAGCTGTGATATACGTGCGCCGTTTAAAAGTTTTGGATAGGATTTTAATAGTGAAAGCAAAATGTTCTAGTTTTACTTTAACATGTAATGGAAAATGTTCTTGGTCGTTGTGGGTTATACATGCCGGGTTAATGACACGCAGTGACAAAGAGGACCACAGAGTTAGATGATGAGGAACCGCTGACCCTGTTACAGTGGAGATGATAGAATGGCAGCTGTTTAGATTTGTCTTGACTGTCTCAAATTTGTGAGCCCTTGTTTTGCCTCTGTCAATATGGAGAAGTGTAATCGTATTACCTTAGATTCACGGTTTATGTGGAAAAACTGTGATGCAATAATCCAAGCAACTGAAGGGACAGCCTAGTACCATGTACACTGAGAAAAAAAAATTAAGCCTATTTTTAAGATTTACACATTTCAATTTCATAATACATTTCCATAAAATTGTATTTTGTGTAATCATTTACAAAATGAAATTTTAACTTTAATTTGTTTCTATCTATAGGTTCTAAAGGTCTAAACCTGTACACACAGTATAGTATATATCTATAGTTTTTTTTTTTTATTAAATTTGATAAAATATTACTCTACTAATTCAGATTAGTAGTCAGTTCAATCAAGAAAGTATTTCCAGTTTTGAGTGCAATATGCGTCAATATGAGGCTGAAACAAAGCAAACGAAGCTGATGCCCTCCATCATGCATACATACCTGGATACGATGTGTATAGTCCCCACAATTTCTCCTGAATCTCAACGCCAGTTCTGCCAAGTGCCCTCATTGCTTTCACCCAGCAGTAAATCCAATGAGCTGGGTGGGGTGCCACAGGGAGTGACACAATACAATAAATAACAAGCAGAGAAGCTCTCTTACACCTCAAGCTGTGCTCGTGACTTAATGAAGTGTGCAAATGAGGTCACTTTTCTAGTCATAAGAATAACCCATCAAGAGCCTCAGGGCTGGATTGATGGACTGCATCTCTTCAAATGACCATGAGCCATTTCTAATGCAGTTGTTTGTGTAGCTCATTGCCGATTGCCCTTGGAACTTGAAATATTTTGCTCTTTGGTGGTGTGATGGTTTGAGAGAATGCAATGCACCAACAAATTTAGGGTGATACTAGCCTTGACAGATCTTATCATTTTTTTAAAGGAATATTTCAGGTTCATTACAAGTTAAGCTTGATCTTTAGTATTTGTGGAATAATGTTTACTAAGGAAATAAATTCTGCTCGTCCTTCCTTTTCTTTAAAAAAGCAGTGGTTACAGTAAAGCACTTACAATGGAATGGAATGGGGACAATTTGACAATTAAGTTGTAAAATTCGATATAACTTTACACAGAAAAAGTTAGTAAGCCATTTTTTCACAGTTACATCTCTGTAAGTCTTAACATAATTAACTCAAACAGACCAACAAAGGTCTTGAGGCAAAATAAGCAGAGCTTTACTTGAGGATATTCACATATTTACAATTAACACCAAACAAACCAAGGAAGGGAAGAGGGAAAAAGAGTGTTTCCAAATGAAATAACCAAAGAAAACCATAAGCCAACTAACTCGGGGCATAGAAACTTATCTAAAAACAAATACAAACAAACAAACAAACAAGCAAAAAGAAAAACATAAAAATAAATCTGCTGACTCAACTTTGCTCAACGTACAAATGGTGGCAAACACTTCTTATCTACTTTCTTTTAAATACTCATGTGAGGTCATAAGTCGATTTAAATTGCCAAGCATTCCAACTGAATGTGCAAGTACTCTGTATCACTTTCACTTTTAACTGTAATCACTTTCATTTGATTTAAAGAGGCCATATCATATCTGTTATTTTTAGTCAATGTTTCTTCCACCAAAATAAAATCTAATATACTGTATTTTACAGGACCTTATTTTACACTCTCTTTTTTGTTTTTTTGTTGCTACTTTACCTTTAAGACTTCAGTGTAATCCCCTATATTATGGTTGATTAACCTCTTCACATGTGAAATGAAACAAGCTTATTTACAGGTTTACAGGCTTGCTATCAGATCGAATATAGTTACTTCTGCTCCATTCTTCAATAAAAGTGTCTTCGCAAAGCATGCATTACACTGTGCCAGGTTTGCAAACTAATCTTCATGGAAATTTACTGAACAAACCGTTAAGGTCGGATTTGAAGGTCTTGAAGTTTCTGAGCTGTAGGTTTGATCCAAACAAGGGGTGACCTGTAAATTAGAGAGTTACAATGTGTCTCAATTGAGCCCTTAATCTTGGCACCAGAGTAATGCAGCGAGAGTTCAATATACACTGAGTGGCTTAAATCCCTGCTAAATGATAAGTAACTAATCATATAGTGCTTGTAATTTTGTCAAGGCTAATACTGTCATTCACAGTTCAGACTTACTGGCACACTGCGACTGGCACATAACATATTATAACTGTTTGTGAATAATAATTGAATGGCTGCAGAGTCCATAGACATCATTTCCCAAATGTTCATTCGCATTGAGCCGATCTGGTATTTAAGGGACCTTAACTGGATAATAATTTGGTGTGTTGAAGGAGGGAGGCAGAAGAAGGGTAGTCTCTTGTACTCAAAGCAGATGAGAAATGTGGATTTGATGAGGTACTCAGAAGAGTAAAGGTTACATGCTTATGCTTATGACTGTATGATTTATTGCCCTTTTCTTTGTTCAGATGGGTGTGGATCTGCAGGACTAATGAGGGTGGAATTCCACAATCTAATTAATGCTTGAGTGAATCTAGTGGCTTAAAATTGGTAAGAATGACTTTGTTGAATAGTTTCCTTGTAGCTATAACATTTATTCATAATGCTCAGGCTCTTTAAAGAGGACGGAAGTGGGTGGATTATCTATCTATCTGTCTGTCTCCCTCCCTCCCTACCTACCTACCTACCTACCTACCTACCTACCTACCTACCTACCTACCTATCTATCTATCTATCTATCTATCTATCTATCTATCTATCTATCTATCTATCTATCTATCTATCTATCTATCTATCTATCTATCTATCTATCTATCTATCTATCTATCTATCTATCTATCTATCAAGGAGGAGTGTGCGCACCATCGTGAGCTCGACAGTAACCCTGTTCAACCGCGGTACATTTTGTGGTAACAAGGACTTCAGCACCTTGGAGAGTTCTTCGATTATGCACATGAACGAGAGGGGCGTCTGTAATTCGATTTTATTTTACAGTATATAGGCCTCTGTGCTAAGTATTGAATTCAACTTAATAAATAAATAAATACAATTATTAAAAAGTATTTACTTTTACTAGGGGTCGGTTTGGGTAATGAGATGGATGCGTTTGAGAATGGGTGAAACTTCTTTGTTTGCGTTCATATCTGTCTAGCTGTCCAACGCATGTGCGCGTGTGTGCGTCAATCTGTTGTAGGTACGTGGGTGAGAGAGTTGGTGGATGGAGAGCGAATGCCAAGCCTCTTTACTCTTCTAAGGATGAAATTTGACTGGGTGTTTAGCCTGTAGATGGCAGGAGAGTCCTTCTACAGAGAAATCACCTAGTCTTACATATTACATTCACTTCCAAAGTTTGGCATACAATCAGTAACAATAATAAGGCTAATACTGCAATGGTAGAGTAGCTAAATCACGTTTTCTGTACTTAGAATTCTCCAAAGTAGGGTCAAAGTATTCCAAAGAGAACCCAATTAAAGCACCAGTACTCCACAGAGCTAATCGATCTCAGCATACTGGAGTAAATGGAAAATTATATATATATTTGTAGTTGTTTTTGTTTTGTTTTATCCTGTGGGATCTTTAGAATTATGTGGTGAATGGGGTTCTATCATATTACGTCAACGTTCAAGAAGTAAACTCGTCCCTCATTAGACTAAATGCATCTCGCTATATAGCGAAATGGGTTGAGATATACCTTGATTTGTGTGAATAAATCCTTATATTCAGATTGGTGTGTTTAAAGAGGAAAACAAATTGGACCTTCGTGCACTACCTTCAAATTGTGTTGTTCTTTGTGCTTATTCATTCATTTACTCATAAATAGATGATCAGTTAAAATGATCACAGTGAGAGCACACAGTTAAGACACACTAAAATGGCATTGGAGCCTGTGAGCGAGATCACAGTTCAGAGTTTGGCCCCTTTCGGTGAGATGGTTGAGTCCTCCTCAAGGTTGCTGTGATATCCCAGCATCACCGTTCACTTCGAGCCACACCGCGATCCGCTCCGCTTCTGGCTGAGGGAAAGAACAACTACCTTCATGTGAACATGAACATAGATGACACCGAGAGGCAAAGCGTCAGATCTACGGGAATCCTGACCTTTTTCAAGAGAGAATGTATTAAATGTTGTCCGGAGGACTCTCGAGGCAAGAAAATGAGGATTAAAACTGGAGTTACCTTTTGGAATCTGATATTTTTTATGATGGTCACGTGCGTGCGAGGTAAGTAATGAGGCTCGAGGAGTTATTGTGGGTTTTTATTTTTTTATTTACACGTCTTTGTGGATGGGAATGAGGTTTGAATAGATGCACGAAAAGCAACCGTGCAGCAGTATGCTTGAGAAGAGAAGCGCATTTACTCAATGCAGGCATTGAGCGAGGACTCAATAAATATTCTTGCAGTATGCTCACGCGGGTACGTGAGTTGCTTATAGTCATTAAATGATGAATTATAAAGTAATGTAAGCCGCAATATTTTGGCCTAGAGATATTTTGTCTAAATCAAATAATAGATTTAACAACATACAGGGCGTTTTCAAAAAGTGGTCTCGAATAATCACAATTAGAAAATTGCAAATAATGTATGAACCCAGCAAACATGAACGCTGATCATGAGTACTAGTTTTCGGGCAACGATAGCTCTCAGTGATGAGTTGGGAATGGATCACGATTCTTTTTTTAGACGTAACGTGCAGGGAAGACAACAAAATGCTTCGTTATACAGGAAACATGCATTTGTCTATAAGTACTGTCAAGAAAAGGGTGGACAACGTGTGACTTGTAATATTTCGACCGTACACCGGTCAATGTACCAACAGAATTTCGCGATGGAATTGGCGCGTGTGGACGCCTATTGATCTCCGTCGATTTGGGCGATTTAACTGTTGCACTCCGTCTTCATGTAACATGAGAAGCATGCAGTGACCGAACATGATCTAGTGTAGTGACACTGTTTAAAGCATTCTTAGAATTTTCGATGGCAGTCAGTTATTTTTTGGAAAACAATAGGCTGAATTTGAGTTCCTCTTTTAGGAAATATTAATCGTACAGTGGAATTTGGAATAGCCTATATAGGGCCCCTAAGAAGTTGTCAGTGTTAGAAACTAACCGAATGTTAAAGCTTCGGTTTCTGATTTCAAAAAGCATTTGTAGTTTGATTGAATATGGTGGGGTGGAGGCAAACCCAGCACTTCTGCTGATGTATCTTGGTCATTACCACCTGCTTAGCATTTTAATTAGCATCAGAACTGAATAATTTCCATCTAAATTTAAACGGTTTGTAAAAAAATAATAATGTAAAAACACGCACATATATGTTTTCTCCTATACCCATTATCCACAACCTCAAATAAAAGTACTTACATGTTCACCCATTATCTAATACATATAAACAGATAAGCTATATATGTATTTGTTCTTTGATAACCCGTCGCGTGGTGGCAGTGTGACGATATCCCGAGGATAATTAATGCGAGCTAGACCTCACATCACTATGTGTGTGTGTGTGTGTGTGTGTGTGTGGGAGAGAGAGAGAGAGAGCTATTCAGTGTTTCTTAAATGACTCATTCTGCGTACAATTGTGTTATTTGGCTTTGTAAATAAACTCTTGCATTACACCTTATTAAAGTGCCATATTTCAACAGCACTGTAAACGTGGCTGTAAGGGATAGACAGTCTTTCAATGGGTTATACTACTGTTGTTTAAGTTGGTGGATAGAACATGTTAGTAGATTAAAAACAAAAGTTGTGAAAATTAGATGTGATCTAGAACTCTTATACAGCTTTATGGTGCATGCCATTGAAGAGACTGTAAGTCTTTCGCTCGCAGCCTCATTTTCATTTCCATACAAATTTGGCACTATACTCAGAATAAGGTCTATCAACACTTATTATGGAACCTCAGTTCTGAGACAGTCGATGAGAGCTTCATGGTTTCTGATCAACAGGCTTTAGGACTAAGCTTAATTATGAGCAATTATTAACCTGGTGCTGAATTAATAGTGACTGTTCTAGGGTGCACGTTTTTCACTAGGGCCCATGCACATTTTTAGATAACATTACTTGATCTCATTCCTTTATTTCTTGCAAACACTTTACTTAGCAACGACATCAATTCTGATTTACCTCAGTGGTCTACATTACTCCTCACAGCAATTTTTGAAATGCAGATTGGTCATCTTTAATGTATAGCTTTAAAAATCGTAGACATGTCTTAATTAAATTTCTCTCTAGTTCTCAAGCAAGGGAGTTACAGTATCGAGATACTTCGTGAATCGTGGTTGACTTCTCACTGCACAATAAAGGTTCCAATTAGAACCAAAAAGGGTTCTTCAGACTGAAGCCATAAGAGAACCCCCTTATGTTCCACAAATAACCATTTATCTAAATAACCATATGACCATTTCAAGAACCATACACAGTGAAAAATGGTTGATAAGAAAATGGTTCTTTGCAGAACTTAAGGTTCTGTAAAGAACCATTGATGAACCTTTATTTTTAAAGGTTTCTATAAAAGAGGTTTCTGACACTGCTCTGTTCTCGGCCACAGATTTAAGAACTGTTTTATCAACTGCCTCTTTAAAATCACTGTAACTTGCCACAGATCAGCAGCTTAAAGCCAAATGTGCCTACTCAATGACGAACATACAGATTAATAGTTAGGGTAGCATCATACTTAGGATCAGTGCCCTATCCTACAAGTGTAAAATCCAGCATAGCCTATTACAGTTTGATTCTGTGTAACACAGCCTCTTCTCCGCCTTGCCTGAGAGGCTTTTAATCTCCATGTGCAAAGCATTGCTGTTGAAGAGCCAGGTGCAGAGCAGGGTCATTAGAGTCCCCAGATGTCTTCAGTCAGATAGATTTTAGGAACAGCTCTTCTGCAGATATGGTTGTTGTTGCTTAATGTGAGTATGCTGTGCTTACAGAAACGTAGACTGTGAGTGCTCTCGCATGAGTTCCTATTAACTAACTGCTCACATGTGTGTGGCTTGTTTTGAAAAACGTCTGTAGCATTTCCAATCAATTCACAAATGGCATGCGACCCTCAGGTTGGAATTCTGTCTCGTGGGAAATTGAGTATTCGCGCCATAATGGATCCAATTACACTGTGCATTTGGTGTCTGTTTATTGTAGGACATGTGAAATGGACATAAAGGGTTATAAAAACCTCTTGTGAAGGGTATACATGAAATCGAATGGAGGAAGATCAGTCACACAGATGGGCCACCCTCTCACCATGAACTGAGGGCTACTTGCATATGCATCACCTTTGCCCTCTCCCTGAGCAGAATCGATTGTGAGTTGGAGGGGTCCTCTCACAGTAACAAGGCATGAATGCTCAGTTGTTCACATGCTGCATATGAACCACATTTTTTTTCTAGAAGCACGTACTCTTTGTCTCAAATCATGATGATATCTTGATGATCAAAGTTACATTACTCATGCACAGATACTCACACCTACTGTCGTTTCTTGACTTGTACTCGACTGCATCTTAAGTGTTAAACAGCTTGTACTTAAAAGCTCACAAAAACACTGGGAGATGGATGGCTTTTCAGTTTTATAGGTGTGACTTTTTTTAATTAGTGGACAAGAGAGGAGCTAATTGAAATACACCAATCAGCCACAACATTAAAACAACCTGCCTAATATTGTGTAGGTCCCCTCATTTCGCCAAATCAATGCCAACCCACATCACAGAATAGCATTTTGAGATGCTATTATTCTCACCACAATTGTACAGAACAGTTATATGAGTTACCATAGACTTTGTCAGTTTCGAACCAGTCTGGCCATTCTCTGTTGATCTCTCTCAGAAACAAGGCTTTTCCATCCACAGAACTGCCTCTCAATGGATGTTTATTATATTTGACATCATTATGAGTAAATACTAGAGACCAGGAGATCAGCTGTTTCAGAAATACTCATACCAGCCAGTCTGGCACAAACAATCATCCATGCTATTATCTAATCAGCCAATCTTGTGGCAGTAGTGCAGTGCATAAAATCATGCAGATATGGGTCAGGAACTTTAGTTAATGTGCACATCAACCATCAGAATGGGGAAAATTTTGATCTCAGTGATTTGGACCGTGGCATGATTGTTGGTGCCAGATGGGCTGTTTGAGTATTTCTTATGAGAGAGATTGGCAAAGTCTATGGCAGAGCAGCTAGTCAACTGGCGGCCCGCCGGATTTCGGCACCAGTGTAAAGGGATTAATGGAAAGGAGGAGGAGAGAACCGGCTTGACAATATAAATTATATTTTAATGAAGAACTTAAACGAAAAGACAAACAAATAAAGGTGTCAGACAGCTGCCCGTAAATCTCTCTCTCTGTCCCACTGCAGTCTTAAGTCGGACTTTATCCCTCTCGGAGGCTTGATTAGCCTGATTAGGGGCAATTACGGGTCGTGTAGCATCACGACCCGGTCTCGCCCTCCGCCCTGTCACAATTGTCATCACATACTGTATGCACATTCGGCAACAAAAGCAATCGATTATGTAAACTGAATGTTCATACAAAATCTGCTGAAAAGTTTATTCACTATTCTGGAAGTGTCAAATGATCGTGTCTCATCTGTTCAGGTTCTGTAGGGCTTGGAAAATTGTGATAATGTGAAACTGAACCTGAAAATCCTGATTATTTTTGGTTCTATACAGCTGTGAGTCAAACTGCATCAACTCAGTTTGCTCTTCTTTTGCCAATAATTACCTGCTCATAAATCTGGCTCCTGCACTGGCTATTATGTGCAAATTCACAATAATTTGCAGGAAAAAACATTTCCTCACTGAACAGGATGATACTTTATATAGAAATTGGAATAATAGACATTTTATCTCTCCCCCCCCAAAATAAAATTTAATTTAAATGCATCCTTAAGTAAACATGACATTTTTATATGACCGTTGTTTTCATATGTGGGTTCATATTGTGAGAGGTATTTAGCAGGTCTTAATGCTTCTCCTCTATACAATTTGTAAACAATAGCCCTAAAATGTTAAAATGATTATTATGTTTTGTTTTTTCAAAGTTGATTAAAAATTGTTTGTTATTTAAGAGTATCAGTTATGTTTTATCTTTAGGCAGGTCTTATGAAGGAATTTATGGCCAGAACTTAAAAAATTATAATTCAATATACAGTATATTGGGGTGTGCAGCAAAGCCATTATCTGTATATGTTCCTATGAAAAATGACATGTATCTGTCTCTGTATTCAAATAGAATAGGATAAGGGAGGGGCTTAAACCTCTATAAAAAAAAAAAAAAAAAAAAAAAAACTTTTGTGTGTAAAAATACTAGTATACCAGCTGTTACAGAAATATTAAAACCAGCCTGTTTGGCACCAACAATCATGCCATGGTCAAAATCACTAAGATCAAATTTTTTCACCATTCTGATGATTGTTGCGAACATTAACTGATGCTCCTGATCTGTATCTAAATTATTTTATGCATTGCACTACTGCCACATGATTGGCTGATTAGATAACTAAATAAGTAGGTGTACAGGTGTTCCTAATAAAGTGCTCAGTGAGTATATTTTACAAGTTGCTTCTCTGGAACACAGACCCGTTAAAGATTTGGTTGATATGGTTGATTTGGTCCTGTGGTTATTAAAAGAACATAGGCATGCAGTGTAAGAATGTTTTACAAGCTTATATACATAACCTAATTTTTCCTTTACAGTGATGTTCTGTTAGTTAACAATAGTTGATGTATTAGGGATCATAAGCTAACAATTATTTTTCACTGTTAGTTTATGTAAGTTCATAACGCATTAACTATTGTTAACTTACAGTAACTTATATAAATTGCTTGCTCATTTGTAAGTTGCTTTGGATAAAAGCTTCTGCTAAATGACTAAATGAAAATGTAAAAACATTTGTTAGTACTCACTAAAATCAGTTGGCTTAAAAATTACCCAACACATTGTCCAATGGTAGGTTGATATAGCACCGACCCATTGTTGGGTTATTTTAACTAATTTGTTGGGTATTGTTTTTTTTTTGAGGGGGGCAACATTTTGCTTTAACCATCCTAGTATTATTGGTACTATTATTATTGTTGACATTATTATTATTATTATTGCTGTGTATATAAATTATAATGCACAAGTTACAAATATCTTGATAATGCTTTAATCCATTAAATTAAAAGTTGCAAACATTTTCATTAATTAAGTAAATTGTTGCAATTGTGTTATCAATTTACTTCCTTTTTATTATTAAGTTACTTACAATCATGTTTCAATTTACAAGAACCACCACAAATAAATAAGTAATAAATAAGTAGGCAATGGTGTAATGTTGCTGGCAAGGATGGAGAAGATGGAGTGACAAACCCAAATGCAGTTTATTAAACAAAAGTGAGATCTAAAAACCCTAACTAGAAACATGAAACATAAACATGAACATGAATAAACTAGACTTGACACAAACAAAACATGACTTGACTAAATCTTGACTTGGCTTGGCTTGACTTCACTTAAACAAAACTACAACAAATTTACATTAACAATACTACACAAAGGACATTGGCAAACATGAGGGCTAAAATACATTGACATGGGTAACAAGTTAACAAGACCACCAATGAAATACAAGACGGAAACAATATAACAAGATAATGAAACATGAACCAATAACAAGACAAGACTAATAAATAAAGGAACCATTTAGAAAAAACACATGAAACATGGCTGGAAAAGGATAATCTCATGACGTGAACAAATTTCATAATGAAGGACCTGAAGACATGAACAGGACTAACTTTTCAAAATAAAAGACACGAAAAACCGGAACCAACAGAATAAGCATGACATATCCCCTCCTCTAAGGGGCAGCTCCCAACGCCCCAACACATGAACAAAAACAGAATAAACATGACATAAGTCCAGTGTTCTATAGGGACCTGGTAGGGGGTGTGTCTTGAGGCGAGATAGGGCGTGGGGCATGGCATCAAGGAGGAGTCCGGGGGGGCATGAGAGGCTGGAGGGGTGGAGCCAAGGTGGAGTCGTAGGGATGGAGGTGGGCCTGGACCGTGGAGCAGAGGCGGGCCTAGACTGTGGCGCAGAGGTGGGCCTGAACCGTGGAGCAGAGGTGGGCCTGGACCGGTGAGCATAGGTTTGCTTGTGATATGGCATGGAGCAGTCTGGTGTTCGACTGAAACATGACGTGGAGCAGACTGAAGCTTGGCTGTGACATGGAAGGGAGCAGTCAATGGTTTGGCTGAGACATGGCATGGAGCAGGCTGAGGCGTGGCTGTGACATGGCATGGAGTACGCTGAGGCATGGCTGTGACATGGCATGAAGCAGGCTGAGATGTGGCTGTTACATGGCATGAAGCAGGCTGAGGTGTGTCTGTGACATGGCCTGGAGCTGACTCTGGCGTGGTGGTGACATGGCCTGTAGCTGACTCTGGCGTGGCTGTGACATGGCCTGGAGGTTTTTTTTTTAAATTAATGTTTCAAGGCTCCACTTCTGAAGTGTTTCTCTCACATATGAATCCATCACATCCTATATAAAAAATGTAGTTCATATAAAGTGAATTAACAACTTGTAATTTCAATTTCAAGCAATGGGCTTCATTAACGAGGCGATCATAAACCGAGCCAGGCACCTTCCTGAAATGGTAAAATCAAATCAAAATCAAATCAAATCACCTTATTGTCACACGACCATATACACAAGTGCAACAGTAGGTGAAAATCTTGTGTGCAGTTCCGATCAACATAGCAGTCATGACAGTGACGAGACATATACCAATTACAATAAACAACATATTTACAAAACACAATTTACATATCAAATATACACATACAATATAATATACAATGTACAGTAAACAATACACACAATCTAGAATACACATACTATAAAAAAAATAAAAATAAGAGTATATAAAATATATATATGCAGTAGTTGTATTGAGGGGAATATATTTGACAGTCCATTGTGAGATAATAAGATGAAGATTAAGAAGATTAATAAAGTGCAGTGCTGATTGTTGATCGTGAGATATCAAGTGTTCAAAAGTCTGATTGCTTGGGGGAAGAAGCTGTCATGTAGTCGGCTGGTGCGGGTCCTGATGCTGGTACGGGTCCTGATGCGAGAGCAGCCCATGACTCGGGTGGCTGGAGTCTCTGATGATCCTCTGCGCTTTTTTCACACACACCGCCTGTTATAGATGTCCTGGAGGGAGGGAAGCTCACTTCTGATGATGTGTTTGGCAGTTCGCACCACCCTTTGCAGGGCTTTGCGGTTGTAGGCGGTGCGATTGCCGTACCAGGCGGTGATGCAGCCAGTCAGGATGCCCTCTACAATACTGGTGTAGAACCGTCTGAGGTTGTGGTGTTTATTCCAAACTTCCTCAGCCGTCTCAGCAAGAAGAGGCACTGGTGAGCCTTCTTCACAATGGCCTCAGTGTGGAAGGACCATGTGAGTTCCTCAGTGATGTGGACACCGAGGAACTTGAAACTGCTGACTCGCCACCGGTGCTCCATGAATAGTGATGGGGCTGTGTTCTCTGTCTTTCTTCCTGAAGTCCATCACAAGCCCCTTAGTTTTACTGATGTTGAGGGAGAGGTTTTGCTCCTGATTCAGGGGTGCAGAACTATCTGAAAAGTGGCTTTTGATTAGGCTATCACCCAGTGTCATGTAGATGCTGGCTATTGTGTAATACAGGGGTTGGCAACCTATGACCAATGCCGGCACGCAGAGGGGTAATCATTGGCACGCCAGCAACGGCGAGAGAGGAGTAGACTATATTTATATAAATTCTGCACCTGCATTCCAATCTACATCTTGATGTAATCCTTCCTCATGATTACACAGCGTGTCTTCATCAGCTGAATGGGAAGCTAAACACTATTAAAATGTGCTGAGACTCTCGCGCGCAAGCCATTCGCACATCACGAGCCAGCAGCACTTTTCTTTCGATTAATCGCGGGAGTAAATGCGCCCACTTTGCTTCGGTCAGATAGCGCGGATTACAGCCTTTTTCAATTGTTTCTTTTTGCTTTTAGAACAACATGATTGGAAAACACCAATCCTTCATCGGCACAGCTATTGACTAGGAAAATAAAAAATTACACTCCATATCAAAAAGGTTGCCAATCCCTGGTGTAATATCTCGTGGAGTCCAATTTGTGCATTATATAATTTAGTGCCTTGCAGATATAACTTTCTAGATAAAATGTTTCATATTTCCGCTTTGAAGTATTTTAATGTTACACTGTAAAAATTATAATATACTTTTCTTTCAGTTGATGAAAAACTGCCGCGTCTGCAACACCGGATAATGAGTCTAAAAGCCAAGGCGTCTTACAGTTTCTTCACGCATCGGCCAAATATATGAAATATTATTTATGATTTCCAAAACAAAGTGTCGAGACAAACAGAAAGTGAGGGAGAGCATCCCAGTTTAAAATAGGCTGGGTTTATATCAAGTGTTATGTCGGTAGCCAAGTGAGCAGCAATACAGCAGACTCAAAATTAAGGGAAAATTATTTAATTAATCAGCTATTTTTGTATGTTGATAAAGAAAACGGAAAGCCGTTCATATAACGTGATATTATTAACTTACCTCTGTATCTTCTGTTGGCAGTGGCACTGGTCGACCGTTGAAATTTAAAATGTCTTCGCTAGACCAGTTTTAACCCAACTGGGTGCGTTATTATAGCAACAACCAAATAACGTTTAGGAATAACCCAACAGAACGACCCAATATGTTTAACCCAGCTATTGGCTAAAATAAATAACCCAAAGTTTTTTGGAGTGTATATGTGGAAGCATACATTTCAAAAGTATAATCACTCTGCCCTGCAGTTTTGTTCATTGTTAGTTCTTGTAAGTCTTCTCTATCAATTATTGTTAGCTGTGTTAACTAATCAAGTCAAGTCCATTTTTATAGTGCATTTCATTATATTGTTTCAAAGCATTTTAAGCCTTCACAGAAAATCATATCTTAGTCAACTAAAACCCTTAAAGGGCAGCAGTACTAGAATAATAACTGTTTGGGACACACTGTCAAGGCTGTCAATTTCAGATTCAACACATTGATTAACATCACAAGTTGGTCACACATAATTCCCATGCATTTCATTATCAGAGATTATCAGATATTATTAATATTATTAACTATGCTTAGCCATCCCAACCATTATTTACTGCTTGCTGCCTAACAAAATAAATGTTTTTGGACATGCAATACATACTAAGATAGGCCTATGATATATAGAATAAGATTTGCATCAGGTTCTATACAAGAGTCCATCGTCAAAGCATCATCATTCATGCCAACCTGCACTTCAACTCTCTGCTGCTAAGGAGGTGCTTGCCTGCATGGCTTTCAGTCTGGGTGGATGCCATTTAATTTGACTCTAATGAAAATGAGGCTGTGATGGATAGAAGTGCCGTCTGTTCAATGGGTGGTACTGTTGTGTGCTTTGGCATCGATCATTCAGCAGACGAATTATTGAATATATTTCTTTTCAAAAAAGGCCAATAGACAAATATCTGGAAAGTATAGGTTGTGGAAATTAGACGTAATCTAGAACCTTAAAACAGTAAAACCCATGAACACACTTTACTCCAATGCCTCAGCCTAGTTTTTAATCAAGACTCATCAAAAATAGTTTCTACTCTACTCTACTATTGGGGTAGGGGTGTTGGTTAGTGGGGGCCAGCAGGGGGCACTAACAATTTCATCAGTGCAATGTTTGGTCCTTTAAATAGCTATGGCTTTACCACTTTAATTCAACTTCTAGGAATAGAATGCAAAAGGCTCTCCTTTTAGAAACTAGATGATGTCTAGTGTACGGTCACACATTGGCAGGCTGCATGAGTGTTGGCTGAGTCATGACCTCATTACCTGTTAGGGGCTTTCAGTGTGTAGAGAAGTATTTCACAAGTGCACTGCGCACAAGCGCATAGAGTGATCAGCACAATGATTTCATTTTGACATAGAAGAACAGATTTTTTCCTGAAAAGCAGCAATAAACGTTGTATAAATGTAGGCTCTCTCAGCATGGACTGAATAATTTTAATAAATTGATCTAGTGCACAAAATATACAGATCTGTATAAATCAAATCAAATCATTGTTTGAATTGAAGAGCTTCATAAGAATTAAGGGACCTCCCCACAAGAACAAAATCCTGGGGGTCTCATTTTATTTCATTGAATTAAAACAATAAAGTGTTCATTTGCTGCCACAAAACAAAAGATGCACTGCTGCAGCCTTCAATATTGCAGCTACTGAGTTCTGCATTTTCATGACCTCAAAAGAGTTAAAGGCTTGCAGGGTGACAGCTGTGTAGGTCCTGATTGGAGTCCTGTGTCTGTCAGGAATACTTATGTGCAGAGACGTGGAGCTTTCTGTTTTTGCAACTCACAACCTGTTGTGACAGAGTTAGTCAGTGCATACACACCACTAAACATTCACAAACTCTTACTGTAGCTGCTGTGTCAAAAAAGTAAGAGCAGTTTTGTTTGCCTTATCGAAGCACTATAAAATGTTAGTACTACTGCAGTATTCAGCAGCTGCTTTCTTAAGTGTGAGAGTGCAGGTTTATGGAGTGCTGTCTTCAAAGACAGGGTTGGGTAGTAACAGAATACATGTAAAGGGAATACAAAATATAAGTAACTGTATTCCACTACAGTTACAAATAAAATATTTGGTATTTAGAGTACAGTTACATTCAAAAAGTATTTTGATTACTGAAGAGATTACTTTGCATTTTATTGTCATTTTTTTTATTTAATATTTAGTCCTTTCAGGTGGAAAACATTTATACATATAAATGATGCGATCTAAAGTGGATTCGAACAGCGGTGGAACACTTTCTTAAGATGTGTTACACTCATACGAGCAGACAGAGAAGCAAGTTTGAAGAAGGTTTGGAGCAGAAGAAATAGAAATAAACCTTGTGTAAATTGTCAGCTTTATGCTAATCTAAAATGTTATTTATAGCTATTTTACCTGTTACCAGGCACGATCATATTTTTTTATCAAGACAATTCATGTTAGATAATAATGTCTGTATTGTTTTCCTGAAAAATATAAAACAAATCCTTAAAACAAGATACATTTTATTGATCTTGTTTTAGAAACAACACTGCATAAGATATTTTGGTTTTTCAGAGAATGTATGTGTCATGTGTATTTTGTCTTACTGTACTGGCAGAGTTTTTATAGTCAAAACAAGTGAAAAAATCTACCAGTGCTGAATAAGTAATCCAAAGTATTTAGAAAACGTTACTGACCTTGAGTAATCTAGCAGAATACGTTACAAATGACATTTTACAGCATGTATTCTGTAATCTGTAGTGAAATACATTTACTTTTAACAACTTATGTTGAGAAACCACCTTATAGAACCCTAACGACTTTTGTAACTTTTTAACAAATTCTACAGTGGTACAGTTTATATTTTGCAAGCAAGGTGACCTGGTTTCAATCTCAATCTAAAATATTGTTTTGTTTTAATAAACAGAGTGACTATTTGCACTATTGATGTATATAGCACCTGCCGCACAGCGTGGCTATTTGCACTCCAATGGTCTGTCGGTAACAGAGAAGCTGAAGACAAACTGCTCCTCCTGTGTTGCTTTGGTGGTGTGGAGTGTAACTACAATGAGCATTTGCTTTTATTGTGTGGACGATCTGGGTTCAAATGAGCCTTTTGTCCCACTTTTTCCATCCTGTTTTCTGCCACCACTATTCATATTTCCTTTAACACTACTGATAATATTAGATAATAAGGTTGATTTCGTCGCAATGATTTGGTCACATTGAAGGTCATGAGTTAAGAGAAAGGTTTGAGACTGGTAAAATTAACCATGGTTTTACTATAGTAATATTGTAGTAACAACGTTTTTGTAAAAGCATGCAGAAGCCATAGTTTTAATGCAATTAATTATGGTGTTGCTACAGTAATATGATTTTAATAGTATTCATGTTTAATTTTGGGGTTATTATAATTTATTACAAAATCCCATGGTGATACTATGGCTACTTGATTAGACTGACCAAACTAAGACAAATACTGATTTGATAGACACTTTTTTGCAAAGCGACTGTGCATTCATGTCAGTTTGTGTTCTCCCTGGGATTTCAACACATGACCATGGAAATACACACCCCACTGTCTCCCAGTTGAGTTATATTTATATACACTATCTACAGGATATGTAATGAATCATTGATTATAGACCTGTCATCAATTATTCTGCTTATTACACAGTTACCACACCTCAAGACATGGTTCAGTGTTTTATCTCAATACATTTTCTGATTTTTGTCCCTAAAATGCTATTGTGAATGGAACTACTTTCTTCCGCCATGCATACAGCATCTTCCTATGTAAATTAAAAATTAAATGAACTAATGTTAAATAATTGAACATTGCTGTAAATTGTTGCCTTATATATTGTTGTGTATCATTATACACGCACACACACACACACACACACACACACACACACACACACACACACACACACACACATATAAATACAGTTTATATTGCAATGCCTGCACTAAAGTATTAATACTATAATGTTTTAGTCAACACAACCCTAGAAATTATGCCACGCATTCAGCATCTTCCTTTGTGGTCAAGACCTGGAACTACTTCATAGCCTTGCATTTACTTAAAAATAATTGCTCACCTTACAACATCTGTCAACCAATCAGAATCAAGCATTCAACATATATAGTATAAAACTGCAACATATACATGTTTTAGCCAAAACATTATGACCACTCACAGGTGAAGAGAATAACGTTGATCATCTCCTAACAAGGCCAACTGTCAAGGTCTGGGTAGATTAGATAGTAAGCAAACAATCAGTTCTTGTAGTCAACGTGTTGAATGCAGAAAAATGGTAAAGACCTGAGAGAATTCGACAAGGACCAAATTGTTATGGACAGACAAATGGGTCAGAACATCTCTGAAACTGCAAGGCCTGTGGTCCGAGGAGGGATAAACCACAAACCAGCGATTGGGGGTTGGGCGCCCAAGGCTCATCGATGCACGAGGGCAATGAAAGCTATCCCATCTGGTCCAAACCATCAAATTGTAATGATGTTTACGGGAGGAATGTTTCACAACACAGAGTGCCTCGCACCCTGCTGCGTATGGGGCTGCATAGCCAGAGACCGGTCCACAAAGTTTCCATGATGACCCCTGTCCACCTTCGAAAGTGCCTACAATGGGCACGCAAGCATCGGAACTGGACCTTGGAGCAGTGGAAGAAGGTTGTCTGCTCCGATGAGTCCCGTTTTGTTTTACATCACTTGAAAGGCCATGTAAGTGTGCACCTGGGGAAGTGATGGCACCAGGATGCACTGTGGGAAGTCGGTGGAGAGAGTGCGCTTCTGTGTCTGTATGCTGCTGCACTGCTGCATCCCATGTTATTTTTAGTCAAAGCCTGGCAGATTTCCCTGACATTTTGGAACTAGACCTCTGCCCTCTTCAGAATGCCCATGACCATCTTGCTCTGGCTGCACTGCCTAGCCAGCCTTTTATAAGTCAACTTCTGTGAATGAAGAAATTACTTCAAAGCCTGTTCTGAAGATCACTGGCTTGAGAGAGAGGAGAAACCATCCCTCAAATCCAGCCAATAGAGAAAGATGGCACATATTCAGAGGGGTGGGAGAAGGGGGTGGTATACAATTGACCCTTCACCTTGTAGAATTTGCTAGCAGGTCACTTACGCTGTGGCCGTGTTGATTTTCCCGTCTGATGTTTTCCACCTCATTGTTCTCAGCTGAGGTGCGTTTAGTACAGTCAGTGATTTATTTGTGGCCTCATTGTTTCACAAGGGAGGCTTGTTCATGACTGCCGCTCACGGTGGGTCTCTTGTTTAAAGGGAAAATAGTTGTCAGTACAATCTGGGTTCCTTTGAATTGGGGCTGCCTCATGCCGAGTGACTCTGCCAATTTTCACAAAGCTCATTTACTCTTTTCTCCCTCCAGTTTCCGCTCACATATGTTGTTTCCTTTTCATAGACAGCAGACGTAAATCATTTCTCATTGAGTTAGACTCTAAAATATATCCATGAGAGTTATATTTTTTTTATAATTGACCAGCTTCTACAAATGGAGGAAGAATGACATAGATACCTGCCATCATCCTAAGGACACATCTGGACGGAGCTCTAGACAAGCCTGACCCTTGATCTTTTTGTTCCTGGGCTTCTGGCTAGAGCAGAGAGTGCAGCTGCTTGCCATGTTGTCACATTGGACAGTTCCATAAATTAATAATCTAGGTTTTTCACCCATAAATTCACAGTTAGTACACCTGCTGTTGAAGTGAGAAGTGAGTTTGAAGTGAGTTGGTATGGTTTTTCTGTGCTATTCTATTAAAATTACCGGAAATTAATATTGTGTATCAGTAGTTCGCATAAACTGCTAGTTTAATTTTTTTACCAATTCGACAAGACAGTCTGCCATGTCGCTCACATTAGACTACAAGTATTACTTTAATGTTACTATCCACATTAATTTAGGTTGTAATCTGGCCAAAAGCCATTCATTCAGATACTGTATGAAGAGGGCGTCGGACCGACATGTTAAACCACCAAACACACTTAGCTTGATTTTATGAGGCGTCTAGGGGCAGGCGATAGATTTAGCATCAAAAGTGATATTTCAGCAAACATGCATGTATATCTTGTTTACTTTCAGCTATCTGCCACAAACAAAATTGTTATATCTTTAATAGACACAATTGTATGATTAGGCCCCCTATTTGCTTCCTTCAGCAAGCAAATAGGGGGCCTAATATATACAGTATATGCATGCAGGAAGCATCATGAACTAACAATGAACAATTTTTTTAAGCATTTTGTAAAAAATGTAATGCAGAGAGATGATTTAATTGTAGAAAATTTTAGAAGATTTAATTTTAGTTACATATAAATTAGTTTCTTTCCTTTTTTCAGAAAGAAACACAATTATATGTAACTAAAATGAAATGAACTAATGTTAAATAATTGAACATTGCTGTAAATTGTTGCCTTATATATTGTTGTGTATCATTATACGCACACATGCGCACACACACGCACGCACACACACACACACACACATACATATAATTACAGTTTATATTGCAATGCCTGCACTAAAGTATTAATACTATAATGTTTTAGTCAACACAACCCTAGAAATTCTGCACTGTTACAGTAAAAATATGATATCCCCAAAGCAAATTTTATTCTAAGAAATATATCACCTACTGTCCTAGTAGACCTAGTCCTAGCATGAGCTTATAATTTTTCAATTGAATATACTGCTTTGTAGCATTGCTATTTTAAGTACCTCGTGGTTTCAGGTCCTATGAAACTATTATCTGAAATGTACCATCTCATCATAATCTATTTAAACTAGTTGTGTTAAACAAACTTAGTTTGTTACGTAATATTTGGCTTCTTTCAGCTCAAATGTCACAACGACCCTGTAACTGCATGCATCAGATAGCACAATCTCAGAGAACGATCTAATTAAAATGGCAAACATTTTAAATTAGTGTGTGCTATTCAGGGAGTGTTTCCAGAATGTAGATATGCAAAATGCAACTTCATCAGTTTTTCATGTGTCAAAGTCACCTTGGGACAGGTTCATTTGTTCTAGTCCAACAAGATTTAAAACCAAATTTTGAATTATGGCCCTTCACTTTATCTGGTTGAAAAACAGAGGTGAAAAAAAGGATTGTGAGGGTTAATATTACCCCAAGGTATGCTTATCACCTCCATAATTAGGATTCATCATCACTATATCAATGACATCAGTCAAGATTTCATTTTAATTTTCAATTTACCCAGAATGCTTAGGCGGGGGAGTTAACCATGATGCATTGCTGTCATAGTGCATTTACACATTTGACACACACTTTAATCCAAAGCAACTTCATGTATTCAAGGCATACATTTAATCTGTGAGTATTCCCTGGTAATCGAACCCATGACCTCTGCGTTGCTAGCACCATGCTCTAACAGTTGAGCTCAAAACAGCATATTAGAGCAGCAGTTTAATGTTTAATAGGACTACACTGAAGGCAGGAGGTTAGTGTGATCTTGTGTGGTCTTTTAAATTTTGGCTTTGGTGGAATGGGGATTTTATTGTCCATATTTTTGTTAAAAGCTTGACTTCATGCCCCTGGTACAATTTGAATAATGTGAGACAAGGTTAACTTTTATTCCCTGCTGTTTGCATACTGAACCTGCAGCAGACTACAGATCTAATGAAGCTCAATTTAATGGAAATGAAAAGTTTTGGATGCACTTTTGCTCCACAGAGGAAGAAAGAATCTTTATTTTCTCCAGAATTTATTTACTTCAATAGGCTTCAATAGGCCCAGAAAAACTGTCTGAAGAAGAGATATGTAATGGCCATATATAGTTACACTTTTATGGTAACACATAACAATAAAGTTCCCTTCATTAAAATTAGTTAATGCATTAGGGATCATGAACTAACATTAGTCAATATATATTTTTTCAGCATTTATTAATCTTAATACAAAAATGCAAATGTTCATTGATAGTTCATGTTAATTCATAGTGCATTAATTGATGTTAACATATACAGTCAGGTTCATAAATATTGGGACATCGACACAATTCTAATCTTTTTGGCTTTATACACCACCACAATGGATTTGAAATGAAACGAACAAGATGTGCTTTAACTGCAGACTTTCCGCTTTAATTTGAGGGTATTTACATCCAAATCAGGTGAACAGTGTAGGAATTACAACAGTTTGTATATGTGCCTCCCACTTTTTAAGGGGCCAAAATTAATGGGACAATTGGCTGCTCAGCTGTTCCATGGCCAGGTGTGTGTTATTCCCTCATTATCCCATTTACAAGGAGCAGATAAAAGGTCCAGAGAATTTCAAGTGTGCTATTTGCATTTTGAATCTGTTGCTATCAACTCTCAATATGAGATCCAAAGAGCTGTCACTATCGGTGAAGCAAGCCATCATTAGGCTGAAAAATCAAAACAAACCCATCAGAGAGATAGCAAAAACATTAGCTGTGGCCAAATCAACTGTTTGGAACATTCTTAAAAAGAAAGAACGCACCGGTGAGCTCAGCAACACCAAAAGACCCGGAAGACCACGAAAAACAATTGTGGTGGATGACCGATGAATTCCCTGCTGAAAAGACCAGCTTAACCAGCATGAAGTTTCCAAGCTAGTTTATGTTGATTTGGTGTTGGTCCAGCTGGTGGACCAGTATAGCCGATTGTTCACCATGCTAGTTAAAGTCATAGTCTGCATTTACCACAAGTTAAGCTCGTCCTTCCTTTTCTTCAAAAAAAGCAAAAATCAAGGTTATAGTGAGGCACTTACAATGGAAGTGAATGGGGACAATTTTTGGAGGATTTAAAGGCAGAAATCAGAAGCTTATAATGTTATAAAAGCACTTACGTTATTTCTTCTGTTAAAATGTATGTATTATTTGAGCTGTAAAGTTGTTTAAATTGTAATTTTTACAGTCATTTTAGGGTTTAGGGCTTTTTGACATTACATTGTCATTGCAAAGAAGTTGTAAAATTGGCTACATCTAAACACAGAAAAGGTTAGAAAGCGATTTTATTACACTAAAATCCTGTTAAAACACTTATTTGTTCTGTCTTGTTGCAGGACCTTTACAAATAACTTGAAACTAGCCACAAACTTGCTGCAAATTTGCAGCTCGTTGTTTTCACATGCAAATGAGCTTTTGATTCGCCACAAATGTTGCCAGAAGCTTGCAGCTCTTTACCGGAAGTAGTTAACCTCTGGGAAACCCTTTTGCCATAAAACTAATTTGCATGTGAAAATGATCAGTGGAGAATCTGTGGCAAGTTTGCGACAAAGTTGCCATGAATAATTGATTTTTGTAAGTGGAAGCTCAAAACTGTTAATACAAAGAAGTATGAAAGGAGCACTGCTGTGTTTGATAATATAATAAACCAAGTAGTAGGATAAGAGAAGAAGCAAACAATGAGAGCTCTAAATATGAGCACATCTTATTACCAACACTAACACGTGTAAGCATTTGAAATAATTTACAGGTTTTCTCCTCACTCACTTGTGGGAAGAAGCTAATTCTTCTAATTACCAAGAGAACATTTGTCATTATTCAGAAGTTTAAAGATTTGGCAGGCATAATTATCGCTGGTCCCACCACCCTGCATAGGACAAGAGGCTATAGAAGATGGATGGATGGATGGATGGATGGATGAATGAATTATCGCTGGTGATAAAACTGCTCTATTTTCTCTCTTCTTTTTTTTTGATCCAGTAGTGTAGAATTCACACATTTTTTGTAGGTTTTTTTTGAGAGCTGACCTGCAGGAACATTTGGCATTTCTTAAATTACTTTGCTGATATGACCAATAATTAGGAATGAAAAACACTCATTTTCAAAGAGACTGCTTGGCTAATTGTGTTTTCATTGCAGTGTAGACTTGATGACAGGCACTAGTGCCTCACCTCTTAACAACAATTACCATCCTACAACACTAAGGCGATGGCCATGAGCATGCATATATTTCTGAAACAATTTGGTTTGTGGCACTGTGAGAAATTCACATCTGTGTTCTCATTAAAGTTTTCTCAGATCAGGCTTGTATCTGTCTATCCTCTGATGGTTCGAAGGAAATTATGCTCTGATGGAAATTGCATGAGTAAGTGAAAGGAGTCTTGGTGAGGTGTAATTTGGCCCAATGTTTACGTATATAAATTTTTTCCAAAGCTTGCATGTTTGGTTGCTTCACGACACTACTGTGACTACATTGGCTGTTATTAGCCATTGTGTATGTACTATACAGGGCTGTGCAGCTGCTCCTCTATGTTCTCATGGTGTAATTATAAGATTCACAGAAAGTTATGGCAATTGATACTAATTAATTGGATCTATATAAAAATTATCTACAACTTAAAATGACATTTGAAGTCTTATATTTTGTAAAACACATGTAGATTCATGAATAAATTAGAATAGAATTAATAGATTGCAATATTACTGTAAGATACTTTCTATAATTAAGCCAGTTTGTGGTTGACTAAAGAATAAAATATTTGTGAACAAAATTTTACACCAAAACCATTCACACCTTGTCCGGTTATAATTTTCTGGAAAAAGTCAGGATACCTGGATGAATCTATTGTCATCCAAACAATTATTAAAGAAAAATTGACCAACCCTCTGAATTATAAATCTTAATATGATATTTTTATGATAGTTTGGTATGAAGGAGGTCAAAGAAATGTGCAGTTTAATTTTAAAACCTTACCATGCATATTTTTGTTTTGAATAAACCTTTATTCCTCCAAAATTAAATGTGGGACCTTTCACATCTCCACATGTCCTTGAGTGTAGGGATAAGAAATATCTTGGTGAATATCAGGGATTTTGGGTGTCTTTCAATGCAAATGTCAGCCCTGCAGAGGCAGCACATTTTATGTTGTATCATGCTGATGTTTTCATATGAGCCCTCTTATAAACAATCTGCAGTTGTGTTGAGCATTTCCATCAAGATTTCCAGACCCTAGTTTAAATGTCAAATGCTCCAGCTGGAGATGCTGCACAATGTCTTCAGATATGTTGCCCTCTGCTCTCTGCCCACCATCATTCCCCCATTCTATTTGCTTTTCTCCTTCCCCCTCATCTCTGCTCCCCGCTGACGAAATGTAAGGTAGATGCATTCCAGCAGTGCTTTTGCTTTTATATGTACAGACAGTCTCATTTGTAGACATGGCATACTAACACAAAGACACACACACACACACACACACACACACACACACACACACACACACACACACACACACACACACACACACACACACACACACACACAGCTTATGGATGCTGAGGCACTGTGCAAATGCTTACCAGTTGTGCAGTAGTTCCTCTTGCTCTTTGTATTGATCTACTCTGCATATGTAATGATGTTCATGCTGCATGGCTTTCGTGTCAGATGCTCCATGCCTTCTGCACTTTGTTGCCTTTAATTTGGCTCTTGAGTTAGCTATCCCAGTTCTGAGAAAAAAAAATCCAGATACATTAATTAAAGGATCAGTGCAACAGCATAGTTCAGGAGCCATAGCTTTGGTAGGGGTGGCAAAAACGTCACTTAAAAAACTGGATCATTCAGATCATCTTGTGGAATTAGAGATGAAATTGTTTTTTTAGTCAGACCCATGTCTATTTAATGAGTTGCATGGATGAAGATAGTTACCGTATTGTAAATTTTTTAATGGGTTCATTTATTTGTATTTATTTTATTTATCGCTTTATCTAACCATGAAGGTCCCATTGACAGACGAGATCTTTTCTTCCAGGGAGCCATGGTCAAGATGCAGTCTACCAGTCACAATTTTTAACACTTCTATTCTTCTTAATTATTACTATTTTCCACAATTTTAGAATGATAGTTTAGCCATCAAAACGTCTAGGTTACTGTTGTAACCTCCGTTCCTTGATGGAGGGAACGAGACGTTGTGTCGAGTGAAGCAACACCACGGGACTTTCTTGAAGGCCTTAGTTACCACTGAACTTGAGAAAAGGCCAATGAGAATTCGGCAGACAGAATTTGCATGTACCTCCCCCAGACATACGGGTATAAAGGGAGGGAATCATGCCTGTGTTCATTCAGGTTTTTCACTGAGGAGCCAAGAATAAGGTTTGCATTTGGCCATTGCAGTGGCTCGGTTCAACATTGTGGCCAGGGGAACACAACATCTCATTCCCTCAGTGGGTGGTTCGTGGGGATCTACCCTGCGAAACGGAGCCCGCTGCCATCCCCAAATCACCTCCATTGCCAGCCGGGTCATCCTCAAACCTGTGGGAAGAAGGAGCAATGCAGGGGGCGGCTGGAGTGGCGTTCCTCTTCAAGAAGGAAAGCCGCGACTGCAACGTTGCCATGGAAAGGTTCTCGCAGTGAGAACACGAACCATCCACAAAAGCTACCTCAGTGAGATCGCGGCCTAGACACACGAGGCAGCGCCTGTGACTGTCAGCAGAGGAGAGAAATCGACCCTATCCAGGAACTACACAGGGGCAGAAGGGCATCTTTATAAATACACCTCCTGAAAAGGATGTTCAATGCTAGCTGTGTATTGCTCTTTTAGAGAAATAAACTCTTTTAGGAAAATACTCTCTTTTAGCACTGCTGTAGAAGTGCCCAGGGGCAAAGCTGCACTGCCGTGCAGAGAAGGAGAAAGCCGCTGATATGCATCATAGATCCAACAGCATAAGCTCTGCAGAGGTGAGTGGAACAGTAAGTGATCTCAGCTCGCTGATCGCACAACCTCTCAGTTCCGAAGAAGAAATCTGAGTGAACAGATGCATGATTCCCTCCATTTATACCCGTATGTCCGGGGAGGGACATGCAAATTCTGTTTGCCAAATTCTCATTGGCCTTTTCTAAAGTTCAGAGGTAACCGAGGCCTTCAAGAAAGTCCCCTAGTGTTGCTTCACTCTACACAATGTCAAAGTGAGTGACAGACGGGGAACTATGAACTAGCACAAATAGAAAAGTATGTTAATTGTGTAAGGACCAAAAAGTGTGAAAACAAAGCTATCTTATATAGATTTCACTTCTTCAAAGTAAGCCACCCTTTTCCTTAGACTCTGGGCATTCTATCAACCAACTTCAAGAGATGCCACCTGGAGCTATTGAAACAGAATTTATTTTAATTTTTGGCACATGTTGGCTGCTTTTCCTTCAGCTCTTCCGGTCCAAATCCATCCATCTGATCCAAGTCCATTCATCCATCCATCCATCCATCTGGTCCAAGTCCATCCAGCAATCAATCCATCCATTCATCTATCCAATCACCTAAGTCCACCCATCCATCCGGTCCAAGTCCATCCATCTGGTCCAAGTCCATCCATTCATCAGATTTTGTGGTAGTGAATAGTAGTTTAGCGAGTAGGCTACGATGGAAGGGGAAAAAAACTGGAAAAAAAAAATTTGGGGCACATTTTTTTTTATCACTAAACTACTGTCATAAAAAGTTATAGTTTTGTATATACATAACTCCTGAATAAAAATTAAAATGTGTTTGGACTGATTTAAAAAAAAAAGTTTTGAACAAATTTGATTGGTTTGTCGATAGTGAGCGCAAATGCAGGTGATAAGCATAAGCGGTTTCATTAAGTGAGTCATTGAGTCGTTCATTCAAACGATTCGTTCAAATGGCCGATTCATCAAGAATGAGACAGATGTTTGTGAATGGGTCATTGAATCTTTGACTCAACCGATTCGTTCACAACACTGAATCATTCAAAACACGATTGAGTATTGCTGTGAGATGCGCTATGGCTATGCTGTGATCTTAGTTTGGATTCATCGGATCTATTTTCGCTGCTAAAATAGACCAAAACAGTCATTATTTCGTCTAAAATGTAAGTGACTTAATATTATTAACTTGTTTGTTGAACTGTCATATGAAATCAGTGTCACATTTTCAATCATGAGGTGATGGTAAATTAAGTGATGGTCAATTGTCAGCTCTCTTGGTCGTCAGGTCGTGTGATGTATGTTGCTGAACTGTATTCAAATGTTATAAATATAAAAACACCACAATTTTGAAATTTAACTGCAGTATGTCAATTTAGTTTCTTTGTGTGTGCTGCGCTCATAGACTTTAGAAAACGGCGCTCATTTGTTTGATTTCTCCTCGAGAAACTGCGCAAGCCTCAAAAGTTTAAGGTCCTTGCACCCAGACTTCATATTCGTCATTTGGTGGCTCTCAATTGTCAAAACCCCTCAAAATATTTGCTACGGATGCGAAAAATGCAGAAAATCGAACCATCCGAATTATTTTTTATGACGGACGGAAGTTTCAGAGGCTGCAAACGTATAAAACGTGAGGTCGTATTTAGTTGTGTATATATATATATATATATATATATATATATATATATATAATATATATATATATATAAACTAATAAACTAGTCAGAATATAGGCTACAGTTAAAGCTTTCCTTTAGTTTTTGTGAAATGCTCGCACGCACGCAGCCACGCACACACAAACATGTTTAAATACATTTATGTCGTTGTAACAGCAATATCTCCAAGTTTTGTTTTTCACTGTAAAAATGTCATGATTTGCCAATGCAAAGAGAGTGCCGCCACCTTTTCCCGCCACTTCAAGCACTGATTATAACACAAACAAATCATCCTCCTGGAGCCTTTTTTTTTTGTCAAAAGCGACAAATCCAGCGACTTTTACTGGTGTTTTTGGGAGACTTTTGTGGTGTTTGGAGACTCGAAAGCACGAATCACTCTGCAGTTAGGCCTACTGTACTCAACGAACAGCGGGTGCTGCCGTGAGCCCCTCTCCCGTCCAAAAGCACTCACAGGTGGTCAGTCTCTCAGTAGCCTCACGCAGCAGTCAGAGCAGAGAGGAGACATACACCCCTCCGCGTCCAGGCTGCAAATGAATCACGCATGCGCATGGCCGCCGCCGTTCCCGCCCTGGCTTACAGAGCGGGGTATAAATGTAAATGTTCACTCACTCTCACACAAAAATAAATCACTGCATTTAAATTGACTCACGACATAGCTTTCCATTCACTCTAGTCTAGTCTCTTGCCAAGTTCGCTTGTGCCAGCTCTCGCTAGTCTTATCAATCTCGATTTACATAGGCCTTTACTACAAAACCCCAACAGTCTTTTTTAAGATTAGATCAAATCTCAGCCCTAGCCAGTATTTTTTTTTAACTGCTAGGCAGTAGCTACACTTAGCTAAAACTACCCACATGACTAAGACACACACACACACACACACTTACACACACACTGACGAGGACTACAATCGTTAAGTATTAAAATAAAATCTGAATTGTCTGCAAAATAATTATTTTGTTCGTTTAATTAAAGATTGTGCCTAAGTCCCGACTGATTAGCCCCTGATACGTCTCTCAGCATACACCACACACACAGTTACATATTGCCTAAACTTTATTGAAAACACATCAAAATGGAGAAATTTCTTGTGAGGACCAACAAGCCAACCGACGCACCACCAGCTGCAAAAAAGCTTCGAAGGTACGATGAAGCATACCTGCAATTTGGGTTTACAGTCACGGCTGATCTGAGACCTCAGTGTGTCGTGTGTGCCGAGGTGCTGGCAAACGACAGTATGAAGCCCTGCAAATTAAAAAGGCACCTCGAAACAAAACATGCTGGCATTAAAAATAAACCAGCTGGATATTTTAAAAGAAAGCTTGATGGCCTCCGTCAGCAACAGGCAACCATTTCAGTGCACAGCACTGTGTCTAAACAGTGTTTGGAGGCATCGTACGTAGTGGCCAAAAGGATCGGTAAACTGGGTAAACCACATACAATCGCCGAGACTCTCATTTTGCCAGCAGCGCAAGACATGTGCAGAATAATGATAGGCGATAGTGCAGCAGCCAAACACAGTGCAGTACCACTGTCCAATGACACAGTCGCTAGGAGAATTGTAGACATGTCCAGTGATATCAGAGAACAACTGATAGAGTTCGTAAAAAAGAGTCCTTACTACGCGCTGCAGCTGGACGAATCCACTGATATTGCTGGGCAGGCACAGCTCCTCACCTATGTCAGGTATCTGCAGGACAAGGCAATTGAGGAGGATGTCCTGTTTTGCCGGCCTCTTCAGTCGCACACTACAGGAGAAGCCATTTTCAATGTCCTTGATATTTTTATCCATGAAAATGGTTTGGCTTGGGACCGATGCGTTGGCCTATGCACGGATGGTGCGCAGGCAAAGATGGGGCGTGAGCGTGGCCTAGCTGCTCGCGTTCAGCAAGTAGCTCCACTTGTGAAATGGACACATTGCATGGTCCATCGCGAAGCACTAGCAGCTAAAAAAATGCCGGTTCTCTTTGACTCCGTGCTGAACCAATCCGTGAAAATAATAAATCTCATCAAATCACGGCCGCTAAACTCTCGCTTGTTTGGGGTCCTCTGCCAGGAGATGGGGTCAGGGCACGAACAGCTGCTTCTGCACACTGAAGTTCGCTGGCTCTCCAGGGGGCGGGTGTTACAGCGGTTGTATGAGCTGCGAGAGGAGGTGAAGTGGATTTTGACAGAAATCAAATCAGATCTGGCGAAGCATCTGGATGACACTATGTGGCTTGCGTCTCTGTCCTATTTGGTCGATATATTTGACCGCTTGAATGGCCTCAACCTGTCTTTGCAAGGCCGCGAAACTCATATTTTGCTTCTTGCAGACAAAGTGCACGCCTTCACACAAAAACTAGACCTCTGGCATGGCCCATCAGTCGAGGGAACTGCGACATGTTCCCCAGCCTTGCAGACTATATCACTGATGCAGGCAAGTCACACGATTTCTCCTCCCTATTTCAATCAGCGTCTGAGCACCTGTCAGCAATGAGAAAACAATTTGCGACGTACTTTAAAGAGGATTATCGCTCTTTTGCGTGGGTTCGAGATCTGTTTGTGTGCACAGCAAACGAGCAATCAATTGATATGCAGGAACAGCTTATTGAGCTGAAGAGTGACAGTAGACTAAAGGAACTCTTTAGCTCCTGCCCTCTTTCGTCATTCTGGGCAGCATTGATGCAGGAATACCCTGAACTCTGTGACGTCGCCTTGAAGATTCTCCTTCCTTTCGCGTCGACATATTTGTGTGAGGCAGGATTCTCAAAAATGACTGCACTCAAAACGAAATACCGCAGTCGTGCACAAATTGAGGATGATTTGAGGCTATGTTTATCAAACATTGAGCCAAGAATTGAGGATCTTTGCAAGGCAAAGCAGGCTCAGGTCTCACATTAACATCACCTACCAGCAAGCTTCTGTAAAAAATGCAGATGATGCCTACTATTAGGCCTAGTAATAAAAACAATAATAAAGCATAAATTAATATCAGAGGTCTGGTGCCAATTCCCAATTATAGCAATAGCCTAGTAATGATAATAAGCCTACTGATGATGATAATAATAATAATAATAACAACAATAAAGCATGTAACCTCATGTAATTATATAGCAATAGCCTAGTAATGATGATAGGCCTACTACTACTCATAATAATAATAATGCCTGCAAGCTCACATTAGAAGTCTGGTGCTACTGCCAATTATAATAATAATAATAATAATAATAATAACAACAACAATAAAGCATGGGGCGGGGCGGGGCGGGGGGCACTGGGGCCCCAACTGCAATGAACCACCTTTGGGGGGGCCCAGCTTGCAAAAGGTTGAGAACCCCTGGTATAGATAAACCTGTTTGTTCTTAAAATGCAATATTGTGCAAATGTTCCACAAAACAGTTGTTGCATTGTGCAAGTAAATGGCCATTTTCTACACTTCATTTTCATTTTCAATAAAAAAAAAATTATTTCAATATGTCTTTCCAGACATGTTAATCTATAGTTCCAGTTTAAACAGTAATCAAGGCTTGAATTGTAATACAACATCTCTGTACAACTACAGTATTAGCAAACATTAATTGTCTGATTTGAAATGTTTCTAAATCAGTTTTAATGACTTTGCCCTTTGGAATTTGTCTGGATAATTACACAGGCAACTTCAGTTCTGGTGTCCTGCCTGTCCTAAAACTATCAAATACCACCCTACCATTGCTACTGGTGGAGAGATTGCAATACTTGAACTTCTAGCCAACTTTGTAAAGAGCACATTATCCATGTAAATGTAATGAGAGACATTTAAGCCCTTCATCTGTATTCAGTTTGTGGATTGTCAATAAGCCGATGGAGACAGTGGTCAATTGTGGAATCATAGGTTTAAGGAGGAGGTGAACTAAAATTGCTGAGCCAGGCTGGGAGAGGGGCAGAAGAACTTAAGTTATGCACAGTGACCTGCTATCATCAGACATTAAAGTATCTTGATTGATAGAATAAACCATGAAAGTGATTTCAAGGTAGTTTGGCCAAGAGGTGGTTATCGTTTCTGAGATGTTTTGCTATTTAGTTCAGTTGAAGGTTAAAATGCAGTATAAATCTCAAACAAGGCAGTCAAGACTGAAAATGGATCTGCTACTGTAACTCTGAAGCATCAACAAAACCTCTTTCATACCTTTTTTTAAAAAGGAAAGTCCATGAGAGAAAAGTTAATCTGTGCAGTCTTCGTAGTCTCAGGAGTTTCTTGCATTTACAAAACTATTGTGCTGGAAGAAATCGTTTGTCTGCATGCATCTATATCCAGATTGCAAACCCTCAGCCTCTTTGTGCGATAGATTCTTTCATACATTATAGCTCAAATGAGAACGCTTTATTGTTATTGTTACTTCCTGAATGATTTTTGGATTTTATTTATTTTCTGTAAAGGATTGAGAATGAGGATAAACACACACAGGCACTCTTTTGTCCAGAATTAAGAGGCTGGTCACAGTTCTTCAACAGTCTTTTGTTGTCTTCCCGTGTTTGGAGTTGTATCTGGTTTGAAGAGAGGCAGTGTTTTCTCACCATTTAACATGCTTTGGCATGTGTTCATTGCAACACTCAAGGCTGTAGACTCCACCAATCCACCTACCCTGAATAAGTCTCCACAATTTATTATAACAATTTGAAGAAATTGATTGAGGTCATGTGCTTACAGAAATGTGAAAAATGTAACTACAAATAACATAAATATTGGTAATTCTTGGAATGCATTTTCTTATTAGGAATATTGATACAGTATCATGAGGTGAAAAATTGCATTACTTTGGAATATGACCCTTATATAAAAAACAGGCACACATTTTACAGAACTTAAAGCCTGGGATCACTGGGATACCAAGTCTTGTGGTCTGTCCACATATGTATATACAGTATCTGTTTGTTCAGAAATAAAATTAAAGTTTTGTTTATTTGTGAAAAGAAAGGCTGAATACAGTTAAGGAATTGAAGGTCAAGTAAAGGTAAAGCCAGAGCGTGCTGTAATAGGACACTTTCATCAGTTCTGCTGTCTGCATTCCTTCCATTTCTTCCAAAGTCACTTTGCTCTTGTGCTTCTGGAATATTCCTTGAGTTCCTTCAGAGAGGTGCTGCAGTTCAGTGATAAGAATTGCTCTCTTTCACATTCACTCTTCCACCATGCTTCCCTCAAGTCCTAAAGTCCTATAAACGCTTCAAACCAATAAATGTGAATGGGAAAATGTGTGCTTTATGTGTGCGTGTCTGCAAAATTTTTGTTAATGTGCAGAGTGCATATAGCCTAATATCTTACATTGTGCTTTCATTAAGTCTCAAGTTAGTATTTTGTAAAACCCCATTCACTGTCTGAAAAGTCAAATAGGGGACACCGGGGCTAGTTGTCACACTTTTTGCTACAGTTAATATTTCTTAGTGTAGGTCTGTTTTGTAGTGATGTATGTCTCGAGACCGGTCTTGGTCTCGAGACCACTTTTACGTGGTCTCGGTCTTGTCACGGCCTTGACGGTCTTTGGTCTTGGTCTTGTCTTGGTCTCGGACCTCTCGGTCTTGTCTAGGTCTCGCTGTCTCAGACCGACATAGTGGTCGGGGGATTTAGCAATACAATACTACAATATCCACGACGACACAACGTTCGATAATGCAACAGTATTATTATTTTGCGCCCTTCAAATGCAACCAATCACATGTATTTTTTAGTTACACAGCCGTTGGCGCTCATCCATTCATATAACATTATACCTCAGTGAGTGAGTGTAGCGTAGAGCGTAAAGAGCACAGTCAGTCAGTAGCATGTCAGCGAATTCCTTGGTAATAAAATTTGCTTTCGTAGAACACAATGAGTTCTTCTGCACATCGTTAAATAAAAAGAAGCATTCGGCGAAATGTAGATTCTGCAAAGTCTGCTTGACAGAGACAGCCGGGACCACCTCAACGTTCACCAGACACCTGGAGCGTAAACACAGGGAAAGCTATCTACGCATTTTCAAACTCTTTGAGGTAAAACCTTTCCAACCTCCCATGACAGATCATGTATCTGCTGAATTATTGGTGTTTATCATGTGTTCTTCTCACACGTACGGTATAAGTTATTTAGGGACATATTTTTTGCAAGCCTCTCTAAGGACGTAACTAACGTTAACCTGATGAAGAATGTAGCTAACGTTACATGCTAAGTAACGAGATTTTGACAACTGACAGATGACTGCACAACTGACAGATGACTTTGAGTGCACCACCAACTGTCTGTGTGTGTGTGTGTGTGTGTGTGTGTGTGTGTGTGTGTGTGTGTGTGTGTGTGTGTGTGTGTGTGTGTGTGTGTGTGCGTGTAACCATAGCGACAAAACGACCAACTTTCGGATCCTGCACTTAAGCCTATAAATTATGAATTACTTTATATGTAATTGCTAAAAAAAATGAAGATTTCTAGAAGAATATTTCAGCTCTGTAGGTCTATACAATGCAAGTGAATAGAGAACAGTCCTTTCAAGCTCCAAAAATCAAATAAAGGCAGCATAAAAGTTTTTTTTCCCTCCGGTCTCGACTTGGTCTCGGTCTTGGTCTCGACTTGGTCTCGGTCTCGACTTGGTCTGTCTTGGTCTTGGTCTTGGTCTTGTCTTGGTCTCGATACCCTCTGGTCTTGGTAGTGTCTCGGTCTCGGTTTAGGCGGTCTCGACTACAAGTCTACTGTTTTGGCGAGTCCATTTCTGAATAGGCACATATTGTGCCTTAAATGACTGACTATAAAAAAGCTATTGAGACATTTCCACTGTTGTTACCATTAAATTATTTTAACACACATTGAGCTACTGGGCATGTTGTCACATTGTGTGGAGTAAGTTGTCACAATGGGAATCTGTTAGAGGCTATTTAATGGCTTTTCAGAAAAAGTATAAACAGCACTATGATAAAATACAGAACTATTCATGAAATATCAAAACAAGAAACTTTAAATATCAAAATATTACTTTGGCCTACAAGGGTTTTTTTGTATCCCGGAAGATAACATGACTGGGGAGAAAGTCATGTGACTTTGTATAAACACTGTAGGTGAGTTCGAATTGAATGCCTTGATTTACCGATCTGTCAGATTTGCTAGTTGCAGTTGAGGAGTTGAAAAGAGAAATGTCAAGCCGGACTCTTTGTGCTTCCCATCGTGTTCTGAACCTACATCAGTCACAGCGATCAAGCGATGTTTTCTTTCTTTATTGCAGACAAAATGGTATTCAGGTAAACAGAGGTTTGCATTTTATGTATATTAAACAGAACATTGTTCATTTGAAAAGCAGTGCTGCTTCTTACAATGCATACTGTGTTTACAAGAAGAAAGTAAAAGCCTATGTGGAGTCAGTATACCAATGAGTCAGTGTTTTTAATCGGTATTGTTTTTTATTAATAAAAAAATAACAAAATGAACATAATGTTCTGATATACAGTAAGAACATGGATTTGTGAAAGATTAGCAAAACATGTCAAATTAAATACAATGGTAATGGCATACTACCATACTACTCTTACTATTTCTACCATAGATTGACATAGCATAATGCTGCATTCAATTCAATAGTCTAATGTGTGATATTCCTATTTTATATATTTGATTTTCGACCATTAAGGCATTCCATTGTCAGATGCTTGGAAGATGATGTGTAAGGAAACAAAAATGCTCCCATTAGCTCTGCAGATAATAGACTGCTACCAGAGATGTCTCCTAGCAACCCAATTGATAAACAATGCTGCAATGCTAGCATTTGTGCTACACAGGTGTACAATTATCAAAACATAGTATCATTTAGCATGCTTTGTACACCTATCTCTGTAAAGGTTTGTTAAACAAGCTTTAATATCATGAAATGTATGAACTTTGACTCATTGATCTATATTAATTAATAAAAGTGATTGTTATACTAACTTTTTAACTTAGTTAACAAAGTCTTGACGAAATCAGTGTGGCAGATTTCCGCACAAGTTTTCAAGTTGGAAGTCAGACTCAAGTGGCATTCCATTGCACTTTTTCTTGTAGTAATTTGGAAATTCCTACTTTCTGAATTGAATGGAATGCAGTATAAGTAGTAGGCTATGTGTAGTATGCCACTGCGAACACTGCCCATGAAACACACGCCACCATTGTCATAGTTGAGTCTGGCCAGTCTTGAATAAGTTGTGTCATCATCAGAGCTTGTACAGCTGTTCTGGAACAACTACACCAGCTGAGCCAGGCGGCTGGTTTCTAATCACCCTTGCAGTACACCGCAAGAGCTGTGGAAGTAAATTCATGACTAAAGTCTTTGAAGCATAAAAGCATGTTGAATTGTTCTAATCGAAAAAAATAAAATAAATGCACTGTATTATCAGCATTTAAATGCATTAAATTTACAGTGCTTGCATTTAAATGTGTTGCATTTACAGTTCTTTCATTTTGGGAGGCTGAAATGTAACATGGCTGTATTTTTAAGCATTGAATATTTTATTTGGAAACATTTCACAAGTAATTTCATTATTACAAATTCAACAATACAAGTTTATTTCCAATTCCAATTTCCAGTTTTGTTTTTCAAAATTGTTCATGTGTAGAAAATAGATATTTATTTGATTTGCACATTAATTTAGGATGTTACAAAATTATTTTCCAAAATCCGACGAAAAGTACTCTACCAGGTTTTACATTCACTGATTTATAAACATAAATTAGGAAAATAAATAAATGTGTGATGCATTTTATGAAACAGAAAATGACAATACCGTGTGCATTCAGTTTCCAACAAAAGAAACAAACTTTGGGCAAAGTTAGAGTCCATTATTATGATTCAAATTGCATGTGTTCACATATAAATACTCATAAATACATATTAATTTATTCCCACTAAGTAAGGTTGTAAAGGCACTGGAGCCTATTACCGGAACATGTTTTTTATTTTTTAAAATGTATCTAACTTTAGAAAAGCTGAAAACTGAGCATTGGCTATTACAAATGAAAGTTTCTCTGCTAGAAATTAATATAATGTTAGCCCAGAAAAGATTATTTCAATGTTTATAAAAATTCAGGAAACGCAAATAAAAAAATAAAATACATAAATATACAAGGCTCAGTTTTCAACACAGTACAATATTAAATAAAAAATATATGTTCCAGCAAATCATATTAATGGAATAATTTAATCTAATTAATAATATATACAATATGAAATAATTACATATTAATTTAATAAACTGTGGTCACCCTACTTCCTTATGCCTATGTCTACATACACAGCAATCAGTGATTCAGGGCTGGTTCTAGACATTGAGAGGCCCTAGACAATTTGTTTTGTAGGTGCCCCGAATATTTTTTGATTGCTTGTTTGTTTGGTTTTTCTTTACTTATTTTTATTATTTAATGTGGCATGACATACAACAAAGAGGTAGCTCATTCAAATAATCACTTTAGCAATCTGTTTCAACAGTACTCCCAACTGCTTTTTTTTTTTTTTTTTGGCAAACTTTGGCAAATCTAATCAAAACTCAAGAGGTTTTTCGACTATAGTTCTTCCACAGACAACATTTTGTGATCTGATGAAGTGATAAAAACCTTTGCACCTCATAAGAGCTGCCAGCCAATCATAATGGATTTTCTGACAGCTCTTGCAATTTATGCTGTAATTTAAATCATGCATGCTGTGAATTGTCTGTGGCCATTTCCTGCTGTCTGAGACTGAGACCAACAAATTCACTACTGACTGAGACTATTAAATTCACCTTCATACATTCTTGACTTAATTGTTTAATGTTTTACAAAACAGAAACTAAAATATAGAAAGTACAAAAGAATCCCATATCCACACTACATTTTGAAATAATAATGACATACTTTTATTCAGGGTTGGGAGGGTTACTTTTGAAATGTATTTCACTACAGATTACAGAATACCTGCTCTAAAATGTCATTTGTAATGTATTTCGTTAGATTACTCAAGGTCAGTAATGTATTCTGAATACTTTGGATTACTTATTCAGCACTGGTAGATTTTTTCACTTGTTTTGACTATAAAAACTCTGCCAGTACAGTAAGACAAAATACACATGATACATACATTCTCTGAAAAATCTAAATATCTTATGCAGTGTTGTTTCTAAAACAAGATCAATCAAATTTATCTTGTTTTAAGAATGTTTAGATATTTTTACAAGAAAAAAATTAAAATAAAATAATTATCAAAATAACTTTTGCCCTAATGTCAAAGGTCTTACTAGGAAAAAGAAAATATGATCCAATGTGAATTTTCTTGATAAAAAAATATGATCGTGCCTGGTAACATGTGCATGTAAAATAGCTAGAAATAGCATTTTAGCTTAGCGTAAAGCTGACAATTTACACAAGGTTTATTCCTGCTTCTTGTGCACCAAGCTTACTTCAAAATGACTTCTCTGTCTGCTCCTATGAATGTAACACATCTTAAGAAAGCTTTTCACTGCTGTTCAAATGCACTTTGGATCACATCATTTATAATTATAAATTTTTCCATCTGAAAGGACTAAATATTAAATGAAACAAATGACAATAAAATGCAAAGTAATCTCTTCAGTAATCATAATACGTTTTTGAATGTAACTCTATTCTAAATACCAATTATTTAAATTGTAAATGTAGTGGAATACAGTTACTTATATTTTGTATTTTAAATACATATTCCCATTACTTGTATTTCGTTACTCCCCAACCCAGCTTATATTACTATCAATATTCATGTTCAGATAAATTCTAGCCATTTCTGAAACTACAACACACCTAAGAATATGATTTTTTTTATCCTGCATTGTAGTAAACACTACAAGAATAAATGCAAAGAATTTTATAAATATTTTTATAAACACTCATTATACATTGTATTCAATATAATGTTAATATATGAATTATACATTATCTGTCAACTACTAATATAAAGTCTATCAGAGGAACACATGGTGTGGTGTTTCTACAAGAAACATGTTGAATTCAGTGTTCCCCGTCTGTTGCTCACTTTGACGTTGTGTCGAAGAAGCGACACTAGGGGTCTAACTTGAGCGCCAAATATACCTCTGATCTATGAAAAAAGGCCAATGAGAAGTTGGCAGACAGAATTTGCATGTCCCGCCCCCAGACATACGGGTATAAAGGCAGGGAAATACGTCTGTTTCATTCAGAAATTTACTTCGGAGCCGATGGTCGTGTATGCAGCGAGCTGCGAGTCACACACACCTGTTCCTCTTACCTCTGGTGATCTGCTGTTGGACCTATGGCGCACTTCAGCGGCTTTCTCCTTCTCTGCACGGCAGTGCAGTTTGCCCCTGGTAACCTAGGTAGGTCAAGAGTTACAGCCAACAACTCTAGGCAGTTGATGTGCCAACGCTGCCGGGATCGACAGTGAAAAGCGCTGTCAAAGCGCCCAGGGGCGTAGACTGCATAGCATGCAGATAGAGAGAAAGCCAGCTGGAAACGCACCGTTGATCTGACAGCAATGCTTCTCGCTGACAGAAGTTAGTGAAACAGTGGTGAACTTCAACTTGTTGCACAACTGTTCGGCTCCGAAGAAAAATTCTGACTGGCACTCACTGCCCTCCTTCCCTTATTCCCTTATGTCCGTTTGGCATCCCTGGAAGACCCCTTGTGTCACTTCATTCAACACAACGTCGAGAGAGTGACAGAAGGGGAACTTAAGTAGTACTTGAAAATGCTCGTAGATTTCCGAGTTCTCTGGAGTAATCCTACAGAGCTTAGAACATCTTAATAGACAAGGGCTGTGTTTCCTGATAACATTGCAACTTATGCTTTAACGATCATCTTAACTATTGTCGCTCATTGTTTTATGATAGAGTAATGCCTGTGTCCTAAACCAGCATGTAGATCGCTCGTTATAAGTGCTTCATTATGGGAGCTTGCCCAATCCAAAGGTGCTGATCACTTTGGCCAGGATGTCCAGGAGTTTGTCTTCTCAAAATTATAATAAGGTGGAAATACTGACAAACATGGATGTTGTTTGTAACCTTTTCAAGGTGCCACAATTTATTACCGAACTATTACAAAATTGTATTAAAGAAATAAGGCATCTTTATGCATCATGCAATTTGTTAATGCCTTTTAAAAAGACTGTAGGTGAGCTGATTTGTACCAGCCATTGGAGGAAGGATGGAGAAGAGGAGGAAGAGAGAGAGAGGGAATCTCATTGCACACTCTCACTTGAATCTACTTTGTTAACCATATTTTAATTATTTATTAAGGCATATTTATTTAGTTTTTAAACTGTGTGGTCACATTAATAACATGTCTTGTTAAATAATCTGTTAAATAAGAACAATTCTTCTGTCTATTGCCATTACAATTATGCTTATCAATGAAGGCTAATATAATGTTATACTGTATACGTGTCTTGTAAATTTAGACCTATCACGTCGCATGTGCAGACTGTGGTGATTGATTTCATTGCGATTTTTTCAACACGTTTACTTTTTTCATCTTCAGACATAGTTTACAATGGCTTTCAAATTATCAAAATATATGAATACAATTGATCAAATGTCCCATTGTGTTACATTGCTGACACTGTCAATGACAAAGACAATGAATGTGAAACATAAACATGAACTTGACTATAACTTGTCATAACATGGCTTGACTATAAACATGACTTGACATTAACATTAACAAACACATTCAATACTTGACAAAGGACAATTGAAAACATGAGGGTTTAAATATGTGGACATGGGAGAACTCTAAACAAGATAATTAAAAAATAAACCAATGAAAACAAGACACATGAACATGGAGGGAAACAGGAATCACATGACAAGGGAAACATATGACTTGAAACAGGAAATAAACTTCAAAATAAAAGACATGAAATTCATGAACCAACAAAACACGCATGACACATTTTCTTAATAAACTGTGAAGGATGCCAGAAAGATATATTTAAGCTGCACTCAATGTAATTAAGAGCACTTCAAGAGCATTAATTTACAAACTACTTAAATAATGATGCTTTTAGGAAATATGCTACTAATGTCCTAATTAGTGCTTCAGGAAACCCAGCCAATGTTAATAATAATAATAAATATAGCTGTGAGCAGCAATTAACTGGGTTAAAGTGGTTTAAGGCCTTTAAGCACATGCGTAAAAAGGTATTATGTTTTATTTAGCAAGCATGTAACCACCTAGATTATAGACGGAATAGACCATATACAGCCAATAAAGGCAATTTACTAAGGAAATACATGGTGCCACCTATGGTCCGATCTCCATAAAAGTCTGCATGCTTGTTTAGAATCATATGTCACATGTGCTCACCTAATTTCATGAAGATCTGTGTTTTTGTTTGGGAATTATGAACTTATTTGTGCACTTGACCACGGCCATTTTCTAAATGACACTGTTATAGCTACCCAAAGGGTAGAATTGTACTTCATTTGCTTTACTGAGGTTGAGCGAAAAACCTAGGACTAGTTCATAAAAGTAGTTTTTTTACATAATCGTGAATATTAAATGAACGATTTAATTGAATTTTGAACTAAATGTAATTGGCCTTTTGGCTCAAAAAAGTGACAATTTCTATGTGTGATAACTACCCCCGGTATCCTTTATAACCAATAAAAACATTATGTAATGGAAAAAGTAATTCACTTTACAAATCTATTTATTTATGAGGATGTGTGAATCCAATTGCTAACATTTCACCCTCCCTTAGACCTTTTGGCTGAAGTTGCTCCTCTGCTTTGCTTGGAGTTGCATAGTGGACACAGTTTACAGTGCAGTTGAACACTTGAATATTTTTTTTTGTTTATAGAAAACATGGAAAATTTATTTCAATTTGACATTCTTCAGAGGCACATTTGGGGCAGCACATGGCTGATTGCAGGATTCACTGTGTATAGTTTGTGTATAGTATGTTTTTCAGGAAAAGCATTAATCATAATCCCAGTCAATGAGCATTACCGCCATACCGTTGATGCAATTTTACGGCATGCAAATAAATCTGAATTCTGACAATGAAGGTGGCTTAAGACATGCTACATCTTGGCCCGGTTTTTAAAACGTGCTTTTCCAGGCGCCTGTGAATGCCGACCACATCACTGTTGGCTCACCATCAAAGTAAGCTGGGAAACAAGACGAGCCAGCCGGGAAATGGCACATCAGCACAAACAGAGCCAATCAACATTAGCCCAGACTCACCCCGAGAACAATAATGCGAGGGCTGGGAAAGTATTTACCAACACTGTGCCGGGCTCCATGGGGTGCATGATCCTTACTTACCCTCCAACCAGCTTTATATATTACAGCACCATGGCTTTCATTAGTGCACAGGACTGCTTTTTATCATTATCGTAGTCTTTACAGAGGCATCTTCAGAGATAGGGTGAATACCTGCTTGCTGTTATGTGTCGGCAGTTAAGTGGGGAAATTAAATGATAGTAGTGTGATTGGTACTTCATTGAGCTGTTCTTAAATGATCACTGCTTATAAAGCCATCTTTGATTATATAAAAAGGCTGATTTTACAGACAGGAAACTAATTTGAGAAAATGGGTTTTGCTTGATTTTTGTTAACACAATTGTTGTAATGATTTTGTATGATAAGAATGCTGTGTACTATTAGTGAAAAGAAAAAAGCAGAGGTTGGGGAAAATAGAGTAGAGGGAACAGATAGATTTGCTCTGTTTTAAAACCTAGTGAGTTGCCTAGCAAGAAAGCATTTTAAGATGGTGGACGCCGCAAGCAAAATGGCCATTGTAAATACAAATATTTCATTAAATACTTAAAGGTATTGATAAAGATAGGTTAAATATACTGTACATTGATTATTTTACACAATTTTATATTTATTTATTTTTGTGTTCCATGTATTTTTATGACTATTAGAGTATCGCCAATGTCTTTCTAGCAAGTCAGTCCATTGTCGGACATCTTTGGAACACTCTCGGGAAGCCATTTCCAGTCATGTCAGTACAGCTCCTACTTGAATGGGAAAATACCAAAATCTCCTAAATGCTTGGTAAAGATTATGATCAAATTACATATTTCAAATCAACAGTACAATCTGTCAACACTGGTGTCATTTTGCACATCAATGAGTTGATTGACAGGCAATGTCTGTATCTAAAATTTTATTGGCTCTTTTACCTGTAAGGCAGGACTTCCTTAATATGTTCATTGACCATTGGCTGCCGCTGGACATCCCAATTTCTCCCATTCATTTTAATAAAATTGGCCCATCTCTGCTAAATAATTTCTGGTATTGCGCTAATATCTTAGCATCAGGCTAATGTCAAACTCAATTGAAATCAATTCCAAGTCGAGTCGCCTGCACAGAGTGCTATTTGTGTGGCGTGTTTACAGAGTTGCTGCCAATGTATAGTGTTCCAAATTGGTTTATTGTTATTTATATGGCAGTTTGGGTGCTGCCTTAGTGGGCAGTTACTTATGTAGGCAGTAGGCAGTGAAGCATCTTACTGTTATTACTGTTTTGAAACAGCTAATGTGTGTATTTGAGTGAGTGTTGCTCTCCATGGTGCTGAATATCTGTTTAGCTCAGGCATGTTTATGGAGAGAAGGATAGAAATTGCCTGCATTGCTTCGAATGTGTGTGTGTGTGTGTTTATTTTCTAATATAGTATAAAAAGAGAAGCAAGATTGAGTCTGTAACCATTTTTCTCCATCAGCAAGAGAACGAACACTAAAATTTACAACTCCAATAGATAAAAGAGAAGCCACAGTTTTTGGCAAGCTATATAAGGATTTATTTCACTCCAACTTCATTATAGTACATAATGAGAAAACTTTCAAATGCCTTTCATTTTTTTTTGGGCTGATGTTAACAGCTCAATTCATTTTCAAGACATTTCACATTTTGAATTACAAATAACATATTGATGTGTATAATACACATACACATATAAGTAAAAAATGATTCCTCTGGTGTGAATTTTACTGCCACGTTATGGTTTCTAATAGTCTGGAAAGGTGATTATTTTATTTTTTTAAATAAAGTTATGAAAAAAATATCACAATGAATGTATAAAAAAAATTAATGGCTCTAAAAATATGCTTCATGTAAAATTTATTTTCTTATTTGTTTCTTGTGATTTAGAAGTAAAATAGGACCAGGACATTTTCTTGACAGGTTTCATGAGAATCACCCAGCTTGACCAGCACCAAAGCAGCACAAACCAGCCTAGACAGGCATGGAAATTACATGCTGGTCCTTTCAGCAGGCTATATACAGTACAGTTTCAAATGTGTGCATAAATTTGATTCAAGTATGTGTCAAGTTAAAAAGCTATTTTTTGGTGATGCTGGTCCCTGCTGAATTAAGGCAGTAGAAGCAGAGATGTAATCTTTCTTTCTGATCTCATTCTCTGTTTTTAGTGTCTCAGAGACGCAGGGATCTCTCGCCTTCATCTCCCACCTGCTGACCCACTGAAGTTTTTATTTGACATGCCTATACAGTACTTTTACCTCATAACCCAAGTGGGGCTTCACTTTCTGTAGACTTCATATTACTATCCTATTTTCCAGTCAAAGCCATAAATGCCTAATTTATTTGTGTAAGGCATCAAACAACACTTTTAATATTTATCATATCTTCTCATACTACCTGTCTCAAAGGAAGCAGTATGAAAAAGTGGCATTGGAATGTGATATCAAACACAATCCCATGATAAACATTATGCAAGACAGGAGCAATCCATTTACATCTAGACAGTGTAATCAGACAGCCTTATCTGTGATTAAATGTCTAATGCAGAACAATGTGGACCTGTTTTCTCAAAATATGTGCCGCCCGCTTGTCTCCTCATTATTGATCCGCATCGCAATGAGAAGATGAGATTTGTGGGCAATTTGGTTCACATAGCAACCAGCGAAAAGAACCCATTAGAGGAAATCTCTTCAGTATAGGCTCAAGAGAAAATGGTGTTCTTTTTTTCTATAGTTTGATTTGTAATTTAAGCCTGCGCTTCAATGGGTGCTTCAGGGAGTTTCACGAGGCACGCCAAGAAACATCTGTTAACAGCTGAGGCTCTAGACAAAGCTCTGCCATATTGTCTTTTTTTGAGAACATAGCTGCCTCGCTGGGGAACTGTAACCGTATATATTCCAGTTTTAATCACAAGTCATATAAACATACCCTGGAGTTCCACTCTGATTTATAATTTATAGAAATCTAGGACTGCATATTACAACACCTCTGGTTGAAGGAGTGTAACATCAAGGACTCCTGTAAATTCTTCACCTTGTGTTTTATTACAAGCACACATGCAGCTAGCACCCACTGATCTGTCCTGGGGCTTGATTTATGTCCCAAAGATGATCATGCCTACAGGCGATCCATATTTCATTAATCAAATTGTGTTCCACTCAAATTCCTCACCATGGGCCGGATAGTTTGTGTTAGTCGTTGTAAATCCAGTCTCATTCGTGTAGTAATTTGGCCTCTTGTACATTTAAGATGTATTACCTTGGCAGTGTTCACTTAAACTGTAGAAGTTTGCTTCAAGTTTTTTTCTTTTTCAGATTTGAAAGTCACATTAAACCTGACTTTTTACCACCCCTTTAACATTTATTTTTGGTATGTTTCATATGCCTTTTTATATATAGATTATATATAGTTTTATACTTGTCTTAGAATGAGATTTCCAATAATATACTATGAAAATATATTATAAAATAAAAACTAAGAGTGAAATAAACATAAAATATATATATATATATATATATATATATATATATATATATATATATATATATATATATATATATATATATATATTTCTTTTAATTAAATTGGCTAAATCAATTGTCTACATATCATCAGATTGTTTGTTTACAGATATTGTTATTCTTTATTAATATTGGTTAAATTATTTATGCGATTAATGTAACATTAATATATTTGTTATATTTGTTGTCACGCATAAACCAAACATCCCTGTGCTCCCTAAATGTAAAAAATGTTCATTGCACCACACATTATTCTTATATGACATTAAGTATTTGAGCCCATGAAAGTAAAGCCTTGTGTATTTTTAAACAATATTCCTGTACAGTGCAAATTGCACTTCCATATTAATTTTGTGTCTTCAGCATATTTTTGAAAATAATTGTTAATAGTTTCATGTTTATTGATTTGTGACATATTTAAATATAAGCCTGATAATTGGATAGGCCTACATTAACAGGCCTACCTACTTCATTGACAAAGATTTCCATTTATTTATTTATTTTTAACAGGCCTACGTTGAAGGGATAGTTCCCCCAAAAATGAAAATTCTCAACATTCACTCACCCTTATCCCATCCCAGATGTGTAGGACCTTCTTTCTTCTGCTGAACACAAATTAAGATTTTTAGAAGAATATCTCAGCTCTGTAGGTCCATACAATACAAGTGAATGGTGGTCAAGCCTTTGAAGCTCCAAAAAGCAGATACAGTCATCTTAAACATAATCCATCAGACTCCAGTGGTTTAATCCATGTCTTCTGGTTTTGGGTGAGAACAGATCAAAATGTAATGAAGCATCCTTCAAATGTGGTAATTTTCAGTTACTGATACCAATGTAGATGTTCACTATTCATAGTCAACCGCGATTAATTTAATCCACGAGGGAAAGTGTCCATTAACAGGGTGGTTACTGAGATTAAGCGAGTAGCATTGGGGCTGCCAGGTGATCCTAACATGGCAGCCCCCATGAGTGTAGATTTAAACAGCTTTTATAAGGTTGCTGATATGACGAGATTCTTAATCTCATGTCAGTGCTCATAATTTTATACATATATATATATATATATACATAATGACTATTTATCTCTTTGAAAGTAAAACCTTTTCATTGTGAAAACATTACTGAGTGCACCTTTAACAGTCATGTCACTTAAATTTCAGTTTCTTGCACATCAAGAGCCTTATTTCTGGCTATGCTTTCTGCAGTTTGTACAGATCGCACAGATTTTATTTTCAGCACACCCATTTGCATGGCACATGGCCTATGTCACCCTTTGTTTGCATTCCTTTTTTCTCTATTGTTTTAAGTAAGGTAGAGTTCCGAGCCAAGCAGACAAAGATGAAGGTGAGAGGAGAGAGAGAGAGAGAGAGAGAGAGAGACACAGTGGCGTAGGCAGCCCGTGTGAAGGCAGTGGCCCCTGGGCAGGGAATGCAATGCAAAGCAAACAAGCTTAACAAGTGAAAGTGCAGCTGAGACCCAACACTGCACCTCTCCCTTCTCTGCTCCTCTTCCCCTCTCTCTCCTCTGCAGAGATTTATGTACTGTGACACCACATCATATTACTGACCTGGATTCCCACTCCTGCTTGCTTGCCCAGCTGTTGTGGCTGTTCTAACACCTTTCCTTTCATTACTAACCACTGTGAGCACACATGTACTGTAGCATGCTAGCCATGTTGTTGGATCTCTTTCCCTCTGTTTTTATTTATTTACTCCAAGGTCAGAAATATACTTTATGCAAGTAAGCAAACATATTGCAGGCATGCTGTGCTGTTTAACATACTTAATGTGCATTCTTGCATTGCTCTGGCGGTTACAAACATCAGTCCTCAAGGCGCGATAGAGTTACCTTCGAATATTTGTGCCATTATAACGGATGTGTTTCATTTCATGTAGCTTGCTTTAAACACCTGGAAGTCAGAATTATCTGAAAAGTTGGAGGGAAAAATTACAAACTTTATTAACCTGACTCATGAATATTAATTTGGTGACAAAACATGTAGGGTACTAGCCATAGTAGGTGACCGCTTACCACTTGCACATTCTTTCAGAACATAACTTGTTGCCAAAGCATTCTGCTTGCAGTTCTTTTTGTCAAAGCAAAATTAAACTTAAAATAAAATGTGTGGGGTGGTGGTCAGACAAATTTCAGAATACAATGACACATCCAATTTAGTTTTAACTACAATTATTGTATTTACATACTTCCTTACATGAGGATTACTGTTTGCTGGTGTTCCAACAAGCCTTTTTAACTAGCTTAACCAGCATCTCCTGAGGAAAAAACAACAACAAAAAAAACATTTTTGCTGGAGAAAAACATGTCTATGCTGGTCCACCAACTAGACCATCACCAAACCAGCACTAACCAGCATACACCATCCAAGACCAACATGGGAATTGCATTCTGGTTAAGCTTGTCTTTTCAGCAGGGTTGTTACCTATCGCTGTGTTTCACAACCTTTTTGACTTCAAGACCCCTTATTGTCCAAGACAATATTTAAAGAAGACCCAGTCCAGGAGATCAAAAGATGAAATTGGACAATTAATTTAAATATTCCAGAAGTTTCAAGAATGCTATGGTCTTCAAAGTAAAACAAAGTTTTTTTAAACATGTTTTTTTTTTATGTTGTAGACCATTTAAATCTTGTTTTTTATCTGTTTTTAGCATTTTATAAGCATTTTTTAAACAAAACTTGTTTTTAATGAGGCCTCCTAGTGGGCCCTGTCCCTCTGGTTGAGAACCACTACCATATGGGGTTCGTTGTGCCCTTCAGACTGAAATTATATATGCTCTCTACAATTTAGAATCTCACTTAGAATGGCTAAATACTCTGTGTAGTACTCCTTGTGGCACTGGTGAGAATCCACTGCAATGGTGTGTAAAATAGAGTTTGCTTAGCTAGAAGTGTCTGCGTTCACGTTCTTGCGAATATGAGGATGTTATGGTTCTAATCTGTTCTCTCTTTCTCTTTTTCATCTAATATTTTTATATATAGCCTCTCCAGGTTCTAAACAGTGCCTGAGTGCGACAGCTCAGAGGTAGGATAAACACTCTTAAAGTAAACATAAAAATTAAAACAGGGAGATAAGATCCGAGCAGATTTATTATCCCGCACGAAGGCAGAGGAGGACAGTAAAAAAAAAGAGAGATTTTATATTTTTGTTAGTATGTATGTGGTGGTTTACTTTATATTGGCACATAAGCAGCTGTTTTGTGTGGGTGTTATTTGCATCACTTTAAAATCTGCAGTGGTGATCTGTTTCCATTTTTGTTTGTGCATGAGGTTTATTAATCCAGCACACATACATCTAAGTGTGTTTACCTGCAGTTGGTCTTGTTTGCATATTCTAGAAAAGAATAATCATAATTTGATTTGCATCTTGTACTCTTGTTTGAGTATGAGATTGTGATTATGATGGGCCAGTGTCCTGCGTAATTTTCTTGTATCTGTTGTGCTTCTGCTGAGACAAACTTCCACACAATTATACATTAATGGAGCACTGTATTAGGAACACTAAGGTTCAAATAAATTTCCTGACACGGTCTTCTGCTGTTGTAGCCCATCCGCCTCAAGGTTCGACGTGTTGTGCATTCTGAGATATTCTGCTCACTACAATTGTACAGAGTGGTTATCTGAGTTACCGTAGCTTTTCTGTAAGCTCGAACCAGTCTGACCATTCTCCGTTGACCTCTCTCATTAACAAGTTGTTTCTCATTAACAAGGATGTTTTTCATTTTTGGCACCATTCTGAGTGAACTCTAGAGACTGTTCTGCATGAAAATCCCAGGAGATCATCAGTTACAGAAATACTCATACCAGACTGTCTGTCAACAACAATCATACCATGGTCGAAATCACTGAGATCACAATTTCCTCATTCTGATGGTTGATGTGAACATTGACTGAAGCTCCTGATCTGTATCTGAATTATTTTATGCATTGCACTGCTTCCACATTATTGGCTGATTAGATAACCGTACGAATAAGCAAGTGTACATGTGTTCCTAATATAGTGAGTGTATGGTGACAAACACACTCTGACACTAGACAGACGACCTAGCAGACTTCTATATCTGACCCAAGTGTGGAAGTGTTTTGGCCTGCTGATTGATGCACTCTTACCCATAAATTCATAGGAGGCTACTGGATATTGCTTTGTTCTTTTTGCTTTACATCCGTTCTTTAATATGATACTTTTCCACTCATTAGTTTCAGTTTCTGAAATACTAATATCCGTTTAGGGCCTGGGATAATGAGCAGTGACAGATTAAGTGAAAACCATCTGACATCAAATATTGAATTATTGACATCTCAACACACCCTGATTGTGATTTTCCCCCTACAGTCAATCCATTAAGTAGGTGGAAAAATTGAAAAATCGATATGGAAAAATCTACATTTCTCACAATACTGTATTGATATATTTCTAATGCCAATATTTTCCATGTTTAATTACATTTCGCACATATCTATCCATCCATCCATCCATACATACATACATTAAAGAGATTGAGTGCCACTTTCTATTTGAACAAAATGCAAACTCAGAACAAGCTAAGAATGAAGTATACATTTTTGCTTGGGCCCCCCAGAAGGCTAGGACTGGCAGTGTGCACAAACAATGCTTTAAATAATGAGAATTATTTAAGATGCAACTTTTGAAAGTTTACCACGCTCATAGTAACTACATGCAAATGCACCTTGCACTGTTAGTTCACTTAAATATTCCAAGAAGTAGCATCTCTCATTTCATCCCTTTAAAAGCATCACAGCTAAAAATAATAAACTCACTAGTTTGTTGTCAGATGATTAGTGGAACATTATGTCTCATTTGTAAGATGTGTAATTTGAAATGACTTCTGTCTGCATGTTTCACATTCGTCATCTGCAATAAACCCTCAACCGTCCCAAACAACCGATTTAAGTTGCTAACCGTGTTTTATTAAATTTTTTAAGTGTATATTTGCGAAATCCCTACTTAGGACACGTTTATGCTTTATGTTACCTTTAAAAACTAGTTGCACAAACAACAAGAGAAACAAGTGAGTAAAAGATCACAATATATCACAGGTTTGAATCACAATATCATCACGTCGAGACCCAGATATCAATAAAATATATCATATTGCTAGGTCCCTGCTGATTCCCACCCCTACAATCTATTAAAAAAGAATAATGATTTTCCACACAAAAGAGCCAGATGGTAAGTGTTAGATTCCAGTAGAAATAAAAAGTCTGTTGCTGAAGGGTATTTCATATCATATGGATAATTGGATAAATGATTACTATTGCATTTATTGCAGCTATTGCATCTCTGAATCACTGTTATGGTGACTGGTTCTGCTTAGGGTTCTACATTTCTCACTGTAGGATCAGACGCCCTCTCATGACACCATACAGAGAGCCTTTTCGTCCCATTTACCACCGCTCCACTGCAACAGCTGCTTTCTTTAGATGTGCTTGAGTGGAACCGTTGCTTTCGGCACTGTGTCTTCAATCATATTACCTCATTCAATTCTCTCTTTCTGTCTGTCTCTCACACACTCTCTGTCTCTCTCTTTAAAGGGATAGTTCACCCAAAAATTTAAATTCTCTCATCATTTACTCACCCTTTTGCCATCCCATATATTTATGACTTGCTTTCTTCTATTAAACACAAACAACGATTTTTAGAAGAATATCTCAGCTCTGTAGGTCCATAGAATGCAAGTGAAAAAAACATTAAAGGCAGCATAAAAATCATCCATATGAATCCAGTGATTAAATCTTTATCTGCAGAAGCAATATGATATGTATGTGTGAGAAAAAAAAAAATCAATATTTAAATGTTTTTACTATAAATTATCCTCCCTGTCAAGTAGGTGGTGATATGCACAAAGAATGTGAATCGCCAAAAACAAAAGATGAATGTGAAAGTGGAGATTTATATAAAAAAGGACTTAAATATTGCTCTGTTTTTCACCCACACATATTATATAGCTTCTGAAGATATGGATTACACCACTGGAGTCGTATGGATTTCTTTTATGCTGCCTTTATGTGCTTTTTGGACCTTCAAAGTTCTGTCCACCATTCACTTGCATTAAAAAGGCTTAGATATTGTTCTAAAATCTTTGTTTGGGTTCAGCAGAAGAAAGAAGGTCATCCACATCTAGGATGGCATGAGGGTGAGTAAATGATGAAAGAATTTCACATCTCTTTTAAAGGACATTTTCAACCAAAAATGACAATTTTGTCATCATTTACTTACTATTTATTTCCAAACCCATCTGACTTTCTGTCTTCTGCACGACTCAAAATGAGATGTTTTAAAGAATGCTGCAATCCATGATTTCTATACAATAGCAGTTGTTTGTGACTTACTTTAAAATAAAATATATAAAGTGTCATAAATGCAGTCCATGCATGCACCTCATCTATCATATCCCAAGTCTTCTAAAGGCATACAATAGGTTTGCATGAGAAACATTAATGATATTAAGTTATTTTACATTGAAAAGCATATGCCTTCAGAAGACTTGGAAAATGGTTGCATGGACTACTTATAACACATTTAGTTTGCTTTTTAAAGTGAGTCACTATCAACTGCCAGTGCCAGTGACCATGGAAACCATCTCTGATGATTTCCATTCCACATTCTTTAAAATATCTCCTTTTGTGCTTCGTGGTTTTTGAAAAACATGAGAGTGAGACAATGATGACAGAATTTTCATCACTGGATTAACTATTCCTTAAATTTATGAGAAATAACAACAACAAAAAAAATCTTTAATGCATATCCAACACTTCCAAAAGATCAATAAAGGTCTCAAATTGTAGCTTGTTCTTGTTTGTCAATCAGAAGTTTCTGGACAAATATTCAACAATTATGTATTCTCTTGTAAATGGACTTGTAGACGTTAATGCAATGCTTGTGACATTTAAAGAGCATTGAACTCACAGGGACCTGGGTTTGAATCTGGCCTGGGTCTTGTTCTTATCTTGTTTTTCCTAAATTGGAGAAGTCTTAGATTTAATGTGGAAAGCATTATGCCACAATGGAGCTTTATGTCTAGAGGCACCAACATTTCGTCTAGTTTCATCATGCCCTCCCTTACGGTATGTGCATTGCTGTGGATCCTTACAGTACACTAAATTCCCCCCGTTTTATGGCTGAACATGGTAGAGCTGATACCAAATCTACTTTCATTAAATTCAAACAAAAAATTCCAATTAATCCTGCTGGTTAATTAACTGGTGAAGCATATTTCAAAGTCCCAGGAGGGACGTTTGTGGAAGCTGTGAGATTACCGGAATTTCGATTGTCAAGTAATGCAGTGTGTTAACTGCAGTTGATCCCATTTCTCATTGAGCAGTTGTGTTTCTAATTACTTTCTTATTAGTATTGCTTAAATTGTTAATAGTTCATTATAAACTCTATTCAACTGCACACTATTCTGGAGTTATAACATCAGTGAGAATACAATGAGTAAGTTTTGAAGCCCATACACTTTAATTTAATGACATAATAGCCTTTCATTTAAGATGCATTGCTACAAGCAACTTTGAGGAACAAGGCACTGGGCTTCATCAGACAGGCATGTTGGAGCATCGATCAGTCAGTACATCTTAAAAGGGACCAGGCTGCCCTTTCTAAGGCTTATCAGAGACAATCTGCAAGGCTGTTATATCACTTTTTGAGAAGAAAGCTCTTAAGACCTTGCTAAAGCTCTGGGACAGAGCATAATTATTCATGAAGGAGCGCATGCAGCCATTTGAGCTGGGGTCCCAGAATGCCAAGGCTAATTTCCACTTTATCTGACTGGCTGAATGCAACGAGTGGGAGTAACGCTGTGCTGGGGAGCCACTAGGGGCACCAGGATGAATCTATACCTTGGCAGAGCACCCCAATTGCTGTCAGACATGACAACCGCACCGGTGCAAGAAGCTCACAGGAGGTCCGATTGGAAAACAGTGGGTTGTTAAATCAAATCAAGCACTTCTCCCCTTTGTTCTCCTCTGTCTATCCTCAATCTGGACTGCCAAATTGAAATGTTTATGTCTGGATAAAGATTTCTCTTTCTCTAGTAGACTCTGTTTAAGGTTGGTGAGAAGTCAAGAATGTGCCTTTGATGTATCTGTAATTGACTTCATTGCAATACTAAAACATCTCAAAGAAAGAAGAATAGGTTCAGCTAAACACCTTGAGTCTTTGATCTGTAGCCTTGTGAAAGAGAACATCTGCTTTTATTATGCACTGCCTCATGAGACACAAGAACATTTGAGTCTCTAGATCACTTCCAAATAAAGCTTGGGAGTTAGTATAGTTGAGCTATACTTAAAAGAATAGATTTCTCAAAAATGAAAATGTGGTCATCATTTACTCACTCTAATGTTGTTCCCATCCTGGATGACTTTCTCTCTTCCTTGGAACATAAAAAGAGATGTAAGGCAGAATGGTGGACATTAGATGCAATGAAAATTAAGTCTGCGTAAAATCCAATGAAAATCCAATTCCAATGAGGAAAGAAAGCCATACGGGTTTGAAACAATACTGAGAGTAAACAATTACAGAATGTTTATTGTCTTTGGGTGAACTATCCCTTTAATGCTTTTCCCATTACTCTGAAAAAAGATGAATACACAATGCAAGACTGACTGTTGCTAGTTTGTAATGGAGTGCTCATTAGACAAAAGACAACAAAGAAGCAAGCATTGCAAAAATAGCTTTAAAACATTGTTTCGCATATTTACCAGATAAACATACAGAAAATGCATACTTAACAAAATTAAGAACAACAATAAACAAGACAAAACAACTAGCCAAACAAAGAACATATGAGAACAAAGCAAAAATCAGAGAAAGAACATTCGGACCACGACAGCGGGGACATAGATTGTATCTGAGCTTCTCCTCTTATATATGACACACATAAATGATGCTTTCGGCACAATCAGGGCTCATCCAAGTTCCATTCTGCATCAATGCTGAAAAATAGCAGGATGATGAATATGAAATAATCTGGCAATCTCCATGCATTTCAAGGAGTAAAACAGAGGATTTGAGATAGCATCTCTGTTTTGTGAAATGCCGTTAGCGCAGTGTACTGTAATATATTTGCTTATCATCTGTTGATATCTAAAACAAAGTGATACATGAATACATCAGTGTCAATCTAACTGTTAAAGTTGTTAAATAGCCTAATGTAAATGGAGCAGCTGTGACAATATGCAGCATGTTTCAGAATCATTACAGGAACCAGAGCTGAAAAGATCAGCATTTCAAAGTGAAATAGTTTCATTTACTTTGTCAGTTTCAATAATCCATTCACAGCCAAGTCATGTGAGTGAAAGTTCTGTGTGTAATAATCAGTCTTTATGCCACAGACTCTCAGACAGTCTTCCACCCTGCCTCATCAAGTGGTTAAAATGAAGTTGTTTGCCATATGTTGATAGATAAATAAGCTAAAGCTTCCCAAATTGGAAATTCCACTGTAATATTCACAATAATATTCATGATAAGCCTATTTGAGATGATTTTGCTGCCAATAAAACAATACAAATAATTGTGAATATTTCAATGTTTTTATTATTGCTGTTATTATTATTATTATTAATTAGGCCAGTAAGTTTCCAAAAGAAAATAGACTATGGACCATTTTCAACAGACTGTCAACTGAATTGTTTCAGAATCTTTTCAAATGTTTTAACTCTGTTTCAAACTTCAGTAGCAAAAATCAGTTCAATCTGTTTCAATTAATCTTTTCAAAATACTGTTTTGATAAAACAGATAAAACTGATAAAATGGTTTAATTATCAGTTATATAAATTAAGAATCTCCTCAGAAGATCAGTTTGCTTGAACATGTGACTGTAGCCAGGCATAGAGTATTTAGGACCAAATACGATAAATCAATGTATAATTACCACAATTCACACAGTTTACAGCATAAAAATTGAGTGTTGTTGGAAACTGTAATCATTATACTCTTTTCTTGATACTCGAGAATTCAAGTGTTAGGATTGGCTGCTAATTCTCGAGATCTATTTAAAAAAAAATGTTTAGTAACTAAGATCCACGTTCATCTTTTGCTTAAAATTCTACAGTATTTGTTTTTTCCAATCTAGAATAGCAACACATAACCTTAGCCAAAAATGTTGAATCCTGCTTTTATCCCTTTTGTTTTGGAGATTTATAATGCTTATTGGTCTCTCTTCATCTCTTTTGTGTCTTTTGGAAGATCACTGAAACAAACTTACACAGCACACTGTTAACATCATTATGACATTAAACAGAATGCCACGCTTGGGAAATATCAAGTCATGGAGATTATGCTGGCCTTAGGTTGTTTTCTGATCTGGCTTGCTAGGAGACAAGTCTCGATTCTGCAACACTGCACAAGCATGACAGCCCCGTGACAACGTGCGTGTGTGTGTTTGCAGTCTGCGTTCTTCATATGTATATGTTTGTTTATGCAAAAATATGCTGTTCAAGCTTTCCTTGTCAGCAAACACCTACACACACAAGAAAATCATCCCATGAAATGGCGGAAACAGAAACGTCATGAAACAAGAAGCTCAGGTGGGACATATTGCTAATAAAAAATGCGGCTTGCTTATAAACTAAACACATCACTCCGAACGCTTTACTTCCACTCAATTTAACAAAAAGCTTTTCTTTGCGAGATGTGACTGTTGACTTTGATGCCACTGGCTTAGTAGGAGTCCCATTATAATGAAAGCAGTTAGGTCTTAATTTCATGCTAAATAATGACTGCTCATGTGCACTACTCATTTGGTGCCTTAAGGAAAATGTTGCTGGTATGAGTTTGCAGCAGAATGCTTTTTCAGTATATAGGTTACATTGCATAAGCTGGCTGTGCAGAACAAAATTCAGCCAACAAAGGCTTGTTGTCTTATGATCAAGAGTTTTAAAGAAACTGAACTGAGCAAAGAATTGTGAAATCTGTGACACCAACCAGCAATTGCTCATAGGGAATGCTGACAGCTGATCGTCTATGCTGTTGTTGGGTCTAAAATGAGATGCTATTTTCTTGCTCAAAGGGAAAGAAAAGGAAATAAGCGCCTACCTTTTCTTGCCTTAACACTGGATGTTTTGTATTTGGTTTTTCTATAGTAGTTGCCAGGGCCTCTCTCTTTCTTTTATCCTTTGACTTTACCACCAGATTTTCACCAAACTTTTAACACTCTTGTTCTTATTTCAGTCTTATTCCTTTTATTATTTTCCCTTCCACCAACCCGATGATCCACCTGCTAAAATAATTAAAGAGAGTGTTTACAACAGTATTCATTATGATAGTTTAAGTCTGGATCTACACAATGGGCTAATTGCAGGATAACACAATAAACTGCACTCTCTTTAAGCTAGCATGATAAATAATCATCAATACAACTGCTAGTTGTAATAATTTGTCAAGTGACATTAATCATTGATGTGTTCCCTATCTGTAATCTTCTGATTAATAAGAAATATACCAACAAAGAATCAGAGCCAGAATAAAACATTAGTATTGTTCAGGTTTTTTTTTTAGTTGATGGTCTGATAATGAGGTAGAGGTTCTTTTATGTTCTAATATATGCATGGCATTAGCTGTCAAAGGCTTGAAAACTAAATACAGAGGCCCACTTCCAAATCCAGTCTATCATGAAGAGTATTAGTGGTGAATTGAGCCTGAGGAATTAAAAGGTTTGATAAAGGTGCGTTAGTGCTTAAGACCTTGCTACAGATGTTTCCTCAACATTTTGTAGCATTTTGTATCTTCTCACTTTGTTGTTTACACCTGTTTTTTGTTTCATATTGAGCACACATGGAACCATGCAGAATCTGCATTGTATTTACTTTGCCAATTCTGGGGGAAATTTTGTAGAATGGATTTAAATATGGTAATATGTGTTTAACCGAGATGGGAATGCTACTTGAGAGCTGAAAGCACTATCAATCAATATATTAATCCAAAAAGTTTATTTAACATGCAAGGGGCATAGGATGTGCAGAACTCTGTGAATGATGGACAAGCTTTCTGTGGAATTCTGCCGGCACAAATTTTATATGTACAGCATATCCTTTTTGAGTCTTTTGTTAGGTATTGTTGTTGATAATTCTTGTTTTGTGCCTCTAGGTGAGGGGTCGGCAAACTTTCTGACATGGAGTGCCATGGAGTGCCCACCCCCAATTGCATTTTTCTAATTTAATTGTTTTTTTTTTCATTACAAATTATATTATCAGCATAACAGTTTGAGTGAAAATTTTGTGTAAAACCCAATGATTATGATATAATAATGATCCTGCATATGCATTTTCACAGATCATCTTAAGTGCTTTAATGAAAGAAAACCTGTCTTTAAGTACAAAATGAGTTAACACAGTTAATGTCACACATTTGCTTATGTGATTATTGAACACAAAATTGTATGGAGTCTTAAATATTTCTTATATCATGTCAAACATTTTACAAAACCACACAGAGGGGTATCACTAGCACACAAGCAACAGTGTGTGACCCGCACAAGAAGAGACAGTCACAATGTCGAATACAAACAGCTTTATTAAATAACAAAGCGTGCAAAGTACAAAAAGGGCAAATCCAGTGAAGAATGGTCAGGGTGAGCGTTATGTCGGAGCCGGGGAATCAGAATAGAAGGAAGGGGCAAATCCGGGAGAGAGTGGTCAACGAGAGCGGGAGGTCGAAGCCGGGAAAACAGTTAACAACTATGGCGTAGAACAAGACGGGACTAGCGGGATCAACGACAGGGGAACAAGGGGAGCTGGCAAGCTAAGGGGTAAACAAGAGGAGTTCAAAACTAGGCGAGACTAGCGGGGGGCAAGGACACAGGAAACTAAATACAATAACCAACAAGCGGGAGACGAATGTGCTGTGATATTTATAGAGACGAGTGCAGGTGTAAACAATGACAGGTGATAGGGACGAGTGCAGGTGTATACAATGAACAGGAGTGCAGATGACGCGAGTGCAGGTGTACATAATGTTCTGGCGATAGAAGTGGGCATGTGAGCCCGAGGGGGGGAGATAGTGTACGAGCATGTGAGCTCGTAGGAGTAAAATGAGCGTGCAAGCTCGAGCGAGCAAAACGAGCGTGCGAGCTCGAGGGGGCGGAGCGAGGGAGCGGGGTTCGTGACACAGCGGGAGAGGAGCTGGCTATTTTATTTATATGAAATTTTTCACACCTGCATTCCAATCTATATCTTGATGTAATCCTTTCTCATGATCATGCAGCATGTTTTCATCAGCTGAATGGGAGGCTAAGCATTTAAATTGTGACAAGACTCATGCTGCACGCTGCAAGCCATTCACGCATCACAAGCCAATCATCTATTAAGCCCTTTTCGGTGAATCGCACCTACAAAACCTGAAAACTTTATTTCCAGGTTTCATTTATGTTTTGAATAGACTTTTAAAAACATTTTAACCGCACAATATGGGTTTATGTGTTCTCTTTTAATCTTTTAATGTAATTCTGAGTGTGGTTTAAGGACGGCGTCTCTGTGTGCAAGGTTGTATGCTGGTTTGGAAATCTCAGTAGGGATGTTTTCCTTATTAAATCACATGTTGTTCTTAAAGCAAAAAGAAACAAACGAAACACAGAATGTAGGCTGACATCCTCACAGCCTGTCCGAAGCAAAGTGGGCAAATTTTTACTTGCGATTAACCGAAAGTGAAGCGCTGTCGGCTCTTGGTGCGCGAATGTCTTGCACTCGCTGCAAGAGTCTGTTGGGTATACTGCAGTCTCCTCACATTTTAACTTTTTGTTTAGCTTCCCATTTGGCTAATGAAAAAACGCTGTGTGATCATGAGGAAGGATTACATCAAGATGTAAATTGGAATGCAGGTGCAGAATTTATATAAATAAAATAGTCTGCTCCTCTCTCACCATTGCTGACGTGCCAGTGATTACCCCTCCACGTGCCAATGCTGGCACATGTGCAATAGGTTGCTGACCCCTGCTCTAGTATAATTTTCTATGGTAGTTTGTCTGTATTGTGTTTGATTAAAGAAAGCTGCATTTAGATAATTTGTTGTTCCTGAGACCCAACGTTATACCAGATGAAGATAGAATATTTGGTCAAATTCTATAAATTACGCTGATATATTAAAGCTGTCAGTGTATACAGACATTTTGTCAGCAAAGTCAAGCATCATAATGGCCAATTGGTGCATCATTTCTTAAAAAACGTGTTAACCAGGGTTATCAATCGATTAACATTTTAATCTAATTAATATGGCCATTAATTAATCAAATTAATGTAAATGTATTGTTTATATCAACATTTGCCAAAAGTCACCCAAATAAAAATAATTCATTTTATAATTATATAATTATATAATAATGATATTATTATGTTATTATATAATGTTAATATATATACATAATAAATATAGTAATTCAGATATTCAAGGGATGTAAGGGGTGTTTTGGTTTATATTAATACCGATTAAAAAATATATCACTTACTTTATTTAGTCATCAGATCACTGTTTTACTCAGAAACTAAAAATGTACAAAGAGGTACAAAGAGGCTTTTTTTCTAACAATATATAATTTCCACTGAACATGGATTGGATCTGTTGAACACATCACAGGCCAAAATGTTATAGAGAGCCACAATGAAAGATAAGTAGATATACATGTTGTGTTTTTTTAGAGTCCCAAGCATACACCTACACCTATCCATAACTCTAAACCTAACCATAACACAAATATTTAAAACATTTTAAGTTTGTAAAATAATTAAATGTAGCCTACCCGCAAATTAAAAGTTCTTTTGAATTCAATCATACCGCCGTATCACTAGGTGGTGACAGTGAGGAGAAATTTTATGAAAGTGGAGAAGCTACTGTTGCAGTATGCTAAGCTAATACGCATATTTTTAGCTTATAAGAACACAGAACAGAAACTTATCTTATCATTTTAATCTTTTTAAAATTATTTAACAAGCAGAAAACAAACACCTTCAGGAATAAAGAGCACATAAAATAATTTCACATTAAACAAGTAAGTACAGTATACCAATATCTTTCATTTAATAATATGATCTGTAACATATCATTTAAATGTTATTCTTTGTCATATTTACAGAGTTAAGAGAAAATGAATCATACAGCAGTTGCATAACATTTTAAAAGTTCTTGTAGGCAATAGAATCGTTACATGTAGTGGGCGTGTCGTTAAGTGGGTGTTCCACATAGTCTTGCAGACAGATACACTTGGACCGTTTTGCAATTTCAATCTTAACTCAAATAACCATGCAGCCATAATGGATACATTACCAATGTCTCAGAAGTCAACATTTGCTGGTTTCAAAGCCTTTTGGATGGTTTTACCTCATCATGTAGCCTATTGGTAAGTGCCACTTTCACACCTGTCAGATCTGTAATTGTAATGATTAAAATTTTTTATATTAGATTTTTTTAAGAGTGCCAACCCTTCTACATTCGTTGGCTATCATTATTCCTGGATTGTGCATTTTAATTAGAAGAGTATTTACAGTGTGTTGATAATTCATTATAAATATATAATTTATAAAATGCATTTTCATGCTTAATTTAGTCAATGATACATCGGTGCATCCCTATAAAATACATTACATTATTGTGGCAGACAAGAACAGTACAGCTTTGATCAGGCAATACAAAAAGTGTCTTTAGAAAACAATATATTGTTTATTTCATACCACTGAATATAAGCCTATCATTGGCCAACCACTCATAGCAATTCATTTTTGCAATTTAATTAGTCAGTCTGTCCATAGTATTGTAAGGGTTTCTGAGGATGTGTCTATGTACACATGCATTAGATGGATGCTTTTGGAGCATCTCACTTTGGTTGCGTTGCATCATACACAGCATTTTTAGGATGCTGTATCAAGTTTAATATACTTCGGGGAAAGAAAAAAAAACTCGAGACTCATGCATTCAGAGTTGAGCTCCATCCAGCTGTGTTTGAATGCAAGAATGCTGCCTCAATTTGTGCTGTCGATGTGGTTTGATGCCTGTATGTCTGCATTGCCGGTTCAGCTGGAGTTGCTCTTACTGCCCCCTGCTGACTGAGAAACATGAAAGTGGTAATTCCAGCTTGAACTGATTGGATAATTTTTTATTATGTTCCAGAGGCATAATTAAATGTGTTAATATTTTTAATGCTGAATTGTTTTTGATCGCACTGAATTAACGTGTTAAATCGACAGCCCAAGTTTTAGCGTATTATCAGTAGCAGTAAATTTTGAAGTGCCTTGCTTGAAGAAATTAACATGTTGTACACCTATGCACATTACAAAAGCCACTGCAAATGACCCTCACTTTCCAAATCAATTGGACTCATTTTAACCATAAGGCAGATAAGGTTAAATTCGACCTCTTCTCTCTACTATTCCTTTCTTCCTATTCCTTTCTTCCTATGTTAGTTAACATCATTCTCTCTCTGTCTCTTTCCCTCCTAATTTCTCCTTTGCTCCCTTCCTCTCCTTTATGCTTCCTTCTTTAGTGAATGAGGCACAGCCCTTGGTTGCTACATTAACCTGTAGAATACAAGGGTGAATTTCATTCGAAAGAGATCATCCCTATGCCCTACTCACTCCAAAGGGCAGAGTCCTTGAAGTAGATACTCTAAAGGGAGCATTGCATTACTGTATGAATGTACCCTTCGCTAACAGTCTCCTGGTCCCAACTGATTTTCTTACATTCATATGGAACGGCCCTTTGAGTTATGTCCCCTTCCCGAAGTGCCCTTTAATGGTGCAAAAATGCAGTTTGGATATCACCCCTTGTGCCTCATGTAGCAAAGATTCTCCTTATGACACAGACACTCTGTCACACATTCATTTGCATTTGATACTGAGTCTGATTAGATTGAACAAGATGAGTACACGTGATAAAGTTAGCTTTGAAGTGTCTTTCAGGCCTCCAAAATAATCAATCTATTCTTCTGAAATGAGAATGTGATGTGCATGATGAGAGCTTTTCAATCTGCTGAGTCAGATCCTTGTGTTACTCCACATTCACCTAAGTAATCTGGTGCAATGTCTTAATATTATAAAAAAATATGTAAAGCTTGGATAAGATCTGAACAGTCTTACAAATGCATGCATTCATTTGAATCCTCTATATAATTTGGAATGCAATTTTATTACGACACCCAAGTGAGAAAATAATATGAAAATTTTCATTTTAGTGGAAGTATTCCTTTAAAGATGCTATATTGCAAGATGCTGTGCTACGAGGAGGTTTGGAATATTGTACATAATTAATAAGCAGTGGAGTTCTTCTACAGTACCTTCCTTTACTCTCAATTGTTAGATAGATGCACAGGAAAAATTGACTATTCTATATCGTGGCTGGCCTTTCTGACAAAAGGCACAGATGGAAGAGACCCTATGGATATTGAGAGACTCTCCAAGCCTACTGTAGATCAATCAGTCATATGCACACACATACGCACGAGTGAGCCAAGATCGAGACCTTTTTGCTAATGTGCACAGTCAATTAGCTTTTAAAATTATGCTTATGCAAAGTGGGCTGAGATAAAGCTTCAGAAAAACAGATATACATGATGTCTGTATGTATGCACATATAGATTAGTGTGTATGACAGGAAGAGACAAAAACAGTGATGCCAAAAGGAGTTGAGTGAGGGGTTGACGTGTTGTGTTGTCACTACAAGAAGAAGGCTGTACTCATGAATATTAATTAGCTTGATGTAATGACGTTGCTGATGTTCCACACTCATTTTTCATTGAGAAACAATGTCAAGCTAGTCTAACGACTGCTTAGATATTTGTTCATTATACAAGCACATTTATTGGCTATTTCTTTACATACACTTATAGATCCACTCATTTACTTTTGTCTTTGTGTCATCTTGGACTTACAGTGGCTTGGATGCAGCATAATTTAAAATCAATAGTTTTCGGTTTTCAGATCCCATTGTATAAATGTAGTATTCACAATTAGACATGATTACTTTATTCAATGAGTGAAAGTGTCAAATAACAGGACAGTTACTGAGATTAAGCCAGATTGTGATTGTGATTCATGTGATTCTAACATGGCAGCCCCCATGTGTAAACCCTCTCCATAGAATAAAATATATTTTATAAGGTTTAATGTGAGTGGTCATGATTTCCTAAATATATTGCACAATTATAAATCATGTCTTTTGGAGTGAGGAAAAAATTACTGAGTGGACCTTTAAGTTTGCTAAATTAAATTATTAGTTCATAAACACTTAATTTTCATCCTGTTCCTCCAAAAATGCAACCTAATAACATATAAACACTTTTACTAGCTTTTCATTTTTACAAATAATTTAATAGTATTTGTAATAAGAATAATTTTAACATTTGCATTACATATGAGTAGGAATGTAGTAGTATATACAACTAGGTTTAAAAGCTTGTACAAGCATGGTCAAATTGTGCGGTAGCTCTACTGATAGAGCGCTGCAATTGTGATGGAAAGGACCGGGGTATGGGACCCGAAGAGCATGCAAGTCTACATGTGAGCTAAAAGTATTATAGAAGCACCGGAAAATGACTTGGTATAACATTTGATTCTTATGACATGATCGGTTAGGTTTAGGGTAGTGAGGTAGGTTTTCTTGATTTAAAACTCGATAGAGCATTAACCTTAAAAACAGCTCTTTTAACGCCACTGAATGGGTATTTCAATTCGGAACTGCAGTGATATGTGTAAGGCACCTTTGTAATATAAAAGGTGAAAAACTTTCACCAGAGTTTTGTAGTTTCCATAAGATCAGGCTCAGTATCTTCATCCTTAACCTTCCAGAATATGCAAACTCAAATGTAAAGTTTTATTCACCTACTTCTGTAAATATTTCTCTCTGCAGCTCTGGGAATTTAATAGGTCTATGGATAGATACGCAGATCAGCCTTTTTAAGTGTGGTGCAAATATGCACTATTACCTGTTAAAAATTATATCAGGAGCAAAAATGCTACCAAATTATGTTTCAGTAAATGTTTTTATGTGTTTCCCCCTGGTGATATTATAAATTATTTTTAAAGGTAGACATCAAATCAATTTACAGCATTAAGGGTATGTGGTTAAAAAAGCATGAATTTTTACTTAAAAAAAGGCTCTTTGGATATGGACCCCATTTGTGTCATGTCATCTCACTGTTAAATCCCTCTCATTAAAATATGTGCACAGTGCTTAAGAACACCCATATCTGCAATGCCCTGCTGTGACAGACCTACCCTGATTGCCCTGCTCTGCTCAGAGTTTAGTGAAGGCTATGCTCTGGTTAGTCACTGTAATGAAGCAGCAACACTGGAACAGTGATTATGACATGTTGACATGTCACTGAGACTGTGCATATGTGATAAGAGTATTACAGATAGACACAGGCAGAAAAGCTGTAATTGTTGATACAGTATAATAGCTGTTGAGGCATCAGTAGATCATAAGCTGGTGAATTTGTCATGATGTACACTGTTGAAAACATGATTTCACATCATGTTTGTGTGTCTGTGTTTGTCAGTGTTATTTTGAGGGTTTAACTTGGGCCCTGTTTACATCTGGTATTTTAAAGGGATAATTGATGCCCAAACAAATGGTATGACATTTTATTTTGTGATAAGTAAAAGATGTTAGGCAGAATTTTTGTCACCATTTACTTTTATCGTATGGAAAAATATGCAATGAAAATGAATAAAGACTGATAAATAGCATACTTCCTAACATATTTTGTGTTCCTTGTGATCAGATCGCTCTTAAAATTTGTTAAGACCACAGGCAGAGTGTATTTCAGGGCACTCATAACCTCGTAGTGGCAGTAGAACCTAATATTTTGTCCAGCCCTCATGTCTACTATCATGATATTCATGGTCGTTTTCTCTGTGGGGTTCCGCCATTTGCCCGCCTTCCCCTGACACCAGTAATTGAAAGAAGATCAAAAGAGCAAATGCAGCTGCATGCACTGAAACTCTTGCTAATGGTACCTTTGAACAGCCAGAGAAACATTATAGTTTTTATTTGACCACGACTATAATTTGTCCATCTCTTGCCATACAAAGAAACTCTGTCAGGAGAAGTTGCCTGAAGGTATTACCAAATGATTGACTAGGTTTTTAGCAGAGACTGACAGAAATGTAGCCTCCTTTTGTTGCAGCGCTCAAAAACTCTCTTTAGACCTTAGAAAAAAAACTAGAATGCATCACAGGTCGCATGGGTCACAATATGTTTGATAAATGATTCAAATACCAACATGGATAGTGTTGGATTAATTTAAAGAGTATAACTTGCTCTTATATTTCACTAGATTGTTTTTAAATGAATATTTATATTTATAATAATATTTAAATTTGTATTCTGGCATTATTTCAAATCCAGTGCATGCTGAGTGACTCCAGTCAGGCATTCTAAGCAGCCAATTGCCCCGGTTGCTAGGGTGCGTAGAGTCATGTTGGATTAACCTCCTTGTGGTCGCCATTATGTGATTCTCACTCTCGGTGGGGCTTGTGGTGAGTTGTGTATGGATGCCTTGTAGAATAGCGTGAATCCTCCACACGCTAAATCTCTGCGGTAATGCGCTCAACAAGCCATGTGATAAGATGCGCATATTGACGGTCTCAGACGTGGAGGCAACTGAGATTCATCCTACGCCACCGTGAGAACTTAGAGTGCATTGGCAATTGGGCATTATAAATTGGGGAGAAAATGGGAGAAAAAAAATACTTTCCCTTATTTTGTTTCAAACCTGAAAACTTTTCTAAACCTGAATTATTCTTGTTTTTGTTCTTGTTCATATTCTTATTAATATTCTTATATTCCATGTCATGGAGTTATTTTATGGTGTTTTGGTCCTTTTGGAGCTTGACAGACGTTGTCTCAAATGACTTTTTTTATTGTTCAAAATTGTATTAATCGTGTTTCATTGAATAAATAACAGCATAAGGGCTTGGATTGACATGGGGATGAGTTAAAGGGTTATTTCATCCAAAAATGTTAATTCTCCCATCATTTACTCACCCTCATGCCATCTAAAATGTATATGACTGTCTTTCTTCTGCAGAAAACAAACAACATTGTTTAGAAAAGTGTATTTGCTCTGTAGGTGCATATAATATATGTAAATGGTGTTAAGGCCTTTGAAGCTCCAAAAAGCAGATAAATTCAGCACACCTGTACATCTTGCCATTGCTGCCTCTAGGCACGATCATGAGTTCAAGCTCGATTACATTTCCTTGTTGCATTCGGCTATAGGAAGTATAATTGAGCTTGAAATCATGATCGTGCCATGAGATGGCAATAGATAGATGTACAGTAGAGGAGTTATAATTTGGTCTGTTCTCACCCACAATCTACTGGATTCCTTCAGAAGACATTGATTAAACCACTGGAGTCATATGGATTACTTTTATGCTTTATCTCCTTTTTGGAGCTTCAAAGGCCTGATCACCATTCACTTGTATTGTATGGACCTACAGAGCTGAGATATTCTTCTAAAAATCTTCATCTGTGTTCATCAGGAGACAGAAAGTCAGATATATCTTAAATGGCATCAGGGTGAGTAGATGATGAGAGAATTTTCATTTTAGATGAACTATCCCTTTGAACATTTCCTTTAAATCAGTTTTCATTAAAGCTCAGGCTCTGCCTCCATTTTGTTCTAAGTCTCCAGCAGTCTGTAAATTATGAAAGTTGATGCTGCTACTGCCTCCACAAGAGTGAATGTGATTTCCAGCAAGGAGGTTTGATGGAGTGAGTCACTCATGGATGTACTAGTCACAATTACTCCCATTTGTCTTCCTTTATTTATTTGTCTGTTTCTCAGGCACAGATATGCTAAGAAATTTAGGTCTTGAGTCAAAATAGCTGTTCTAAAAAACACCACACACTGGATATCTCTCTTTGAGTACAGATTTTGTCATTGTTAAAGGAATCATTCACCCAAAAATTTTCATGAATTCATTATTCAATTACCCTGATGCCATGCCATCCAAGATGTGTATGTCTGTCTTTATTCAGTAGAACACAAATTAAGATTTTTAGAAGAAGATAGAGCTCTGTCAGGTCCTTATAATAGATGTACACAGGTGCCAGCACTTTGACAGCCCAAAAGTCACATTTAGGCAGCAATAAAGTAATCCACATGACTCCAGTTGATCAATGAATGTCTTCTGAAGAAAACTGATACGTTTGTGTAAAAACAAATTGATAATTAAAATGTTATTAACTTTTAAAAAATTCTTCCTGCCACCAGCTGAATTTTCTTTTTTTGGTGAACTATCCCTTTAAGCAACTTGATTTTATTACGTTTAGCCATTTCTAAGCAACTGAGCAGTTTGACATATTCATTTTCTTTGTGTGGGATCTCCACTCCCTTAAATAGCTTTAATTATGTAATCTCCACTGTTTCTGATTTATGTGCTCTGGTTGCCTGAGGCATATGCGAGGGGTTCCTAAAATACAGTTGCTAGGAATCCAATGTACATAATTCAGCAGCTAATGTAAATCCTCAGAGGATAAATTCGAAGGATGTAATTTGCTTTAGGTGTGAAAGGCTTCCAGATATAGATCATATTTTACACTTGTGGCTTTTCTTTCATTGGATTTGAGGTCAGAATGTGTTACTCGTGAGGGAGAGAAAATCTGGTGCTGTATAATACAATTGGTCAAGATGTGCAAAAGGCCAGACGTAGGTAGGGGTTGTGAAGTGGTACAGGTGCTGCTATGCCTCCTTTTCTGCAAGACATGGGTTTATTAAAGAAGGAGAGCAGCTGTGTCCTTTACAATCTTCAAGAAACACCTGAGGACATAGCACTTCCATAAGCACTTGATCCAGCACCTCTGCACTTCTGTATCTAAAACAAGACACTGTATGCATATATGCCTTACTGAAACACTTGCTTCAGAAAAAAAATTAAAAATCTGCTGCTTGCTGTTGCTCCCTTACACTTGCATTTGTGTACTAGCTTTTACTACTTTTGTGGCCAACTTGGGGAACTGGGTATACTCTTCTAATTTTATTCTGTCTTGAAGATGAATCGCTTGTGTTGTAGTATTTCTCATTTGTAAGTCGCTTTAAATAATATGTCTTCTAAATTAATTGCTAAATGAATAAATGGTAATGTAAGTCTCTTTCTCTGAACTTCTCTTTCACTGAGCTTTTTATCTCAATTTTAAAGATTTGTTCTTCGTTTCCCAAGTGAAGGGTTTTTTAAGGGGTGATGGGGCCTATATTGGTGAATAACATATCTAGGCTGGAAACCGAAACATACTTGAATACTTGAACATTTTTGAGCTATAAATGTTGTTCCCTTGAGCATGTCCCTTAAAAAAAAGTTTACGGGACAAATTACAATCATTTACTCACCATATGTGGTCTTAAAAAGGACAAAATGTAGTTAAGTTGCGGTTCGAATTAAGTATTTTGAAGCAAACAAAATTAAGTCGTTATTCACTGATAACTTCCTCATCTGCATGAGCTCTTTTGTTAAATTCAAATATGGCGCATTAGCTATATCACACCCATTTGACATCATTAACACAAAACGGCAATGTTTCTCGCTTGTGTCATAACCAAGCACGGCATGCCTGTTTGAATTTATGGAATGGAGAATGAGATCTGAGAGTTGCAAAAAGATTTTCATTGAATAACAACTTAAATGTTGGGATATTCATCAACAAAGCTATAGTATGGCTTTAGAAGAGTTGTAATACAACACAATAATTTGTTTTAGGATTTTAATAGTAGTCTTTTGCTGTGGTCAATATTAACTGTCTTTATATAGTAAAGAACTTCTTGAACATTCTTCAAAATTCCTTTTGTGTTTCACATAAAGAAAAAATAAAACAGCAAATGGGTTTAGAATGACATGAGGGTGCAAGTAATGAGAGTATTTTTATTTTTGGTTGAAGTTTTCCTTCACCCAAAGTATTCTGTTCTTTAGTGCCTCATTCTACTTTGTCCGTCTCTCAATTTCCTGATGTCCTGTTGTAAGTGTTTATAAGGTGGCATTACTAGAGCCGTTTTAGCAATCTTAAAAACCGAGACAGAATTGTCTGCGAGAGTACAGACTGATGACTGAGGGTGTGAAAGACGCTGTTGGAGGTTTAACCGTAGAGAAAGAGAAGAGAGGGAAATGATAACAGAACAGAGGGGAAAGAGGTCAAGAGGATCTCTGAAATGTCTGGAGCAAAGCAATCTGTTGGCTAGAATGAAAGCCCAAATGTGGAAGGCTTAGCTGAAAAGGGGGGTGGGGTAGAGCCACAGTTTGACCACAGTGAACTTCTGGATCAGGGCCATGCACAGAGGGAAGGCACCATTGCTCCTTTTGATCCACAATCTGAAAGTATATGCCATCTACAATGCAAATCTGCAGCACAACTTAAAGGGATAGTGCACTAAAAAATAAATATTCTCTCATCATTTACTCACCCTCATGCTATCCAAGATGTGGATGACTTTCATTCTTCTGCTGAGCACAAACAAAGATTTTAGAAGTATTGCTCAGCTCTGTAGGTCCATAAAATGCTAGTAAATGGTGACCGGACATTTCAAGCTCCAAAAATAAGAGGCAGCATAAAATTAATCCATATTGGATTGACATGAGTGTGAGCAAAGGATGGGAGAAATTTCATTTTTGAGTGAACTATCCCTTTAATGACAGGTCATTTACCATTGGTAAACTGACTTGTGACTGATGCCACTTTAATTAGTCCTCACTACCCAGCACAAAACACACATACACACACAAAGATATGCAGTGAATTGGAAAGACTCTTGGACGACTTGTAGTATTGAAGTATTGTTATTGTTGTGTATATTTTCCCTGGTACATCAGACCTAACTTAGTGGCTAGCAGTGGACCATCAAGGATTAAATGTTTTTAAGCATCAGATAAGGAAGGAACAAAAGATTGAGTGCTTCACTTAAAGGAAAAATGTGGTAAATTATCAAATTTGGTTATTTGGTTTAGCAGTGTTAGGGTCTGAAGGTCCAAAAATCAGATAAAAGCAGCATAAAAGTAATCCATAAGACTCAAGTGGTTAAATCCATATCTTCAAAAGTGATATGATATGTGTGGGTGAGAAACAGATCAACATTGAAGTCCTTTTCTACTATAAATATCCACTTTCACATCTGAAAGTCACATGTGGGACATGCTAATTTTCACATTCACATCAGAAATTGGAAGTGAAAATTGAGATTTACAGTAAAAAGGACTTAAATATTGATCTGTTTCTTACCCACACCTATCATATCACTTTAAATGATATGGATTTCACCACTGGAGTCTTATTAATTACTTTTATGCTTCTTTTATCTGCTTTTTGGCCCTTCAGATTTCTGGCCATTATTCACTTGCATTGAAAGGACCAACAGAGCTGAGATATTTCAGCAGATTGTTTGTGTTCAGCAGAAAAAAGTAACACCCATCTGGGATGGCGTAAGGTAAGTAAATGATGAAAGAATTTTAACTATTGGGTGAACTGTCCCTTTAAAATATGGAAACTGGTGGTGGTTCGTTCTCTACATAAAAGCGCATTGAGTGTAGTGTCAGAAAACACTTATAAGTCTAAAATCCAATCATTCATGCAAAATATATAAATAAGAGTGTTGTTTATCTTCATCAAAGCAAGTAATTTCTTGGTTACAAATGATTAAACAAATAACATAATATCAACATGACAAATTATATTATGGCTCCGGCTTAGCTGTTATATAGTGTTATCACATCCAAAGCAGGTAAACTTACACCATGAGTTTCATCTGCCAGAACAGCTGCGCTGAATCACAACTTACGTAAAGTGTTCTTCTGCAATTTGCTTTCAGTTTTACATTTCAAACATTGATGTCACTAGAGATCAAACATTTAGTAGTGCAGCTTTAAAATATCTTGCACTGAACTTTTTAAGTTCTTGTTTATTATGGCTTAGTTATGGATCAAATCAAGATCCTTATAACATGCATGGTTTAGAACATCATTGTGATTAATGGCATGTGCTAAATGTGCAACCTACAGTACGAAGTCACTCTTAACCGGTTCGACAGTAAACCCTTAAACGTAACAATTACCACTCAACAAACAATGCTCGGTCTAGCAGACAGACATGATGTAAGACCTCTCTCAGCGACGATCATGTCATTTTTCACGGCACCTCACCTCCACTTTCCAATAACGTTATCTGACCAGTGATTGACAGCTTGATTGGGTTCTCTGGTCTCAGTCTCCCTTCCGTATTCCACTCATGCTAATGACATGCTCACTCAGGATCTCTTCTGTTATCTTCCTCCTCTCTCTGTCTTGCTCATCCTGTCTGGAAAAATTGCCTTTTTGTGTTGTATGACAGAAGAGGCTAAATGAATGCTATATATTACTAAGGGTGTACTTAGTCACAAAGTGGTGTGTCAGTATAGATTGTGTGCTGGTGCGAGAGGGGGATGAGTAGTGATGACGTGGACTCTGGTCTTGCATCAGTGACACTTGAGGGACACTTGCCTTTGGGCAAACATTATGCTGAGATACAAGGAACCAAAAAGACTTAAGCACGTATACTGGGGTTCACTTGTCTGAGCCCACCTGTGAAAATGCTTATTTTTTTCATTAAATTATCAGCATAACAATCTGAGTGAAAAGTCGAATATCTTAGAGGATTTTGGTTTCATCACTTAAATGTTACCATGCACTCGAGCTGGCATTGACTCGATGCAAAACCTCATCATCCATGTTATCTCAGCATGATTTGAGAATGTTCCAAAGAGCATCTTGTGTGGTTCAATGGAAGCTATGAAATCTGACCTTTTGAAGAAAGGAAGATAACATGGTCAGTGTTACAAATTAGCTTTTGTGTTTTTATCTGTGATCTAGAAATTGAATATTAATGTTTCTTTTTCATTGTACGTTTATTTGTTTTATGTTTTATGTTTTTTTATGTTCAAACTCCTAAATCTTAGTGTATTTCCAAGTTTAAATTATGTTTTGAACCTAGAACTTCCCTGTATTTGTGCATAAAACCTGTGCGGGAATATTTTCAAATAGAAATCATGATTCATCCGAAGGGGGCTGTGATATGCAGAAAAGGATAGTGACCTGATTACATAATCCAGAATATATTAATACCCATTATCCATAGTCCATTAATACCCAACACTGTTTAGAGTAACAATAATTATGTGCATTATACAGTAGTTTGATGAGGGATAGGTTCTGCACAAAAATGCAAATCATCACGTGTAGTGTGGTCCTATATAAAAAGTGTTTGTTATGTTTTAAGAGGGGGCTGAGGAACTGTTAAACATATCAAGATGAGCTGGGACAAAAACAGCTATGTGAATTTTGCTTTGGTACAAAAACACAGCTCACTAAGAAGATCTGCATGCATGCATGGCTTCCTCAATTACATCAAATGTCTCTCTAAATGGGAGAAAAACATTCCCGCAGGCTCTTAAATGTGTTTTATGCTGGCCACCCATGTACGTCAGGACTTTCAGGTAGCCTCTCAATGTTTCCTCTTGCCTTTAAGAAGTCTATCCTCTGAATCATAAGGTCTACCTTGAGGATTCTGCTTTCATATTAGTAGAGGATCACAAAGAGATCATTCCCCCATCAAGTAAGAACACAATTCTCATGAAATCTGAATGTCAGCTAGGTACAGCAACTGACTTGCTGTCTACTACCAATTTGGGCAGCTGTCCTCATAGATAGCACATTATGCAGTTGTATTGATACAATATACACAACTGATTCTGATGTTATGTAGCTAGAAAACAAGTAGATACTTTAATAAGCACAAAATTGTTGGCACACATGAATAATGGATAGAAAAAAATACATGAATCCATGGCCTAAATGCGACCAATACTTACAGTAGTGCAGTTCAAAATGTAACAATATAGTGCAAATGACAGTAAACATAAAAAATAAAAAAACTCCTTCACAATTTTACAAACAAAAATGGTTAACACAAATAGGCCTAGGCAATCTGCTGCCTACAATTCAAGCTGGCATAACATGCCTAATAAATGAATATTTTTTCATCCTTTCATTCTCATTGACCTTTTTGCATTTTCAATATTTTCAATCGCTTTCAACTCCTAATTAATCTACAAACGAAGAGCAAAACATTTTTTTATATATATATATATATATATATATATATATATATATATATATATATATATATATATATCTCCAATCAGAATTTATTCCTCTATGCTTACAAGCAAAGTGTGACAACTTTTTCACAAATTGCATGCCCGAAGCCAAGCTCCTCAGCCGAAGCAGCGTGTGAATCTCAGCTCCACCCCGTCAGGCCTTCACAATTTCCACAGAATCCCTCAACAGTGCAAGTGAATAGGCATCTAATGTCAGATTGTCAGATTCATCAGCCAATCAGATTGATTTATTTGTTCTTGTGGGTGTGGTCTTTAGGATATGTCCCAGTCCAGGCCTTCTAGCCAGTCAAGAGTGACACAATCACTCTTTAAGTGATGTAGGTAATTTGAAAGTGAAGAGTGTGAGATCTTGCTGATGAGTCGGCTGTCATCACTGCTGGTATTGCCATTGAGAAAGAGATACTTTTGGATTTATAAACCAAAGATATTCTGCACGATCGTGCGATTGATTAATTAAACAGGAAAGGATGACAGATTTAAACTTCAAGCAAATTGGTAAGTTCTTTTTGCATTGTTATAGCAACATCAGGAGTTTTTTAAGTGTAAATGAGGCTGCTGGAGCATTCAGTGTCCGATCAAGTTTTGAAAAGTAACCGTATTCTCTGACGAAACAAAATGTATTGCAAGCTAAATTTTAATCGCAAATATTATTAGAGAGATTTTTCTTGGTATTTGACATCCTTGGTTCTGGCTTTCGTGCGTTGGTGTGTTTTTTAAATTTCAATTGGTAGTTGACTGCAACATAATGTATGACAGGCATACCATGTCTTATTCATTGTGAAACTGTGTTTTCTTAATGGCATGAATCGCACTGAATGCCTAGACTTAAAATGCATGGGCCGTGGCTGGATAAGGGGAATTATTGCGCATCTGCTGGGAATTAACAGAAAGAAATGGGAATAAAATATTCTTTTCATCTGACCTTTCCTGTTAAGAAGAGTTTGTCATTGGGGAATGCACTTTAATAAATAATTAAAGGGAAAGTCTCACTTCCTTTAGAAATCTCATTTATCTTTGAAAAAGCTTTCTTCAAGGATTAATGATATTCCGATGTCCAAGTCCTGTGGCAGGTTAGCACATTTATACTCATAGATTATAGTCAGTATTATATTGTTTTAAAAAGAAATAGCATGAAATCATTAATGGAGTGGTTCGTACAGTACATAGAGAATAATATTTATTTTAAAATGTGTGCAGTCCACTTTAACATTCACATTAAAAATTGTGCATTGCAGATCAAACCTGCTTCTAAATGCTAACATGATAGGCCCTGTGTGCATTTAAATGCACATTTACTACAGGACAGGTTTGTCAGTTATATTGGAAATATATGTTCTGACCTGAGTGATTGTTACAAAGTGAACACAGTGCATTAGCAAAATAATCTTATATATAATATAATGTATAATGTATAGGCAAATTTGAATAACATTTTGGAGTGTCTATTTACACAAAGTGCAAAAAGCCCATCTAGTTGGCAGAGGCTATTTACACTAACTCTACCCACCACTGCTCAGACCAATACAGCCGTGACAGATTTATTTGGGGTCAACTGCTGATCAAATGAAGGCAGGTATATTTGAATATTTTGCAATGGGGCAGACACATTAAACTGGTTAACGGTTAAGACATTTAGTGGATGAAGAGATTGGATAACTAAGTGACTATTTGCACTCCAATGATCTGGTGAGATCACAGGATTTGACGACAAACTGCAACCCCATGTGCAGCTGTAGTAGCTCTGGGTGTAATGACGGTATGTGTATGTGATGTCACGCTGGAGATTTGGGTTTGAATCCCACCCCTTGACATACTTTTTTCCCATAACTCTACTCTTAATATTTCCTATAATACTACTTCTAGTAATAAATAAAAGAGATTCCTCACAGTGATTTGGTCACAGTGAAGTTCAGGGAGTTGAGAGAAGGATTTGATCTGGATAAAATTATCCATGGTTTTATTGTAGTAATATTGTAGTAACCATGAGTTTTGGTGGAAACTATATATATCTGATGTGCTAACCATTGTGTTACTACAGTAACATGTTGTTAATAGTAACCATGTTAAATTTTGTGGTTACTATGATTTTACTAGGAAAATACCATGGTGATATCATGGTAACTGTAGTAAAATGATGGTTAATTTTTGTATGGTAGGTTTAGGGGTAGGGGTTGGTGTAGAGTGTCTGTGGGACTCCAAATAAACCAATTAAACTGCTGTAGTGATGCCATTATACTGTAAGTTAGTATTTAAACAGGTATGTAAGTGTATCTGCCACTGATTGCACTAGCATCTAACGCTATTTGCACTTAGAGCAAAGAAGATGCTTTTTGTTGCTTTTTATAGTGCAAATAGCATTAGCCATTACATTTCTAGTGTGACAACCAAACTAACTGAATTTAAATAGAATTGATTCCAAATCTATTTTATAATTGCACATTCAGTTGTTTTTCTTATCCAGGGTGACCATGAAACGTATAAATGCTCTCACAATGAATTAAAACATTCAAGTCGATACAGCATGGTACACCACGTTCTTACTTAAGAGGGTCTTGGCTTGAGCTTAGGAAAAATGAGCTTGATATTTATTTTATTTTATTTTTTATAAGCCTGTGTCTTGCCAGACCACTTAGCTGCATTGTCAGAGGTAGGAAAGATGTGGGGTGGAAATGCTGACCCAGGTGGCGCCAGTCATTGTTGTAAATATAGGGTGGCAGGCGGAAATGTGAGTGAACTACAGAGAAAAAGAGAAGAGGGTGGCCAGGCGCCAATGTAAAAGCGACATTGGACAAGAAGAGAAGAAGATCAGATAGGAGGGATGTACAGACTTGCCTCACACCTCAGCAATCAGCATGTAGTGTCAAGATCAACAAACAGCTTGAAGAGAGAGTGTGTGAGAGAGACAAGCCTCTAACTAGGCAATAGAATAATAGTACGCAATTAGCAATGTGTAACAACAATAAGAGGATAGTGGTAAACAGACTATTCATATTACTCACTATGAATAGTGTGCAAATTGATATCCAGCAACTTTTTTTTTTACGTGTAATGAAAGCACAATTTCTGGATTCTTTGAAGTGAGAAATATTAGAAATGTTTGGAAAAACTGTTATCGCACTAAAAACAAAAAGCTAGCTATAAACACATCAAATATCTCTATTTTTCTTGAATTTATGGGAAATTTAAATTCATCAAAAACATTTGATCAACAAACTAGCCAGCCTCTACCAGGCATATATTTAGTTCCCCTTCTGTCACTCACTTGACGTTGTGTCAATATAGTGACACTAGGGTCTCTCTTAAGAGCCCCGAACACCTCCCATTCTTTTAGAAAAGGCCAATGAGAATTGGCGAGTGGAATTTGCATGCCACTCTCCTGGACATACTGGAATAAAAGGAGCTGGAATGCCCACTCCATTCAGATTTTTTCCTCGGAGCCGAGCAGTTGTACTATCAGTGAGCTGAATACTACTGCTATGCCATTCACCTCTTAAGAAGCATATGCTGTTGGATATAAGATGCATTTCTCTCCTACAGATTTCGCCCCTGGGTGCTTCGACGGTGCTAAAAGAGTGTATATTCCTGCTAAAGAGTATATTTTCTCTATTACAGCACACACATTGATGTTGAACGTCTTTTTAAAGATGTGTCTCTATAAAGATACCTTTCAGTCTTAGTGTGATTCCTGGATGCGGTCGTTATCTCTCCGCTTCCGATGGCCACAGGCCACGGTGTGGATGGTTCATGTTCTCATTGCATGACGTCTCTTTCGGGAGTTCGCAGAGGAGTTCGCAGCCAGCCTCACTGCGGTGTCTAATATTCCCTGTACTAGGATAGGTGCTCCACAGGTGCCTGTGATGTATTTTCTGCAGTACAGTCTCCCTGTCGGTGGACCCGCTTCTCTCTTGGGCAGAGCCCTTTCTGCCCTGGTCGCTATGTTGTAGAGCTCCTCTCTTTCACGGCAGGACCTATCACTCCCATGCTAGTTATGTCGCTTCCTCCCCTCAGGGATGTGGAAAACTACACAACGTCTTTTGGGGCGCTGGGGGAGGTTATGTGCAGACTGATGCTCCTGCTATTATGCATGCAGCAGCTTGCTTACTCCTGCATCTGCAGTTCATGTAACATGGTTCAGCTGTTGTGGCGTTTTCCATAGCAACCCCTAGTGTCACTACATCGACACAACGTTGAGTGAGTGACAGAAGGGGAACCTCCGTTCCCTCTTGCCACAAAAATGTTCTAGCCACTGAAATGACCAGACCTTGTCTCAGCTCCTCAGCACAAAATCTGAATGGAGTGGGCATTCCAGCTCCTTTTATACCCGTATGTCCGGGGGAGTGGCATTCAAATTCCTCTCGCCAATTCTCATTGGCCTTTTCTCAAAGAATGGGAGGTGTTCGGGGCTCTCAAGAGCGACCCCTTGTGTCACTACATCGACACAACGTCGCGTACCCTCCATCAGGGAACGGAGGTTACGACAGTAACCATGACGTTAAATTCTGCAACCATGTTACTAGGCATTTATTATGTATTTATTTTTAATTGTATACATTTTATTTATTGAGTTTGTATGTTCATTGCAAGAAAATAAAAGCACACAAATCAGTGTTTTAAACTTTGGGAACAGGATTGCAAAAATCCATAAAAAACACAAAAAATACATTATGCACAATACATAATATTTAATAAAAAATACATCATATTTAATATAATATTTATTTTGACCTCCTGAGGTGGATGAACTACATTTCCTGAAGGTTGATCATGTTCTTCCACTGACCCTTTTTTGAAAATGTTTTTTTTTTTTTTTTTTTTAAGCCCTGCTTTGTTCCAATTTTGTGGAAAGCGCCTCTCAGCAATCTTAGTAGAATGCATGTAGTGTTTGCAGGATTGTGTTCTTAAGAGGTTTGCTATGGGGGAAGAGAAGAGAAAGAATCAAAGAATAGCGATTTGAATGTATTGCAAGGACCGCCAAGCGCCAAACGCAGGTACATCATCTATTTGGACAGGACATTTTTGCTGTGTCACACTACACCCTGGCAGGTGCAATACAATATTCAGACATTGTCAGGTTGCTGCTTTTTCTTTCTATCAACATTTGTGTCAAATAAAACATTCCAGTTTTGTCTCTAAGGGGCCTCTGCAGGCCTACATTTAAAGGGTTATTTCACACAAAATTGAAAATTCTCTCATCATCTACCAACCCTCATTCCATACCAGAAATGTATGGCTTTCTTTCTTCTGCAGAACACAAAAAATATTTTTAGAAAAATATCTCAGCTCTGTAGGTCCATACAATTCAAATGAATCAAGACTTTGAAGCTCCAAAAAGCAGATACAGTCATCTTAAACATAATCCATCAGACTCCAGTGGTTTAATCCATGTCTTCTGAAGCTATCCAGTTGGTTTTGGGTGAGAACAGACCAAAATGTAAGTCCTTTTTCACTGTACATCTTGACAGCAGTCTCCTTGGTGATTATGATTTCAAACTTGTATTACACTTCCTATAGCTCCATCCAGCGCTCTGCACATACGTCAAGCACTAGGAAGGGTAATCGAGCCTGAAATCATGATCATGCCTAGAGATTGCAATGCAAGATGTGCAGTGCAATTTGAGTTTTTGTTTTTGGACTGTTCTCACCCAAAACCAACTGGATCAACTGGACTTTTATGAAGACTTTATCTCCTTTTTGGAGCTTCAACGGCCTGATCACCATTCACTTGCATTGCATGGACCTACAGAGCCTCTATATTCTTTTTTAAAATCTTTGTTTGTGTTCTTCAGAATAAAGAAAGTCACACACATCTTAGATGGCATGAGGGTGAGTGAATGATTTGCAAATTTTTATTTTTGGGTTAACTTTCTCTCAAAGGTTACAGGTGATTGACACTATTACCATTGAAAGTCTAGATAGCGTGACCACAAAGTTCAGGAACGTTAATTCCATTGGGAGGAAAGGAAGACCACTGTTGAATTTCAAGTAGATGTGTGAGCAGGTTTTAATTATCAACTTAAACACACAAAAATGCTCAGCTAATGATTGCTTTAAATTTAAGTTGATTGTAGCCCCCTTGCTAACCCAATAATTAATTCATAGAGTTTACTTTTAAAATTGAATGTGAAATAAATGACGATATGAAAATGTTGGACCCAATGGGATCCGATGTTTAACTCAATTCTTTGCTCAAAGGCGAGCCCAAGCATTGACTGATTCAGATATTTAAGGCAAGCATTTAGAAATGTTGGGTCTCTTCTAATACCTAGTGAGCTGCATCATGTTGGCAGCATTTTAAGCCATCATAGCCTCCTGATGCGAAAACTGTTCCAAAATGTAGGCAGCCTATCTTAATTTTGCTACCTCCTAAGATGTTTAATTCTGGCCAAATTGTAAAGTAGCATTGCATGTATCCTTCGTAGGTTATCCTAGAGATATAGAATAATATATTTATTTTTTTACAATAAATATACTTATCCATTCAGTACTGGAAAGTATCAATAAAAAAACGAGTTTAAAATAATTGAAGTCTGAAAATTTTACCTGAAATGTGTGTGTGCTGTGTATATTTATGCTGACTAGAGTATTGCGTCATTCCTCTCATGTCTTATAGATTGAAATCTGTTGTGAGTCGAGGCTCTTTTGCACTGGGCATGAGGAGTGTTATTGATAATAGATTTGTCGTCTATGTAGAGTGTTCCAAATAGATCTTTTATGAGGCTCTATGGCAGTTAGAAGGCACCCATAGGAAACAACTGCCTATAGGCAGGAGACAGGGAGATAGCTTACAAGGTTTTGGAACAAATTCACTATGTGCCATGTCCCCCAGCACTGTGGTAGCTTTTCATTGATCTCAGGAGACTTTCACCCTCATTAAGTTCTGAGATTTTGCTCACAGTCTGACTGGCTAAATCAAGCAAAGCATATATTCTTTTTCACCTGTCAATATTCTACTTAAGTTTCTTTTTTACAGTTGGTTAAATTCTTCTTCTAAAATTAAAGATTTAGTGGCTAGATTCATTTCAGTGTTGTGTAGGCAGCTATAGCCTAACACATGCCAAACTCTTTATTAGTACAGTATGAGTGATCTCCATTGCTTTTTGATCACTTGCTCAACTGAATATGCGTGGTGTTTATGTGAGTCAAGACTTTTGCACTTTCTTTATAAGTAGCTTACATCCTCTCCTCAAGCTCTCTTCCCTATACAACATGAATCACCAAGCAACTTTTTATATCATTCCCTCAAACTATACGTTTGCTTGAGGGAATGTTATTAAACTTCAAAAAAAGAAATGTGTAATAGGCAGAGGCGGTCAGAAGATTCAATGATTCTTCTCACTAAGCTGATGATCACCCCGAATTTAGCTTAGAAAACGTCTCGGGTTATGACTATAACCCTTGTTCCCTGAGAAGGGAACGAGACACTGCGTCGCTGAAAACGACTCTTTGGGGAACGCCCTTAGCGCGTGCCTCTGAAGTATGAATGAAACTATTCCAATCTTGATTGGTGTTAGCGCCATGACGTAACATGTGACGGCATAACCGATGCATAAAAGTGACGCCGCACACATACACATTAGCCTAGCGATGAAGCAAGCCGCCTCAGGCCTTGAGGGGCGTGGCAGGACGACGCAGTGTCTCGCTCCCTTCAGGGAACAAGGGTTATAGTCATAACCCGAGACGCTCCTTCCGAGGGAACTCGCGACTGCGCCGCTGAAAACCACTCTTTGGGGAACGAATGCCCACTAGGCCACGCACCTAAAAAAGGCCTGCCCTAGGGTGAAACTGAACTCAGGCACTCAGCTAGGACGAGAGCACACGCGCGCCAGGCGTACTAGGGAGGTGCAGACTGTAAAAACCTGATGAAAGTGTGCGGGTAGCCCAACCGGCTGCCTCACAGATCTCCTGGAGGGGTACTCCCGATAAGAGAGCCCTAGAGGACGCCATGCCTCTAGTTGAATGAGCCCTCACGGCCAAAGGTGAAGGCAAATTACGACCTTGTAGGCCGAGATAATAGCCTGAACAATCCAATTACTAATGGTTTGTTTTGAGGCAGGGAGCCCCTTCTTAGGTGACCCAAAACACACTAACAGTTGGTCCGACCTCCTCCAAGAAGAGGACCTCTCGAGGTAACGCCAAAGCTCTGACAGGGCAGAGCAAATGGAGCTCTCTTCTTCTGCCGACACATAAGGTGGAGGATGAAAAGCCTGCAGGATCGAGACCGTGCCGTGTTAGACGGCACCTTAGGCACATAGCCAGGTCTCGGTGTAAAATGGCTTTAACTCCGCCAGGGGCAAACTCCAAGCAAGCTGGCGCCACTGCCAGGGCTTGAAGATCACCCACCCTCTTTAGAGAGGTAATAGCTAAGAGAAAAGCCATCTTGAACGCCAGGGCCTTGGGCTAAGCCGACTGAAGGGGTTCAAGGGGGCCAGGGATAACCCTTCGAGAACCACCGCCAGGTCCCAGGCAGGAACCCTGGACCTGGTTGTCGGTCTCATCCTCCATGTACCACGGAGAAAACGAATGACCAGCTGGTGCCTCCCCAGAGGCCCATCACTCAGTGGTGCATGGAACTCAAATGGCAGCCACGCACACCTTGAGTGTGGAAGGGAGAGACCCAGAGAGAAACGATCTTGAAGAAACTCCAGAACTGAAGCCACCGGGCAGTTAACTGGATCTACTTCATGTTCTCTACACCAAGTGGAGAACACATTCCACTTGAGGCCATATAATCTCCTAGTAGACGGAGCCCTAGAGCTAAGTATGGTTTCAACCACCCCCACTGATAGACCAGCATTTAGGTACTGAACCCCCTCAGGGGCCAGACCCACAGTTTCCACAGCTCTGGACGAGGGTGGAAGACTGTGCCCCCGCTTGAGACAACAGATCCCTCCTCAGAGGAATCTGCCATGGCGGAGCTATCAGGAGTGAAATTATGTCTGAGAACCATACTGGCCGGCCACATGGGGGCAACCAGAAGTAGACTGATGCCCTCTTGGCGACCCTTTCCAGGACTCCCGGAGCAGAGCGATCGGGGAAATGCGCACAGGCTAAGCCTCGCCAAGCCTGTACCATGGCGCCCAACCCCAGTGGGGCTGGATGTGAGAGGGAGAACCAAAGTGGACAGTGGGACGCCTCGAGACGCTAACAGATCCACTTCTGATGGTCCAAATTTGTCCCATATCAACTTCACCACCTCTGGATGAAGTCTCCATTCCCCGGCCTCAGCCCCTGCCTCGACAGGATGTCTGCTCCCTGATTCTGAACCCCCGAATATACATTGCTCTGATAGACAGTATTTTCCCTTGGGACCAAAGAATTATCTGATGCGCCAGTCTGCACAGAGGGCGCGATCTGAGTCCTCCTTGTCGGTTCAGATAAGCTACCACTGATGTATTGTCCGAACGCATTCAGGACATGGTAACCCTTGATGTCTGGAAGGAAGCTCCTCAGAGCCCTGAACACAGCCAACATCTCTAGACAGTTTATGTGCCAAGAATGATGATGGTCCTGCCACAGACCCCTGGCAAAGCTGCCGCCCATGATCAAGGCTTCAGCCAGTGAGGGAGGCGCCTGTCGAAACGGTTTTCCGCCACATGACGCCCCAACACTGGCCCTTGGGACAGGAACCAAGGTTTCTTCCATATTAGCAGAGAACTAAGGCACCTGCGCTGCTACTCTGATTATACGTAAATGGATTCCCGCTGGGGAAAACCCTTGGCTTTCGGCCACCACTGGAGGGGCCTCATGTGTAGAAGGCCCAACGGTACAATGTTGGATGCCGCTGCCATGAGGCCCAGCAGTCTTTGAAATTGCTTTACAGTGATGGCCTGGCCTAGCTTCTAACCCGGACACTATCGCCATAAGGGACTCGACACGCGCAGGAGACATGCGTGCCTGCATCGTGAATCGAAGTCCCACACAACACCCAGAAATGTTGTGCACTGGGATGGTTGTAACACACTCTTTTTGTGTTGAGTCTCAACCCCAAACTTCGAATATGGCCAAGGATCTACATCTCGATGCCGAATCGCCATTTCTCGAGACTGGGCCAGAATGAGCCAGTCATCGATATAATTCAGTATGCGGATGCCCTGAAGTCTCAGAGGAGCAGGAGCTGCATCCATACATTTGGTGAATGTGCGGGAGAGAGTGCTAGGCCGAACGGAAGAACCCGATATTGGTAAGCTTCACCCAAAGCTTAACCTCAGGAACCTCCTGTGACATGGAAGGATGGGTACATGAAAATAGGCGTATTTTAGATCTATCGTGACAAATCAGTCCTCGGATCTGATCTGACTCACGATGACAGGAATGGTAAGCATTTTGAACCTGAACCTCCTCAAAGGCCGGTTCAAAACTCTGAGATCTAAAATCGGCCTCAACCCCCATCCTTTTTGGAACTATAAAGTACCGGCTGTAAAGACCGGACTCCTTGTCTGAATGAGGAACACGCTCTATGGCCTCCTTCAGCAGCAGAGATTGCACTTCTTGTTCCATCACCTGAGCCTGCTCCGAACCACTGTAGTCTGCACCACCCCAGAGAATTTGGGGGTGGTGCCCGAACTGCAGTCTGTACCCTGATTTTATTATATGCAGGACCCATGCAGATATGTTGGGAAGATGATTCCATGCCTCAACAAAATCTACTAAGGGAACCAGCCTCTCGAGGCTGATCTCGGTGTTTTTCGAGCACTGTTCTCGACTTCCTGAAGCCGAGATACCGCAGGGTTTAGTCGATACAGTTCTTGTGACCACAATTGATGTGTGTTTTTTATTTTTGACGCTAACGGCACGGTGTGCGCTCGCTGGAAATTGATGTGGCCCGGCGCCAGAGACGGGCGGAACCGACACCGATTTCCTGAGGACTCCGCTGCAGAGCAACCTCGGTTGCTCTGCAGCTGGGGACAGCCCTCCGAGGTTCTACCACCTCGTAGAACCTCTTCCCGGCTTCTACTAAGGGAACCAGCCTCTCGAGGCTGGTCTCGGTGTTTTTCAAGCACTGTTCTCGACTTCCTGAAGCGAAAGACCGGCAGGATTTAGTCGATATGGTTCTTGTGACCACCATTAATGCTTGTTTTTTTTTTTTTGACACTAACGGCACGGTGTGCGCTCGCTGGAAATTGATGTGGCCCGAGCGCCAAAGACGGCGGAACCGACACCGATTTCCTGAGGACTCCGCTGCAGAGCAACCTCGGTTGCTCTGCAGTGGGGCAGCCCTCCGAGGTTCTACCACCTCGGTAGGACCTCTTTCCCAAGCTTCAACTAAGGGAACCAGCCTCCCGGTGTTTTTCAAGCACTGTTCTCGACTTCCTGAAGCGAGAGACCGCAGGATTTAGTCGATATGGTTCTTGTGACCACAATTGATGCTTGTTGTTTTTTTTTTTTTTATATATTTTTTTTTTTTTTTTGACACCTAACATACAGTGTGCGCTCGTGGAAATTGATGTGGCCCGAGCGCCAGAGACGGGCGGAAACCTACACCGCTTAGTGTGCCGCCATGTAAGCCCTACTTATTAAAGCAGATGTATCTCTGCAGGGCTTACTAGGCAGCGCGGGTTTTAGCCCATATCCCGCGCCCCCAAAACATCGTTCTGTAATCAAACACTGGGGCTGGAGATACGGATCTAATGCGGTTTACCCCACGATCTCGCTCTGTGGAGATCGGGAAAACGGCAAACCCCGGGCGCTGAGGTTGTGATCTGTGCCGCAGGAAACGCACGCCTAATTTGCTTTCAACTTGCGCTCCTGCTCATTTTGTGGCCAGCTGATATTCAGTCTGGCCACGCACGCGCCATAACCTCAATCAGCTCCTCATAAGCTTGGCCAAAAACCGGCGTGCTTGGCTCACGGTCGACCGCGATCGATGCTGAGCATATCCACTTCCTCGAAGCAGTGAGCTCAAGCATCGGGACCTGATCATGGGCAGAAGAAGCCGCGACGCTGGCTTCTGCACCACACACAGTAGGCTCGGATCCTCAAACGAAGAATGAGAAAGTGCCGCAGCAGTCTCATTCTCATCTGCAAAATCCGCTGCGTAACCCCGCTGATCTCAATCGCCGCTGCCTCAACAGACGCTGGACCAAAACCGTGGGGAACGCGAGCCTGACCGTGCTCATCAAAGCACGCCAACCGGAGCGCAGCACTCTCATGGGTAGTGCTTCATCAACTTTTACAGGCAGATCCCTCGAGAGCTGCTCAGGCAGTAAGCGCCCCAAACAGTTCACACATAAAGCGTGCGTGTCCCTACCCGTAATGAAACGAGGGCAGGGGTGCACGACTTCTTGAACTGTTCGGTGGCCATAATATTTTTAAATCAGACAAACAACACCAAATAAGACAAACAATTTCAACATAGAGCTTTGCTGAAGAGCTGAAAGCTAATGTGTATGTGTGCCGGCGCCACTTTTATGCATCCGGTTATGCCGTCACATGTTACGCCATGACGCAACACCAATCAAGATTGGAATAGTTTCATTCATACTTCAGAGGCGCACGCTAAGGAGCGTTCCCCAAAGAGTCGTTTTCAACGACGCAGTGCGAGTTCCCTCGGAAGGGAACTAAATCTCCTGAAAACTTTGTAGTCTTCTGATTTATTTCTGTACCAGTTGTGTAGGTGCCTTAAGTCCACATATCCAGCTGTACTCTTTTCCCCATGTTAATTATCCACTTAAGGGTAAAAAGAGAGAAACTGTAAATAGTATATCTTAATTAGGTGTTTTTTTTTTTCATTATGGGTATGTCAGTTTGTTCTTCATCAGCAGCTTCTGAGATGCTTTGCTGAGTATTAAGTGTAGTGGGCAAAAATCTCTGTATTAATCTTGCTACTTAAGAAAGGTGGGAACTAGAAAGTCTTTAAGCCTAGCATTCCATCGCTGGGGACTGCACATTTGCTTACAAGGAAAGAGATTTATTTCCTCATCAATGGAAAACTCTATGTGGCTAGCATGTACTTGCATTTAACCAAAATTACTCTCAAAGCTAATTTTAGCTTTGCTATAGAGTTTGTTAGTATGATTCCTTGGAGACCAAAGCTCTAGCAAATTTTACTTTCATACGTCTTTCAATACAGTAAAAAGATTGAAAAATGGACTATATAAACAATGGTCGTGGTATACATATATAGATGTTTAAAACAGTGTTTAGTGTTTAACTTTTTCTCAGTAATTAAGTAAAGCATTCTCTTGAAAGTTGCTCAGAAGCTATCTATGCACTAGTCAGTTAATGACAATTTACACTTCAGTAATGATAGTGTCTTTTTTTTTGCTATCCTACATATCCTATTGTGGAGGTGCACATGAACAATGTCTAAAAACTAACAAATCAAGCATACTTTTAGTGCAGGCAAAAATGAAGTTAGCAAAACAAAATTATATGAGTTGGAAACAAACAACACCCTTTTTTGTGGCTAGTAGCATTGTTTCAACAGTTATTACAAACAACAACAAATGCTTTTCTTTTTTACAGCATTTCACAACTCTTGAATAACTATAGTACTAACCCTCACCTTAGTGATAATTGTTAAAGGAATATTCCGGGTTAAATATGCTTAATTGACAACATTTTTGTCATAATGTTGATTACCACAAAACTTATTTTGAATTGTCCCTCCTTTTCTTTGTAAAATCTAAAAGCACAACTTGGTATGTTCTGTCATTCTGCTTCAAGTGTGTTTAGATATTTTTACAGGAAAATAAGACAAACATCATTAGTAAGTTCATTATTTTTGCAGTGTTTTCAGGTCTGAGTCTCTTGTACGGGTCCATCAATTGGATAAACTTGGTTGTGCATGAGAGTTGACCTGTGATATAGGTATTTTGTGGTTTGAGATTTCATATGTGAGCACCAAAATAGAGCAACATTCACAATGGATAGTTTAAAAACTTGTGTTAGAAAATCACCTTCAATAGGCTTACAAAGCACACACACAATTTGTTATAAATAAATCATTACTCCTTATTGGGATCTTGGTAAATCAGGGCCTTAAAATTTTCTAAGAAAAATAAAAAGCCAGTGCTGTAGAGTGTGTTACGTGTCTTCTATCTCCTTGTATCTTGTCAGTGTCTCAACTGACCATCAGTGACCGTATGACCAGCCTTAACCTTCGCACACACAGTCTGCCCCCTTGTTCTACACTAAGAAGTTGCCCAGACTAATCATTGTTCATATAGCACTGTGTATGTGTCTTCTTTCTTGCAGTCATGGGCAACCACGTTGGTGCTAATTTCCCATGGCAGCTTATGGTGCAATTAGAGCCTGGAGGGCTTCCGCCCTTCACACTGAATCACTGACGGGCCACTGAACAATCAGTGGCGGCAGGAAGCAGATCGTGCACATGCCTTTGGTTGTGAAAGATAATGAATAGACTTGGCAAAATAAAAAATAGAAACAAAGTTGCTGCCTGTAATGACTAAAGCTAAATATCAGGACTTGTTTACAATACAGGGCTCTAGACTAAAAAAATTACTTAGGAGCCATTGGCTCCTAAACTGAAACCATTGGCTGTTTTTAGTCACCAAATCACAGAATTACTCGATTCAGATTGCTGTTCAGAAACAAGATAGCCAAAGAAAAGGAAGACAGCTGATCAAAGTTTTAATAAACAGTATATTCAGTATAGTTGAGAAGATAAGTTTGCATTCTCCTTTGTCTCACAAATGTTCACACCCCTTTCATAATTTATACAAATATAAGAGGAAAAATCTTTTTTTTATTTAGTACTGCTCTTCATAATCTACAGATATTTACATATAGTATGAATATAGAAGTGTGATGTCTTCTTGAGAATCAATGAATGTTTGCACCTTGTGTAACTGTTGCAATTTGTGTCCCTCAATTGTCCTTATTTTTAAAAGCTTGATTATATATATATAATCTATCTATCTATCTATCTATCTATCTATCTATCTATCTATCTATCTATCTATCTATCGATCGATCGATCGATCGATCGATCGATCGATCGATAGACAGACAGACAGACAGACAGACAGACAGACAGACAGACAAATTGTTTTAAAATATTACCTTTTACCGGATGGCCCAGACACAGTGACAGGAGTGCAAATTGAAAATCCCATATGCAGTTTATTGTGCTGCTTCAATCCCAATCAAATCAAATTGGTACAGAATACAGGACTTTTAATTATAAAGAAGCCCCAAATACACATGGGACTCTCATTTTCAAATGTATTCGCTCCCAATTGTAAGCTCACTGACGGTTGATTCACTGAGAAAGTGAATCTGATTTAAACTTATTTTTGGGTGATTCATGAAAAAGACCCGTTTCAAAAGAGTCATTTGTTCACGACTCTCTCGTACTGGGTTTGTTGTTAGGTGCTGTGCAGCAAGCTCGTCAGGAACAGAACGGGTGAAAAGTGGCTCTAGACAAATTAAGCCCCCTACACTCTGCCTCCCTCTGTGCAGTGTCGCGTGCAAAAATAACTTACTCCAGGGGGCACTGCAGAGGAATTTAGACCCTACTCATGAAAAGGTTCAATTAATTTAAATTATGCAATGTGTAATGCAAAGCCATAACACAGCATCCACACATGTGTAAACTGGGTTGCATGAGGTTAATTATCTTGCACAGTTACTTTTATAGGTAATAGTCATTATTGTTTATATTGAGAATTTATTGATTCAGTTTATTAACTGATTTGATTCAGAAGAACAGTTTTATATCATTAGAAAAATAATATTCTCACATAAAGGTGCCTGAAATGACCTTGAATTTCTGACAATGCTATGTACAGTAGATACTCTTTAAATTTGCGAAACTCTAAAATTACTGTTCATGTTTCTAACTTTAACTCAGTATATTCAGTTAGAACATGTCATGAACATAATAAGTGACAATTATCACAGTCTACTGTATAGCCCAGGGCTAGAGTAGGATGCTCCTCCAGCAGAGCATGGGGTGGTGATGTCAAATGCTGGATAAATGCTGTTTATAGTGGCCACATTCCCACAAATTCTCCAAATGATTGTCCCAGCTCGATGTTGATTAGATCTAGAAAGACTTTACCTTAGAAAAGTATGCTATAAGCCCAGGTTTTGTGTTGTAATACTTGATAAAACTGCTTTAGTTGATTCATTAGTCATCAAATTGGATTCGGGGAATTGGGTTGCTCGAGCTACTCCTGTGTTGAATTCATTGGTGAGAGAGGGCAAAATGGCTATCCATTTGAGACATACCAAGATCAATTCCTCTCACAATTCGGCGATAAATTATAACTTACAAAGCTCAAAAGGGATACTAATACATTGCCTGGCTGCTGCCATGTGCAGTATCAACTGCACAGCTGTTTTCTGTGGGACCTAAGCTCTGAGTTGTGTATTTTGTTCTAAATAAAATCTGCATTGTTACCTATGTATATGATCATGAAATTGGGTTTGGGGTTATTTTATTTTTTAATTATGTAAAGTAATCTATTGAATGCCGTCTGCACAGAAAAAGCATCTTAGTGTAAAATATGAAATTTCCATTGTGCTCTTCACAGTAGCTCCTAATTGAAGATTGCTTTAATTATACAAACAAGCTTTGCATAACTCAATATGTTATTTAATTTCTTAGAAAGCCTGTGAAACAGGCCCTTTATAAAATGATCCACTGTCTCACAATATCCAATAAAACTGCCATATACTTTGTGCATTCTGACCATAAAGCCAAACCTGAATATTTTAACACATACATTTACACTATAAAAACAATTAAAATATACTATTTAGGATTTATCAATTGCCACACTGGTGGAAACCTCTGAAAAACCCTTTCACTTCTCTTAGAAATATATTCTTAGTTCCTGCAAGAACTTTAAAGAACTCCTAAGGACTATTAATGGTTTCTTCAGTAATCTCTCATAAGAGAAACGCTTCAATGCACTTGTAGTATATTTTTAAGTTAATTGAGTACATAAATAGGATATTTTGAGTTCCTTTAAAGGATGTTTGGAGGATCTCTAGAGGGTTTTTCTGGTGTGGCATCTGAGGAACCCTCTTGCAGCTTTATATTTTTACAGTGACTCTGCCTTACTTAGAACACTGGACAATATTCTTGGCATATTTTGGAACAGCGCAGCTATACAATTCATATTTTGCCTCACCTTAAAGGTAAATACTTTTCCAGTCTGCTCGATTTTGCAGTTTTGGATTATATAGGCACAGTATGTCCCATCACCAAACTAAACTGCAACAGATTCCCCAAATGCTCATGCTCCAAACATTGGTTGTGCCAGTTTTCATATGTCCGGCTTGTCAGAATTTTAAAACAAACAGAGCAACTTATTTTAGGAGAAATTATTATTATTATTATTTCATATTCATAAAAAAAAATAACTTTTAAGAATCTAATTTTAAGAGAGCAAAGAAATTATAATAATTACTGCCCTCATAAATCAAGAAGTAAGAGCAAGCAGAGGCCAAATGGTTAAAACACATAGGCAATCCAAGCATTTTAGCATTTACTGTACATAGCTGTGTACTCTCCGAATTGGAATCCGATCCACCTTGAATTAACATAGATTTGTTGCTAACAGTTTTGGCATGCTGAGTCTGATTGTGGCTTCCTGCTGAGCCTTTGTATAGTTTCTTTATGATTCCATTGGTATTTACTGTCTTTGAATGGAGTTCATTATGATATTTATGTTGTTTGCAATTTTGGAACATAGATCTATATAGATCTTGGAACATGGTATCTATATTTGTATCAATATTACAGAACTGGAACATCTCATTTTTGTCATACACTGCATATACTAATGAACATCCCTCTCGATTTGTTCACAGGTTTCATATATACATGTGGTGGAACTTTAAAAGGGAGGAACGGGACTATTGAAAGTCCTGGTTTTCCATATGGATATCAGAACGGGGCAAACTGTACATGGGTTATTGTAGCAGAGGAGGGCAACCGAATTCAAATAGTCTTTCAGTCATTCGCGGTGGAGGAGGACTATGACTTTTTATCCCTCTACGATGGACACCCTCATCCAGCTAACTTCAGAACGAGGTGGGTGCTGTTTATGATGATGCTTTATAATGCTGTATATTTGCATACATGGAACTGCATTACAAGCATCCAGGTATACCATAACTGTATCAGAAGAGAGATAATGTGAGAACATAATATTGAGAACTGAACTACTAGGTTCTCCTACACACACACACATCTGGAGGAATGCGCTGAGTGTAATTTACGGTGTGACTGTAAGCCAGATAGCATGGTAGCTTGACTTTGATGCCAAATTAAAGTGCTGCCAAGAACTCTCCCTGGATAATTACACTAAAAGAATTAAGCATTTTTTTCTAGCTTGGCCATTGTTTCATAAACTCCTCAGGCCTTCACAGTGCACTTCCAGCCATATGAAGCTATATACATACAAATAATAATAAAAATGAAATATTCTGTAAGAAGAAAGGAGCATTTCATGTACTAAAACAACTTTTTAACACCAGTCTATAAATCCATTCTACAGTAATCTCACAAAGCCAGACTTTTGATTACAACATAAAGTCTGGTCTACATCGTTGCTCATTTTAGCCAAAAGCTGCCCACCTATACAGAACAGTCAGTCTGATAACCCATATGTGCATTTTATGTTTTTGGTTGGGATCATCTGAAATAGATTATACCACAATAATAAGTACAACAGTAGTGAGTACAGATGCTTGTGGATAGCTAGCTAACATCTAGAATGATATATAGTTTCTCAAACTAAACTTTGTGTATGTTTCCTCTAAGATTTGATGCCACTATCCTGGCAAATCTAGTGATTAGTTCCTCCTCAAAAGAGCTTGTTGTGTCATCCTGGTACCTTATATAAAGACTTTGTTTCCAAGCGGACAGTAAATCCAGCTAATCAGATTGATACAGTGCTTTGCATTAGACGGTCAGTAAACAGACTACGGGTGGTCCAGGGAATTGATGTCTGGGGCTGAGATTAACTCTACAGTGACAACCCTATCTAATGGACAAATTAATGGACAAGACCATAATAAAGACTTCAGATATTCCAGACAAAACATTGTATCTCTTTGTTACAGGAACGTGTTTCCACATAGAATCACATGGTTAACCGCTCATAAATATTGCTTCCTTTGGGAGTTGCTTACATTTCACAGTGTATCAGCATGATAATGCACTGGGAGACTCTGCCTCCTCAACAGCTCCCCTTAACAAAAGGACAGACAAAAGGAAAAACAATGTTGGATTTTAAATGTTTGCAAAATAAACAGCAAAGTTGCCCTGCGCTGCCATGTACAGTATGTGCATGAACATACACAAAGTCATCCGCATTTTATTTAATAATGATAATTTGAATACCTTATAGAGAGTCCCCCAGCCACTGGGGGTTGCGTCAAGAAGGGCATCCAGCATAAAACCTGTGCCAAGTCAAATATACAAATCACAGGTGGTCCGCTGTGGTGACCCCTAACAGGAGCAGCCGAAAGAAGAAGAAGAAGATGATTTCAATGTGATCCATTTGAAAGGGTATGATGCTAAAGACTAGCTGAAATGGGGTTGAAATCGTTTTGAGATTTGACACTTCAACTTCATGCTGAGGTGGTCGAATGCAGTCGAAAATGCATGTGACCACATTGGGCTCATAGTGTAAATGCTAATTAGGGTTGGGCTATATGACCAAAATCTTATTTTATTTCGCGATAACGATATATATCATGATATAGTAAAAGATTTCTGGAAAATCAATAAAACTTTGCTACAAAATGCTATTTTTGGAACTCCAGTCAGTTAATTAAATACTTTATAATTAAAACTACTTGCTCTTTATTTGGAACAAGACAGACAAAAGTAAATAAATAAAAATCAAGTTGTTTAAAAAAATCAACCTTACCAAAATGCTTAATATAATAGCATGCCAAATTTCAGTTTAAAATGTTGTTGATCAATATTATTGTTAGTATTAGAAACTTTGCTCAAGAAACGTAAGATCTTCTGCAAGAAAATAAAAATCACTTGCAAAATAAATAAATACATGATGCAATACATAATGCATAGTTCATCATTTGTCTATCTTAATATTCTTTTGTGTGCCTCATTTTGAGGAGGTAAAACAGATTGCTTGTATTATTTCATACGAAACTGTTTGCTGATTAAATTTTCTGCTCTGTACACCATGCCACACCTGTTTTAATAACAAGCTCCTCTTAATTTTCTCGATCTGTTCTGGAGTTGTCCCATTAGGAGTTTTCCTGGGTCAAACATTTTTGAGTAGCTTGAGCTCTCCTGTCTCTGGAGCACAAATATCGGAAAGCCTGCTGGACTTGCGTGCATTTCTGAGCTCCAGAGACAGCACGCGCCACAGTCACATGAAAGATTTTTCTGTCAGATGAGAAGATTTAGCACTTTTAAATTGCCAAATGCGTGATGAAGGTCATTAAATTTGCTCGGGTGGTTGCAGAAAAATGTTCAATGCCAGAAAAACTCTACCCATGTTTCTTCAATTCTCTCAGTCTCACTTGAAGCCCTGCCCACTGATAGATAAGCCCATGGTGTGCACATGGATATTTACATATCACGACATATATATTTACACAATATAGCAAAATCTCTATTGGTTCACACATTAAATAATATCATTGCCACAATATATATATAGTTATATCGCCTGGTCCACACACTAATCCATTCAAATATGTTAGAACAGCAGCGAAGCACCACCTGATTACTTGTCAATCAATTGATGTGAAAACAAGAATTTAAGCTTTAAGCTTGTGTGCGGTGTGAAAAGAATATATATATATTTTTTTATATACATACATTGCGAATACATACATTGTACATGCACAAGAATTTCACAGAACGTCTTTACTGTGCCTGAAATCAACATTTCTGTGACACAGAGGACAAGCACACACATCTGAAGCTCAGTTAATACAGGCACTCCATTAAAATAACTCAAATAATTTTGCTCTTAACATCTCATTTGTGTTTCGTTTAAATGCAAGTGTAATAGGGAAAAATAGTGCTGCACTTTTTTCATGCTTTATTTAGCTTCTGTTACTTTTTGCGCTTTATTACTATATCATGCAGTAACATATACAGTTTATGCCATTCATGAACTGTATGACATCATCAAATCAGACACTCTCCCCTCGAAATCCAAACTCAAATAGTCAAAAGTGACGCATAGAGTATTATGACCAGGTGTAAACAGTGATGTCTCATCTCGTCTGTCCATTTGTGATCGAATTTTCCAAAAAACATCTTAATGGTGTAAATGGGGCCTTCAGGTGTGTTTAGATTAGACCAAGTGCAATTTTTTTTATCTTAAATCTTTATCTTGGCTAGAAGTATAACTCGAGCTAAAAGAAGTCTACTATAAATTCCAAAAAGAATTCCAGAACTTTTTGGTTGGTTAGGTTGGTTACAAGGTTTAAGTTGTTTATATGTGTTTTTATAGTGATTTATTAACATACGCAATTACTAAATATTTTGGGTGTGGCCATATAAGGTAGTATTTCAAGCCCCTAACCTGTTTATTCATATTTAAGTTCCAAATGAAGAAACCAAAAGAAACCAAGTCTGTTGTAGACTCATCTATCAACTGGGCTGGTGTCATTAGAACGATATGCAGCAACAGAAGAGAGAGCAGACATTAAAACAAACTACAGTATTTTATTTTGGGAATTTATTCACCTAAATGCTTTTGTGTGTCAATTCGAGATACCTTTGCATCCATGTGTGTGTATGTGCATTAGGCAATGAAGAGTTAAGGTGGTGTCAAGAGCCCCTTGGGTTTTGGGGTCCCTCTTGTGCAGTGGATCGATGCTTGTCAGTTTCCAGCTGTTAACCACCTGGCATGGTGCTGGTCTGGGACTCTCTTAGTCCAGCCTCTGTTTTCCCTGTGGATTGCAAGCCCATCTGCAAAAATCACAAACAACTCGGCTTAATGATGAGGACCACTTCTCCAAACCAACAGAATGTTATAAAAAGGACTTTAAACAACCGAGATGGTTGATATTTAGTATAACAGCATAACAGCTTTTTACTGCTTGTATTCTGCTTCAGAGTATACCAGGGAACGATTATCTCTTGTATCCACTCAATTGTTTCTTCTCTCATTCCCTTCCCACATTACTCCTCTTTCTCGCTCTCCTGCTGGGAAAAGATATTAGAAAGAGGGTAGGTGCAGAGAAGATGAAGGAAGAATCATGTCAGAGCTTAATTAAACAGTTGCAGAAGTAAATAATGCAGGATTTGGCAGGTAGTGGTCGACAATATATCAACAAGGCCAATAAATCTGACAATATTACGAATCTTTTAATTATCGCATCAGCATATACATTTTCCCCTTTGGCTAATTTGTTTCTTGAGGGTGCTGAGGATCTCCTGCTTGCATGAAGACATGTAAACTTCCAGTAATGGTTCATTTTCTTGTTACATGCCATCGTGTTACTACAATAATAGACTGGTGTGCAACACAGTCTCATTTAGATGGTCCGCATATCAGAGCCGCGGCAGACACGTTTAAGCGCATAAAGTTAAAGTGCTCGCCTGATTCATTCTCCCTCTCTCTCCTCAACAGTTCTCTGTAACTTTTAACTGTCTTGTCTCATGATATAAAAGGCAAATATCAATAAAACTAATATCATATACCGTCGGCAAATATGCACATATCTCATTTAAACAGATGTAATAAACGAACCTCACACAACTTCAGCAGATCAAGCATCCTGTGGAGCACTCATAAATCTTCCTCTGAAACACATATTCTAAAAGTCTCTCCTCAACAGTTCCTTGTAACGTTTCTAATGATAAAAGGCAAATATCAATAAAACTTCTATTATATACAGTCTGCAAATATGCAGAGATCTTGTTTAAAAATATGTATTTCACGAACCTCACAAAACTCCAGCGTTTTCTTCCAATCAAGCGCTCATCTAAAATCTTCCTCTGAAGCAGGTATTCCATCAGCCAGAATCATAAACGTCAGGATCAGGATCAAAAGTCCTTTGATTCACAAGTCATAATAGTCACTCCGTGACAATTCAAGCAGGCAATCCAGGCCTTTTAAACTGTCAGGAGATTGCTGCTCGCACTGGATCCGCACGAGCGTGTAAGTGCAACTTCAAAGTAAAAGCGCTTCACGTGTGCTGTAGGTAAACGTCTTCCTCACTATGCACTTATTCAGTATTTTTTGAGTAAATGCAATTGCTAACATGGACATGCCATCCATGGTGGCTGGACTACTATGTGTACAGTTATTTCCTTCTTTTATATTATGTTATTTATTATATTAAATTGTGTGATATATTGGCATTGCATCGGCCACCATGCTCTTTGGATATCAGCATTGGCCATTAAAAAACACGTATCGGTCGATCACAAATTACTTTTGTGTCTCACATCGCTATGCTTGCTGGCATCACAGACAAATTGCATGTTGCTATTCAGCCCTCTTAATTTATGCACTGCAATTAAGGATTGAGCCCTCTTTCACTCCCTCTCCCTCATGCCTCTTTGATGGAAGAAATATACTGCCCTTTTATAGCCACTACAGTCCTTAGAGATCAGAAACAAACAACACTTAGTTATTTCTAACAGCCTATTAAATGTTTTATTATATATTATACTGTGTGTCCATATTTGATGATTTTGATTAACCAGGATTAATTTCTACTTGCAAATTATATTGCTTCTGTGTCCAAGCATACAAAATTGAGCCATTGTTACCAAGTATCTATCCCTTCCTTATCTGACTTAAAAACAAATATATTTTTCACGTTTGTGTCCGTATGTTAATGCAATTAGGTTGAATCAGTCATATGAAATAATATGGTTTACTTAAATAAAACCAATTACTTCAGATGTTGCCATATTATGCATATTTTTGGGGTTACCTGACTAAAAACATTTTTTACTGTGACCCATATACAGTGTTCTGAGTGCTGTGTTATTGTTTTTGCACAGCCCATTTGTTCGTTTTTTTTTTTTAGTTTTTTTTATTATTTTTTTGCCTGTGTGTTTCTGTACATATGTGTGGGCAATCTAGCCTTAGATCTTGATGGGTGATAGATGCCTTCTGTCTTTGTTTAACATCAGTAATGATTATTAATGTGACCTGGTGGGGACTTCATAGAGAGTGATGTATGAATTAATTATAAACTAACAGTGCCAAGAACTGGGCCTTACCCTGCTAGACATCTGAAGATATCAGTGATTAGTTGTCAAATATATGCAGATCTGTCTGAATTATTTGCAGCTTTTCTGAATATTCATAGATTTATCAAAATTAATTGTAGATGTGTTTAAATGATTATTTGGTTGGCAGGAAATTAAGTATACCTTCTAAAACTGTTATTTCACAAACATCTGGGGCCTTATGTATAAAACTTGCCATAGATTTCTCATTTTCAAGTGTGCGTACGCTCAAAGTCAGATTTTGTGTAGGCACAAACGTTTTCAGATTTATAAAACCGTACATATGCCAGAACCTATGCAAAGTTCTCTTAAAGGCATAGTTCACCCAAAATTGTTTATCATTAATCTTAATAATTACTAAGTAATTACTATATTAAGTTAAAAATTACTTAAATATTGATCTATCTCTTCAGTGCATTAACATCCGTTAAACAAAATCAATTTACCTGAGAAGTATAATTATATTTTAGGACTAGTTTACAGAGAATATATCATATTATATATAAGCCTTATTTTCACAACATTGGGAAATTATGTGTGATTGTATTAAGCATAAACCTAACCTAAATTATGTAATTTTGCTTCTTAGTTAATTTATAAAAATGTTTTTATAGATCCTTGAGAGATGTATTTTTTTTCGAAGCAAAACAAAGATAGTGATTAAGAAAAGTATGTCTGACATCATCAGATTACAGCTAAATAAATAAAATGTGCAACGTGTAAGCTCATCTTTTGTTTTGGATGGTATTTTTCATAATGTTTTTCAGTAGGCTACCATGAACAGGGTTGTCATTGCGTTTCACGTTGGGATTACCGGTAAATGGGGCAGGCAGGACGTTTTATGCCTATGCTGTGCAGTGCTGCACCAGTGTGCGGATGTACAGTGCCATGTTTCTTATAAGACCTATTCAGACAGCCCACCACCAGTCTTTGCATTGGTCCGTTAGACTACGGAACACGTTTGTATAACCTGGCCTTTCCACTTTAATCAGAGTCAAGTGCGTATCACAGACCATCTTTATTTGAATGTTGCCTTTTCTGTTATTGAACGCAATTTCAAGCAGATGGCCTTTGGGAATCAAAAATATTATGAGCTAAGAAATCCTCGCTTTCATTAAAAGTAAATTTCCTCCATGTGATGCCATGGGATAGATGCCTTTTCACAGCTTAGATTTTAATGCATTTTCATTTAGGTATGTAAAAATGTATAATAGCCTAATATTGGCTTCATAACAGTTACATACTTCTGATTCAAGTTTTTAACTCATTCTCTTTTCATTCCAAATATGGGTTATTATATAAAAAGCAAAGTTTAAAATCAGTCCTTTCAGTTCATTACTTGGCCATTTGGAGTTGCAAATTCACACACCAGTAAAACAGTGTATGCACAGAAGAGTGTTTGGACGGCGTGCAGATATTTATGCCAAGTTTATTTGCTATAAATCCTGCTGTATGTGTGGGAAATTGTGTACGCAGATTTCAATGCCCATTTTTTGTTCCCAAGTTTATACATCATGCCCCTTGCATTCTATGTGAAAAGCATAACAGTCTCATAATGGCTCACTGAGTGAGATGGCCATTGGCTATTATTACACAGCTCTCTGGAATACTCTTTTCTGATTGGTCAGTCACACTCTCTTATATTTTATCAGGGGCTAAAGGGATGTTTCTACTTCTAATATAACTCTGCAATCACAAGAAAGCAAATATGATGTGCACAAAATTGTTTGGTTTAAAATAAATATTAATTTCATTAAATATTCCTCAAAAACATTCTGAAACAAATAAAATGTGAATTATCCATTGACACTAACAGCTATGTCAAATTAAACAAATAATAATAATAAAAAACATTTGAAATAAGGTCAAGTATTATAGTAGATTTTAGAGTAAAGGCTGGTAGATCAGACACAGTTGGGGCGATGTCGATAATCTCAAAATGACCAGTGCACATCGTTCTATTACTACTCATATAAAACTAATTTATCAGTATATGCTCTCTAGAAATACAAAATATATATCTCGATAGTATACTCTTCTCTATCAGTAATTGTCTTGTATCTTCCCACTGTGCTCATTTTCACCTTCACTTTGAGATGCTATGTATTTTCTTCTCTTTTTATCTCTCTCCTCTCTTCCTTACATTCTCTCTCAATCAGTTTTTAAAAAGCATTTATACATGTGGCTGCTGGGCTGTGATTGGTTCATGTCATAATGGCGGGTGACACTATGTGTGTCTGAGTGTGAAAGAGACCCCCTGAGTGAAGCCAGGTGTAATTGCAGGCGCTTAGCCCGTGGAGCTAGCGATGTAATTAGTCATCAGCATGTAGTGGCGATGGGACCGAGGAAGCGAGAGCAGCCACCAGCAATTATTCATCCCCATCCTGTCACTCAAATCTACCCATTGCCATAAATCATTTGCTGTTTGTTTTGGTGTCCGATCGAGGTGTCCGCTGAGAGTTGTGGAGGATCACTGTACTGACGTATGGACAAAATGTGAAAATCAGAGGTGCTGAGATTTAATTCATCCTTGTGTCTTTATCTCATAGATATGCATGAGATGCTCTTTCCTGTTACACTAATACAGAAAGAGTGTGCTGGTTATAAAAGCTTGCATTCTAGCCTGCCTGATTATCACTACATGTACACTGGTTGTTAAAATGGTGATTTAAATTAACACCTAGGATTTTTCTTTTTTATTTGATAGAGAGGCTGTCAGTGGCAGAGCAGAAAGCTGTCAATTTAAGTGCACTGCTCTGAGACGTTTAGTATTGCAAATGATGAGGACTATTATTCCTAAAGAAAGCTATCAGTTGTATTCCCATTCTATGGCAGTGTTGAGCTGGCACAGGACCCCGCAGAAGAGCATGATCTGACAGCTGCCATATTTGCTAATGGGTATTTAGATCTGGATTATAATGCATGGCTACTTTTGGATAAGAGAAACTACATTTCAATTGAGAAACAGGCTTTGTGTCGATGTGGCATCAACTTGCTGGGGCTAACTGGGCCATGTTCACCAGCCAAAGCTTGATTATAACTACAGCGTTCACCACAGCCATTCAGTTCATAATCTGAGAGGCTATAGATCTGACAAACTAACCTCTACCCTTTACTAAGTCCCTCTCATTACACATCTAGGAATGCAGGGTGAAATTCATTCAACCTTGGGTTACTAGTATCGATTTTAGGGGCAGGATAGTCTGCCACTCCATTATATGACAATGCCCTGGAAGAGGAGAGTGACATGTCAGTCATGTGGCTTCTTGAAAGGTGTTTCACATACCAAGTGGTCTTTTATGAAGAGGCAGAGGAAGAGAAAGGGAGAAACACAGTGTGACTACATTTGTATCCCTATCTAGTGGATGTAAAGGAGTAGCTGTTTGGTCTGTTGCTGTGCAGTGTTTTCCGCCAAGAGTAAAGTCACATGTCTCTCTCTCTCTCTCTCTCTCTCTCTCTCTCTCTCTCTCTCTCTCTCTCTCTCTCTCTCTCTCTCTATCGATTTGAGTTACTGCCATCTTGTGGTAAATGTGAAAACTGCAGCATAGGCTTAGATATTGCATTTCCATGTGCAGCCAGTTTTCTGAAAAAAATAAATAAATAAAAAAAATAAAAATAAACAAAGCTCTCACAGCTTCATTGCCAGTATATGCTTTTGGCATGTTTGGAAGGGAAAATTCTGTCATATACTTACCAACATGTTTCGGTTGTGTAATCAAAGTGTGTCTTTGATTTTAACCAAAAAGTTTCACTTTGAATGTGTACCATACATTTTTCTCTCTCTCTTTCACTCTGTTCCTCATTTTGCACCAGTTGTTAGAGTTCCATTTCACAAGCTAATAACAGAATTAGTGCAACAGCGTGGAAAGGCTTCATGCCTTGTTGACCAGAATGAAGTCCACTGCATGAACATCTGTTGTTGAATTAAGTGGTTGATTCCCCTGCAATCCACACCTGCTTAATTCCCTACTCAAAAGTACACAGACAACCTAAAATGTGATTAAAGTGGTAACATTAAAAACACCAGTGTCAGACTGTTTTAAAGCAGAATTTGAAGTGCACACTCTCAACTTTGTTGTTGTGCATTTAAAGTTTTCTGTAGCGGATGAGTGCGGATGAGTGACGCAGTCAGCCTGGCACACTTTTACATCTTTGTGGCCCAACACCCACCAAAAACAATATAAATCAAGAAGTGAGCAGCCTGGCACCAAGTCAAAGCCCAACTTCTCTAGCCATTGATCTATTGTGATCATTCACTACTGCACTTGTCCCTAATGCCCTTCCCCTGACTTAACTCTTTTAGTGTATTCATCACCAACACATTGCCCTTGGCTCTGGCTACAGGCACTGCCTTCATCATTATCCAGTAAATCTGGTCCATTTAGTTTTTTGGAGGGGTCATCACTTTATTGGAATGTGAGAGGTTTATGGCTGGTTTCCATTTCATATCAGGCTACTGTGGTACCAGGGTTTACAGTATAAGGTAGATTAATCATTGGCAATAGTGGATATGATGGGCTCAGATATGAAAAATCCACAAATGACATGTCATAAATGTTTAATAAATCAATATTAAATAATGAATAATCATATCACTTAAATTCATAAATTTAAATAATGAATTAACAGAATATAGGATAAAATGACAATTAATGTGTCTATTGTTTAACAAATATCTTAACAGAAAATATCATTATTTACTCACCTTCATGATGATCTAAACCTGTATGACATTTTTTCTTTATAGACTCAGTCACCATTCACTTTTGTGTATGGTGACTGAGGCTAACATTCAGCCTAATATCTCATTTTGTGTTCCGTGGAAGCAAGAAATTCATACAGGTTTGGACCAACAAGAGGATTAGTAAATGACAACAGAATTAAATTTTTAGGAGAGCTAACCCTTTAAGCTTTCATTTAGTTGTGTTATCATGATGCATGTGAAACCAGACAAATTGAACAAAGAAAGAAGATTGTGCTACTTTATAACTCCTACTTCATAAGCCTCACAACAGACTATTTCTTACATTCATACACCAGCATGGACCAATACTTGGATTGATAACCTCTAGGCCATCGTGTATCTGCTGTGTCAGAGGACCGTTACATCTGGTCTGATTCTACAAGCAGATCTTCTCCTTCATGCTCTCATGATCCAAATTTACCTCTGCAAGGTTTTCCACATCTTGATGTAATCTTCTTATCCTCATCTTGCCATCAGTTTCCCAATTAGACCCCAAGCCCTGTTAGAATTTTGTCATAATAGGTATAAAGTAAGCATGCAAAGCTCTTTGAAGTGAGAAAACGTGACGCTCGGTTGCTTTAAGAGGAGCTGCCAGTGTTTACCCCTTAGGAGATGCTGTTTCATCTCCCACTCAGCATTCGACGCAGTCCATGGGGAGCACAAGGACTGGCAAGATAGCTGTGAACTTAGCCATGGATGAGTAAAAGTGCAACTGAGGTCTGTCATCGCCAGGCCTCAGTCTGCAAATGGATATCATCATTAATGCACCACTCCAGGAACTCCAATGCAGGTGGAGGAATAATGGGCTGTTTTGTCTGCTGGTGTTGTTAATGTTTATATACCTGCTTGTGGTTTAGGGAGAATGGATGTTGTATTACAAATAGGAACTGCATTGGAACGATCTAAAAAGTGGGGATAGGCAAATTCTAAACCTTATTATCTTGACTCATGAATATTAATTATGCAACATAATGTTCACCCAGTAGTCATTGCTGTAAGGAAGGTAAGTGATCTCTAACTATGGCTGAGAATTTCTGTAAAAGATATGTATAGTATGTGCAGTCATTAACTTAATACCTCATTTAACCCTTAAATATTACTTTTGTTGGTGTAACCTATATGTAGTCAGGCTTATTTGTTAATATTAAATACAATTTTGATTTGAATAAAACAAGTTCATTTAGATGTTTACTACATGAAGAATAAAAATAATAAGTTACCTGACAAAGCACAGCTGTACTGCTTACCGCTTGTGTGTTCATTCCGGCTTGGTCATAAGGATGTTGTTTTATGAAGGTGGCTACATTTTTCTTTTCTTCATATGGTGGCTAAAACTCTTAATGACCCTGTTTGTGTTAGCTTTGAGCTCATTTATAGTAATGTACTCATAAATGTTGAATAAATATATATTTTTAGCAGATATATGGTATGGGTGACACTTTACAATAAGGTTCCATTTGTTAACATTAGTTAATGCATTACGTATCATGAACTAACAATGAACGATATATATATACACCGATCAGCCACAACATTAAAACCATTTGCCTAATTTCATGTATGTTCCCCTCGTACCACCAAAACAGCTCTGACCCGTTGAGGCATTGACTTCAGTAGACCTCTGAAGGTGTCCTGTGGTATCTGGCACCAAGATGTTAGCAGCAGATCCTTTAAGTCATATAAGTTGTGAGGTGGGGCCTCCATGGATCGGACTTGTTGGTCCACCACATTCCATAGATGCTCAGTTGGACTTTAGATCTGGGGAATTCAGAGGTGAAGTCAACACCTTGAACTTTTGACATGTTCCTCAAACCATTCCTGAACAATTTTTGCAGTGTGGCAGGGTGCATTATCCTGCTGAAAGAGGGCACTGCTATCATGGTATACCGTTGCCATGAAGGGGTGTACATGGTCTGCAACAATTTTTAGGTAGGTGGTACGTGTCAAAGTAACATCCACATAAATGCCAGAACCCAAGGTTTAACAGCAGAACATTGCCCAGAGCATCACACTGCCTCCACCAGCCTGCCTTCTTCCCAAAGTGCATCCTGCTGCCTTATCTTCCCCAGGTAAATGACACAGACACACCTGGCCATCCACATGATCTAAAAGAAACGTGATTCATCAGACCAGACCACTTGATTCCATTGCTTAGTCCAGTTCTCACACTCACTGGCCCATTTTAGGCACTTTAGATGGTGGATAGGGGTCAGCATGGGCACTCTGAATGTGAGAACTGAGCCAATGTTCTGGACAATGTTCTGCCTGGAAACCTTGGTTCCTGGCATTCATATGGATGTTACTTTGACACGTACCATCTTCCTAAAGCATGTTTTATACCACATACACCTCTTCATGGCAATGGTATTCCATGATGGCAGTGGCCTCTTTCAGCAGGATATACATATATATATTATAGGGCTGGACCATTCAGGGTGCAACTGTCAGTTCATTGTATTCAAGCCGAGCAGAAATAGCAGAACACAATTGGCTACGTGCGTGACATGGCAATTTTTGAAAGGGACACAAATAATATAGCCAAAATTTTACATCTATAGGATGTGTGTACACAGAAGACTATTTCACTTCTTGCGTCCTCCATGATATTTTAGGTTCGTCGGGGACAGAGGGGTCTCTTAGATATTCAACAGCAGCCATCCCACTGATCTGCCACGTAACATCATATTGAGCAAAACCCAAAACAACGGTAGATCTACAATATTTGGCTAATATCAGTTCACAAAGAAGCTACCAAACAAGCTAGGTAACGTTATAATCACTAATATTGTGGACTCATGAAAAGAAATAATTATCATAATTTTTTGTCATGACTTTATTTAAGAAATAAAAGCTGTAAAAATAAATGAATGTTCACGTTTTATTTGCGCTTAGCCTTCATACAAACAAGAAATTAATGACTCAGCATCATCTGTATTTAAGAGAAAATAATCACTTCATCTGATGCTTAAAGTGAATAAAATAGCCTTGCCACTGCCAGCCTACTTACTGGAGTTCCACAACTAACGAAGCAATTTGAACTCCCCCGGACTTGTGTGTGTAGGTGCCGTAAAGGGGGAAACCAGGCAGTGGACCTAACCACTGTGGTGCAAGTGAAGGGGGACTCAAAATGTTTCTGAACTTTGTCCAGTTTGTATTGTTTTACTACTTACAGTTATTTTAAGTATATATCATTATATTTTTTTACAATGCACAGCGTGGTTTTTAATGCCCCAGCAAGTTTTTGTTGTAGCTCACTCTTTTGTTCTGTTTTCTGCAGCAAATCTGAGCACTTTAATATTCTTTATCCTTGCTGACGAACCTTTGTTTCAATCTATAAAGATAATCAGTCTATGTTGTAGTTCCATGTTAAAAATATTAATATTGACAAAGGTGAGAGTTTTGTTTATTTGACATTTCTTGTTTGTATGAAGGCTAAGCGCAAATAAAACGTGAACATTCATTTATTTTTACAGCTTTTATTTCTTAAATATTATATAGTTTTATAGGAGGAGGTTTCATAGACTTGGCAATTAAATTTTTTCAGAAGTTAATAGGTACAGACATCCATTTTGGGCAATCTTGGCAGTTTTTCTGAGGCTTTTATATTGTTCATATCGATATCGGAATTATATTGTATAGACCAAAATTAAGAAATATATTGTGATGTACATTTTGGCCATATCGTCCAGCCCTAATATATATATATATATATATATATATATATATATATATAGGTATATGCAGTATTTTTTTACAGAATCTAATAATCTATGTTAATGTAAGTTAATAAAAATATAATTGTTCATTGTTATTTCATGTTTACATAGTGCATTAACTAATGTTAACATATACAACTTTTAATAAAAAAAAATATTACTATATGTTGAAATTAACCAAGATTAATAAATGCTAAGTATTGTTCATTGTAAGTTCATATTAACTAATGTAGTTAACTAATGTTAAGAAATGGAACCTCATAACCTTGATAAATGCATTTAAAATTTACAAGATTTACAAAAAGGTTTGGACTCATCTTGCACTGTACCTATTAGTGTCCAATCAAATGCTCACTAGAAGAAGAAGCTCCCTCCTCCTTCTGAAACATACTGTCAAGCAGAAAATCATGGTTCATAGATCTGATGTAACTAAAGCCTAATGTGTTTTTAAAAAACAGTTTACATGCCCTTTGATATATAACATTCAAACTTCATGCTACTGCCATACCCTGACTGGAAGACTTATGCTTGTTTTAAATTGACATTTGGGTTGGCTCTAGACAGTAAAAGTTACCCTCAATAAAACAAGTGTTTCTTGGAGAAATAAACTTACAATAATGTCCTATTTTTAGGATTTTTCAAACCCATACATTTGACCTGGACTGCATGAACTGTTTCTATTTTTTGTGGAGGAACCTTTCTATTTTTCTCACAGATATACCTGTCTGGCTCATCCCTCCAAATTATGTCAGCATTATGACCCCTCTGTCAAATACAGCTCTAATCTTAGGTTGGTCTCACCTCCACAAACCAAGACAGGAAGACATACCTGTGGCATACAGCTCAACCTTTGACCTGTGACAGGTGTGGTAACGGTGGATGATGGATAGATGCTAGAGCAGATGTGAACACTAATGATGGACATTGTCACAAATGGAAACATATGAGGAGGTGTCTTTCTATGTGTCATCCATACACAACATGTGTTGGAGTGAGGGATTTTAGTGAGGGTGGGCACAACTTCAACAATTTTCAGGAAACCATATGTATGTTTTTTATAAACCAAAAATGTTTTAGATTTCATTCATGTTATTACAGAATGGAATGGCAGTACTGTACATGCTAAGGAATAGCCCACCCAACAATGAGAATCTCATCATGCTTTTCCAAACCTGTGTGATTTCTTTCTTCTGTTGAACACAAACACAGTTATAGCAGAATGTTCAAGAAGCTCTTTTCCATTCAGTGAAGTAAATATTGACCATTGCTATCAAGACAAGTTTTTAATTCTATAACAACATAAATTTCACTCTGTTCTTCAAACAAAGCTATTGAATGGCTTCAGAAGACTTTAAATGTTGTCCACAAATCAAATGAACTACTTTAATTATGCTTTTATGATGCTTTTTTTTTGTACTTTTGGGAACTTGACAGCACCTGGTTCCCATCTACTTTCACTGTATGGAAACTTGTAATTTGGTGTTCCACAGAATAAAATAAGTCATCTAGGATTGGAATGACAATAGTGAGTAGATGGCAGAATTTAATTGTTTGGTTGAACTGTCCCTTTAAGACATTTGTTTATGCAAGAAATTGGCATAGGTCTGGAATTTCAAATTACCAGAGATTAAGATGTTTCCAAGGAAAAACGAATCTTTTGATGGAGAAGGTGCTTTGTGTTAAAGTGTCTCCATGCTACAAAGCATCATTGTACTGTATGTTGCCTTTGTATAGAAAGGCTTTGAACTGGAGAGCTTCCAGTCTTTGTCAGTGCATGATGGTCTCATAAAAGAACTGCTTTTCACATGAAAAATCTATTTTGACATTAAGTGGATTTCAGGTGTACTTACCCCTGGTACTGCACTCTTTACTGCTAGCATCCCCACATCATGGCTCCTGTTGCTTTCTTTACATTTTTCTTAGTGTGTTGTCTGTGGATTGTTCAAAGCTGGTTGAAGACATTAGCTGATGGGTGCATTTCCCCATATAGAACCCAGTGATATTTATTTTTAGATTAAGCTTATCCTCTCCTGCTTGCCAGTTACTAGAAAGTACATTTTTAGATAGGTAAATTCTATGGTATCTTTATTCTGATCATTTAGAATGACTCCTCAGTGTACTCTACTCACCTAAAAACAGAGTCATTGGGTCTACTTATGATGGATAATATTTTGAATCATGTGCTGTCATGTATCCTAGAGAATATTGAGACCATTTGTTTTCCATTTATCTCATGCTATTGCTGTCTAAACAGCTGTAAGTGATCAAACTAAAGCAAAACTTTATTTTGGAGTGTTAATTGTCAAGTCAGCATTTATAGCAGGGTGGCTGGAGGTTATTTTAAGCAATATCACTCAACAAGCTTGACTGCTCATTAATGTCTTTTGCTGTCACGCAGTAAATTAATGAGCCGACGAGCAACAACAAAACAACTGGAACATCCAAAAACAAACTGAAGCATTGCAGTGATCTGTGAAATTGCAATTGAAATTGAAGAAAAATTTTTGTTCTCTGCCACCTTCTCTCTAACTTGTCTGTCTTGTCTTCCAATCGAAGCAAAATCTAACACCTTCTTGGATGGTTTGGTCATTGTGATTACATTGACATACTTCAGATTAATCATATGACATTCTTCCATACTGCTCACTACCTTGTAACCTTATTTTTTATTCAGAGTAGACATTATGTAGGTTCAAGGTTGTCGTGAGCAAAGATATAAAATATAAAAAATTCTCTTTAAAACAATAATTACATTATATCACACACACGCACACACACACACACACACATATATATATATATATATATATATATATATATATATATATATATATATATATATATATTAGGGTTGCTCTGATACCAAAATTTTGGCTTCGGTGCGATGCCAGCCTTGGTACATTGGTATCGATACTAACTGGATACTTTGGCAACAAATAAAAAAAACTCTGTTTTTTTTTTATGAAAATACACAGGAAATTATTGACAAAAAGAACTGAATAAAGTTTTATAGATAAAAATGATGCCTTTTCTGTTAAATATTTTCTGGATTTCATTTTAAAAGTTTTAATTAAGTGTTATGATCAAATTGTGTTTAACTTATGAATGAATAAATAAAAATGCACAACAGAGCATTACAATATTAATGAAAACATGAAATGAAATCTGATTACCTGAGGCTGCCATGGATGAATCACAACATGCTGATATACAGTACTGGTTTTCAGCTTTTGTGATATTGCTTACAGATAATAATACTACTTACTAATATTACTACTACTTTGAATAATACAGAATCATTTTTACAGTATTTTTCTGTGTAATATCTTAAATTTCACACATCCATTTAAATAAAGCTCTCATTTCAGCAGGACTTTTATTTTGAAAGACCTTTGAAGTTCTTAATGTTTCTGAAGGGTTTGTTATAGCAAACTTCCCACAACTCGTGAGCTGAAATCTCAGTGAAAAAGGTCATTTGAGAGTTCATAGAGGATTTTACACTAAACACACTGCTCTGCAGATGGATACTAATGGACACACTGCATGAAAATCAAGCAGTAGTAGTGTGTGTGTGTGTGTGTGTGTGTGTGTGTGTGTCTGCCTGTGTGCCTGTATGTGTGAAGGAGATGGCAGAGAAGAGCGGAGCCTCTCAATCAATCTGTGGCGTTCAGCGAATGTGAGTGTATATTATTTAATTAAACGACATCCTTCTGCTGTTTAATGATCACACTTGGCCATAATTAAAAAAATTTATTATTATTTTCAAATAGTTTTTGATTTAATCTCAAAACTCTCATATTACATAACATTTTGGTAATCGCAACATTCTTTAATATGGTACCAAAATTAACTACATGATATCATACCATTTACATTAATTGGTATCACGATATTTCATTAGTACCGGCATACTGGGCAACCTAATATATATATATATATATATATATATATATATATATATATATATATATATATATATACTCACTCTCACTGAGCACTTTATTAGAAACACTATTGTCCCAATATGGTTCCCGAATTGGTCTTCTGCTGTTATAGCCCATCTGCCTCAAGGCTCGAAATGTTGTGCATTCTGAGATGCTATTCTGCTCACTACAATTGTACAGAGTGGTTATATGAGAAATAAGGAGCTTTATTTAGCAGAACTGCCACTCACTGGATGTTTTTGGCACCATTCTACCTCTAGAGACTGATGTGCGTGGAAATTCCAGGAAATCAGCAGTTACGGAAATTCTCAAACCAGCCCGTCTAGCACCAACAATCATGCCACAGTCGAAATCACTGAGATCACATTTTTACCCATTCTGATGGTTGTGTAGGATATTTGGTACTGATGAAGTTTAACACAAATATATGTAAGGGAATTTAGGGTTTTGAAATATGTGAGCAATGAACTAAATTAAACTGTCCTTATTGTACATTATTAGGTAATGAAATGTATAATGGAATTAGTTGCGTTCGACAACCATTATAAATGAGATAAATGACAAATAGCTAGATTATTCTCCACCATTAAAATCGCAATACAACATCTCGTTGTATCCGCTCACAATTTCTACTGCAAGGAATTAGCTTTAATAAGTGAATTGGTGATTAATTCACTTATTGGAGTGATATTATTCTCATGGCTTATTGAAAATAATATCACACGTATTTAGTTACAGCTTTGAAGCTAAATATTTTAGAAACAGGGATGAGATTATTTATCAAAATATACCACAGTAATTCATCTTGAATACAGAAAAACTTTATTGCTATTCTAAACATAAATCTAATCTAACACATATATACACAAGACAGGTTGGTGAGAAGAGTGACAGAATGTAAAATAAATTATCAATACAGTGAAAATGAACTTTATGGAGTCTGTTGACAATGCCTTAAGAACCATTTAACCTTATTTGAGTCTACATCGATTTGTTATCGGATTACCCAAAGTATTTAACAAAAACACCAGCACTTTGAGCACAATATTGGAGATGTACTTGTGTGTAGTGGTGTTTTCTTGTTTTCTTTGTATTGCTAGGTTCTTGGCTCTTGGTCCAACGTTCGTTCCATCGATGTTTTGGACCTCTGTAAGACCGGATAGTTATTGTCTGTATGAATGATGAGGTTGGCTTTGAAACGAGGTCTTCTCATGGGTGTGTGAACCGTAGAGAGTGACGAGCTTCCTCGGTACTTTGAGTCCCGAGCTTCCTTGGACCTCACATGGATCTGGTTCCGACGAAATCCAGAGAAGACCACCAGGGAAGAGTCAGAGCAAAGTCTTAGCAGTCAGAAGAGCAGGAGAGACCAGACCAGAGACAATGACAGAAGAGCGCGTGTTCTTTTATATCTTGAGAATGGTACAAGAGACACAATATTCTTTGTCATCAGCTTCCTCCATGTAACCAAGCGAGCGTTTATATACTAAACATGACATGAAAATCCCTGGTTACGAATCATACTGGTTAATTTTTTGGTTATACAACATGGATAAAACATTACACACATTTTAAAGAGGTACATCAGGCTATAATCATTAATTTGTCAGTTATACAATTTACCACCTAGCAAGACTAGGTATTGTATGTGGGTCCATGCGGTCTTGTATATTTTATAGGATTCTATAGGAATCCTATAAAATATAGGATTTATAGGATTTTATACATTATAAAGGAATGTCCTTTTTAAGATGCTTTTCGCTGAACAATGATCACGATGTCATGTGATCTGATGAGTCTAAGTGTAACAAGCTGGTTTATTTTGGTGGACAGAATCTTGTATGTCCCAAGTCTCTCGGGAACTCCAAGAGTGTGTGTTCTGTCTTTTATTGCTTTGACCTTTGAACTTAGGGCCTCTTTGCAGAGAAGTTTTCAATTCATATGGGATCTAGATAAGTCTCTTTGTTAGTTTTATTGGCTAGATGTGAGACTAACTGGCACCAAAGTCTTTCCATTTATGACGTTGTGGAATTCCAGGATTAAGTTTGGGTAAATCCTAGATTCAAATCATGTCGTTTCAGTTCTTCTGCATTTATAATCCAACAGTTGATGTGAACATTAACTGTAGCTCCTTAAACGTACCTGCATTATTTTATGCATTGCACTGCTGCCAAATGAGTGGCTAATAAGATAATCACATGAATTACAAAGTTGGTGTTCCTATTAAAGGCAGAAAGTGAGTCAGCTTCATGGATGGAATTGGGAAGGTCATTCCACCACCGTGGTACAATTAAACCGAAAGACCAGGAAAGTGTTTTGGTGCCTCTTTGTGTTGGTACAACAAGGCGCCATTCCTTAGCTGATTGCAGGCTTCTGGTGGGAACGTAGCGCTGCAAAAATTATTTTAGGTAGCAGAGCAGACCCAGAGACTGTTCTGTATGCCAGCATAAGAGCCTTGAAATTGATACGTGCATCAACTGGCAGCCAGTGAAGAGAGACAAGGAGTGGTGTAAAATGCGCTCTCTTTGGTTCATTAAATATCAGACATGTTGCTGCATTCTAGATCATTTGCAGGAGTCTAATTGCGCATGCAGGGAGGCCTGCAATGAGAGCATTACAGTAGTCCAGTCTAGTTACGACAAGTGATTGTACGAGAAGTTATGTGGCATATTCAGAGAGGGAGGGTCTTATCTTCCTGATATTGTAAAGATCAAATCTACATGATTGTGCTGTCTTTGAGATGTGGTCTGTGAAATTTAATTGGTTATCGATGGTTACCCCTAGATTTTTTACGGTTTTGGAAGGTGTTACTGTAGTTAAACTTAACTACATGGCTGGACAGACAAGAAGCTCAGTCTTGGCTGGATTAAGTTACAGGTGGTGGTCCTTCATCCCGTCAGAGATGTCTACCAAACAGGCAGAGATTTGAGCAGTCACCATGGTGTCATTGGGCTGAAAAGACTAGTAGAGCTGTGTGTCATCGGCGTAGCAGTGGTAAGAGAAACCATGTGCCTGAATGATGGGTCGCAGTGATGTTGTGTATACAGCAAAGAAAATTGGCCCAAGCAGTGAGCCCTGATTTACCCCAGTAAGTAGCTGATGTGACTTGGACACTTCACCTCACCTCTCCAGGCTACCTTGTAGGACCTACCTGAGAGATAGGAATTAAACCAGTCAAGCACAGTTGCTGTGATGCCCACAGTAGAGAGGGTGGAGTGTAGGATCTGATGGTTGACTGTGTCAAAGGCTGCAGAAAGGTTCAGTAGAATCGGGACGGATGATCTGGATCAGAGCGGACTGGTCTCAGCGACTCAGTGACAGATAGCAGGGCAGTCTTAGTGGAGTGTCCACTTTTAAAGCCTGACTGATTGTCATCCTGCAGCTTGTTCTGTGCGAGATAGGCAGAGATCAGATTGAAAGCTGTCCTTTCATGCATTTTCACCATGAATGGGATGAGAGAGACTGGTCTGTAGTGTTCTACTTGTGTGGAGTTAAGTGCATGCTTTTTCAGCAGTGGGGTTACTTGAGCCTGTTAAAATGTATTGGGAAAATGCCTTTAAGTAGAGATGTGTAAATTATGTGTGTGAGTCCAAGTAGTATGGATGGAGAGATGGCCTGGAGAAGGTGGGAAGCAATGGGGTCAAGGGAACAGGTGGTGGGGTGGTTGGAGAGGAGGAGTTTAGAGACCTTAGTGTCAGTCAGAGGAGTGAACATAGAGACAGAAGAGCTGCATACAGGAGCCAGGTGTTTGACAGGGTGTGGTGCTGAGCATATTTTGCTGATTGCTGTTACCTTGTTAGTAAAAAAATGTGGCCATGATATCTGCTGTCAGTGATGTGTAAGGCAGTGGAGGGGGAGGACAGAGAAGTGTGTGTAATGTTCTAAACAAGCTGCAAGTGTCTGTGGTGGTATTGATCTTGTTCTGGGAATAGGAAGTTTTTGCAGATTTAATGTTATCTGAAAAAGTTGAAAGTAGATACTGATACTTACCCAGATCTGCTGAATCTTTAGATTTCCGCCACCTCCTCTTAGCCACCTGGAGGTCAGTCCGATGTTCACAAAGGACATCAGAGAGCCAGAGGCTGGGTTGTGTAATACATGCTGGCCTAGAGGAGAGAGGACAGATGCTGTCTAGACAGGTTGTTAAAGTGCAAACTTGTTCCCCCACCCCTACCGGTGTATCGAGGGGTGTGAGATAACAGAGATGTACTTGAGGGCATGTGTTATTCGTGAAGTAGACATATTAGAATTTAGAAGGAAAATGTAGGAGAATAAATACAAAAAAAGTGTGTTGGTGTCCTTGATTAGTGGACTCACACAGGTAGACTTGCTGGTCTTCACACAAGTAGGTCTTCGCACGAGGAGGGCTTTCCATGAGGGCTAGTCAAGTCAAGACAAGTAATTTTATTTGTATAGCGCCTTTCACAACACACATCATTTCAAAGAAGCATTACAGAAAAGCATGCATTTACAGAAAATTAAACTGTAATATCTAAACTCAGTAAAAAAAGAAACTTTCCTTTTTCAGGACACTGTATTTTAAAGATAATTTTGTAAAAATACAAATAACTTTACAGGTCTTTATTGTAAAAGGTTTAAACAATGTTTTCCATGCTTGTTCAATGAATCATAAACAATTAATGAACATGCACCTGTGGAACAGTCATTAAGACACTAACAGCTTACAGACAGTAGGCAATCAAGGTCACAGTTATACAAACTTAGAACACTAAAGATACCTTTCTACTGACTCTGAAAAACACCAAAAGAAAGATGCCCTTGGTCCCTGCTCGTCTGCGTGAACGTGCCTTAGGCATGCTGCATGGAGGCATGAGGACTGCAGATGTGGCCATGTCCGTACTGTGAGATGCATAAGACAGCGCTGCAGGGAGATAGGAAGGACAGCTGATCGTCCTTGTAGTGGTAGATCATGTGTAACAACACCTGCATGGGATTGGTACATCCGAATATCACACTTGCGGGACAGGTACAGTATGGCAACAACAACTGCCTGAGTTACACCAGGAATGCTCAATCCCTCCATTAGTGCTCAGACTGTCTGCAATAGTCTGAGAGAGACTGGACTGTGGGCTTGTTGGCCTATTGTAAGGCAGGTCTTTACCAGACATCACCAGCAATAACGTCGCCTATGGGCACAAACCCACCTTCGCTGGACCACACAGGACTTGCAAAAAGTGCTCTTCACTGACGAGTCATGGTTTTGTCTCACCAGGGGTGATGGTCGGACTCACTGAAGGAATGAGTGTTACACCGAGGCCTATACTCTGGAGCGGGATCGATTTGGAGGTGGAGAATCCATCATGGTCTGGGGCGTTGTGTCACAGCTACATCGGACTGAGCTTGTTGTCATTGCAGGCAATCTCAACACTGTGGGTTACAGGGAAGACATCATCCTCCCTCAAGTGGTACCCTTCCTGCAGGCTCATCCAGACATGGCCCTCCATTATAACAATGCCACCTGCCATACTGCTCGTTCTGTGTGTGATTTCCCGCAAGAGAAGAATGTCAGTGTTCTGCCATGGCCAGCAAAGAGCCTGGATCTCAATCCCATTGAGCATGTCTGGGACCTGTTAGATCGGAGTGTGAGTGTGAGGGCTAGGGCCATTCCCACAGAAATGTCCGAGAACTTGCAAGTGTCCGGGACATGTCAGGATGAGCCTGCAGGAAGGGTACCACATGAGGGAGGAGGATGTCTTCCCTGTAACGCAAAGTGTTGAGATTGGAAGAGTGGGATAACATCTCACAGCAAGAACTGGCAAATCTGGTGTAGTCCATGAGGAGATGCACTGCAGTACTTAATGCAGCTGGTGGCCACACTATATACAGACTGTTACTTTTGATTTTGAACCCCTCTTTGTTCAAGGACACATTAGTCCATTTCTTTTAGTCATATGTCTGTGAAACTTGTTCAGTTTATGTCTTAGTTGTTGAATCTTTATGTTCATGCAAATATATACACATGATAGGTTTGCTGAAATTAAAAGCAGTTGAAAGTGAGAGAACGTTTCATTTTTTTTATAATGTCTTTTTATAATGTCTTAGAGTCATCATTGTGTAGTTTGATCAAATACCATTGTGAATTGTGTTTAAAAATAAATAATTAAATAATACATTTATTTAGAAACCCAGTGAGCATGCCGAAGGCGACTGTGGCAAGGAACACAAAACTCACTAAGATCTTGGTTAATTGAGAAAAATAACCTTGAGAAACCAGGCTCACCATGGAGGCCAGTTCCCCTCTGGCTAACATCATGAATCGAATGCCAATATTACTTATGTATATTGCAAGTCATGGCTTAAAATTATTAAACTAATTAAGTGTTAAGGGTCAGTGTTTAAACAAAGATTTTGTATGATTTTTAAGATTAATGACTAATGTCTTTGAAATCCATCCTGATTAACTGCAGAAGTTCACATAGATGCATTGTCCTTGTTATCTGGCTGATGAAGGGTTTTGTTGGCAATGAATTGATAATCTGTGTATTCCATTATAAGAGTGTAGTCCATCATTAGACCGAGATGAGGCAGGCAGAGATCAGTGAGGTGCATCGCAGTTCAACCGGCCGGTAATTTCAGTGAGGTCTATCCTAAATCCAAGGTTCAGGCAATGGGATATGATGTATCCCATGTCTTATGGTTGGATTTGTCATCAGTTCATCCTCTGAAGTCCATTTTAGTAGATTGAAGTGATGTTTGGCAGGCACCAGCTGCTATTAGTCATCATCACTAAGAGACACGTACACGAAGCAGGAATGGAGCTGGATCCAGCCGGTTCTGGTAATCTCAGGATAGGAGTCCAGAGGTTGAGACAGGGAAGCAAATAGAATAATATTAGCATAGATACCATTCAATTTATTGCAGAGTTATAGATCATGATCAATGTTTCTGGTTCCAGCAGACCTAACTATTGCAGCCTAATTGTGAGTTGAAGGATAAATTAGGTGTATTCCTGGCTAAATAGGTGAGTCTTTAGTCTAGACTTAAACTGAGTGTGAGTGTCTGCATCTCGAAAAGTGTTAGGGAGGATATTCCATAATTTAGGAGCCAAATATGAAAAGGTTCTACCTCCTGTTGTGGATTTTGACATTCTAGGATCTATTAACAGGCCAGAATTTTGTGATCATAATGAACGTGATGGAATATAGCATGGTAGGAGGTCACTTAAGTACTGCAGAGTTAGACCTTTTAAAGCTTTGTACAATGTATCAGGTAGCCAATGTAACGATGATAAAATGGGGCTAATATGATCATACTTCTTGGTTCTAGTCAGCACTCTGGCTGCTGCATTTTGAACAAATTGAAGTTTATTTATTGATCTTGATGGACATCCTCTAAACCGAACTTTACCCCTAAACCTAATCCTCACAATAACATTTCTGCATTTTTACATTTAAAAAAAAACATAGTTTAGTATTTTTTTAAGCAATTTGAATTATGGGGACAGTAAAAATCCTCACTAACCACATTTACAGTATAATACCCTTCTAATTACCTGTTTGTAACCTAAAGAAATGTCCTCGTAAACCACCCAATTCCAAGAAGTTGGCATTTCTTCTTGTTTCTTCTCCCAGCATCTAAACCCATTTAAGAGCCTCACCATGAAACCTGGCCTAAGTTGACCTTTCCATTATTTCAAGCTCAGCCATGTAAATATTTTGCCTTGAAGCACAACTTAAGAAACTTTGTCTTATGCATAAACAAGTTTAAAACTCTCACATCAAATTACCTTGAACTGTTGCCCTCGTTTCTCTGCTTTGCAGCTTGTCCGCCATAAACAGGGGAGACCCAGGCTGATTATAATACACACTGTACACATTTTACATGTTTGGTTAACTTTTTAAACAAATTATCATAGTGGGGTATCCATTTCCATTCATCCCCAATGCCCATGAGAGCAGCATAGTCGATAGATGGGAGGTATAATATAATCATATATGCAAATCACCTCTCAGCCTGCATGTTTAGAGAAGAAGTGGGCATGGCGCATTTGTCTCTGCTGTCTAAATCTTTGCATTATTTCATTCCTGAAATCCTCAGCATGCAATGAGATGCCAGTAAATTGCTCTCTGGATGCTGCAATTAGAGAAATGTTTGCGTTGAGCCATCTTGTCTGGTATATACAGTATATAAAGACAAACATATTTGTACACTCTTCTGTTGTCAAACTTATTGGAACATTCATAGTTTATGTGGTGAAATAGATCTAGGGTTACTCTGCAAGATCACCAGTGTGAACTTAAATAGAAGTGGGTTGAATTTCAGTTACCTGTTCATATAGACATTTGTTGATCCAGAGTCTTCAATTGTGTGTATAGCACAATTTGAGTCAAACTATTTAAAAATACAATTGTCAATAGCAAACCCTGACTGTTTGAATGCAGTAAAATAAATATAGATTCATGATTTTATCCTTAATACACTGTAAAAATTTATCTAAGTGGGACCGCTACTGAAAAACAACTAACCTTTGTTCCTTTGAGCATTTTTGAAAGAGTGACTACATTTTCATTACATTAGATTCATGGTTATTGGTTATTTATGGTTATTTTTTCAAGGCTGTTAAAAGGTAGCCACTTTCCTCAACATCATATTTTATTTCCTTTGTTGATTTTACTCCATACTGACACATTGCATGTCATTTTGCAAATCAAACCAAATTTTTATTTCAAAGTATAACCCATCAATGAGACACATATGGCTGTGGAAGTGGCTGTAAATTCCGGATGTTGATTGCACAAAGTAAGAAAGGATCATGTAAGAAATATAGATAGTAATAGAAATAGAATAGAAATTAAAAGAAAAATCATATAATATAGGCTTTGTTGGAATGGAATATTAGTTTACTACTTATTCTTAATTCTGAATACTGCCCCAGTATTCATTGTACAGTGCCTACTTTTTTCAAGTGAACAGTATGCATTATGCAATGCTTCAAAGAGTAGTATGCTACATTGTTGTCACATGACCTCAAATTGCATGTTAGAGGCTGTTTTGAATTTTATTTCAAATTGTGAATTTGTTTGTAATTAATTAATGGTGTGATTGAATACAAAATACTTTTTTTAAACAATTTATCTGTTGTATTATCATTTGAAACCTACCAGAGTATGCTGTGAGAGTATGCTTAAAAAGTGGGAAATACCTATATTTCTTAAAACATAAATGTCACTTGATTTTATATTTTGTTATATAATGCAGTGCCATTCTTAAGGGTGCTTTAAGTCTCCAAGTACAAATATACAGAGATACTGTACTACTATATACTGCTGAAATACAGTAGTAAGAGTACTTATTCTGAACATAACCATAGTCTCTTTTTGCTCTTTCTTCCTCAATTCTGGCAAAAGCTCCCTGACAGCTACACCCCAGCCTCTGCACATTGACATTGCAGAGTTATTTACTCACAATTTTTTTAATATTGCACAGAAACATCCTCAGGCACTGGGCTTTCTGATTTATAGCACACTAATTTTGCTAAATATCACTGTAATGGTGCATCAGAAAATACAGAGGAAAAGATAAGACAAACATCAGTGGCATACTAATATCATTAAACAAAATTTTACAAAAACAAAAAAAAACTATGAAGACATATCACCTGCTTAATGCACTATGACTAGAAGCTCCTTTATTTAAAGGCTGCTTGTGAAGCATAATAAGAATACAGTAGACTGACACATCCTGACACATTTAGCTAGGGTACTCATGAGAGACATGGTTTCAAATCCATGCTAGGTCTTGTTCCCATCTTCTTTGCCCTCTCTCTTCCCTTGATGTTCTGTCTCACTCTAATGTTAAATTTCTTTAGCAATAAAATGCAACAAAGCATCCACCCTATTCTTTTGTGCATCCTACACTTTTATTGAGATGTCATACTAATGAGAAACCCTGGTTTGAGTTCAACCTGGGTCATCTTCCCATCACTTTACCCAGCTCTATTGCCCCTTTATTTCCAATTCTAAAGGCCCTTTCCCACTGCAGGAACTAAAGCAATGGGAGATGTGCTTTGAGTTTGAAAGTTGCAGCACTATACAAAAAATGTTTTCGGAATTACTAAATGAATTTTTTCTGTGATAATGGACATCCATAATTCAATGTTTATTGAGACTGGGTAATTGAGAACTGTTATTAACTTAACTGTCATGAAATTTAGTTAACATAAGAAACACTGTAAGTTGACAAGTTAATTCCAATTTTTATGGAAGTAAAAAATTGCATTGACTGAACTTAACTTAGTTGTGTTTATTGCACTGCTTTGACTCAAGTTACATTGATATAATATGAACATATTTAACATAAAAATTCTTGTTTAGAAAACAGATAAAACCATTTGATTTAAGTAATGTGGACTTGACCTGATTTGTTCAAATTACATAAATTATTTAATCTTGTTTTTAGCACTGTTGTACATTTAACCATATACTTTATTGCAGGGGTTTTCAAATTGGGTGAAAGTGAGCCTCTCCCTAGAGAAATTGAAGACAGCCATGCACTTTGAAAACATCAACATCAGACATCAAACAAAATCAGCAAGATGCACAGTGCGGTTTTATCGCAGTTGAAAATGCGTAAATATCACTTCCATATAGGCCTACGTTAAGCAAAAAAATTAATAAATAAAATTGTATCGGTATTTGCTTTTAAGCAGGGTCAAAGCGGAAAACCCGCACTCACATAAGTAAGTGGTGGTGAAGGGCATGAGGAATTTCATAACCTTTCGAGAGAGGTGGGGAAACTCCCACTACAAAGTCACTACAAAGAGATCCATTTTGCTACACGCATACGCAAGCTAGCAGGACAGATGTGTACAAACGTGAAACAATATGGTTTTTTTCCCCGCACTGCGCCTCCCCTGGGGCTCTCTAGGGGAGGCACGCCTCACCAATTGAAAACCTCTGCTTTATTGTTTAGTCTGCAATACATCCTTTGCCTCCTAATGCAAGAGCTTCTTCCAAAGCAAACGTAGCATGTGATATCTAGTTAGGAGGCACATAGACCTCAACACTTGACACACAAACCTCAGTAATGGTGACCATCAAGAAACACCATTAAGTGAAAAGATGAGCTCTGAACATCACCACACAACCATTAACTAAAATTGATGACAAAAATATCTAAAGCACAGATAAAACCTTCAAACAGCAAAAAATAGCCTGCATTTACTTTTCTTAGTCTCAAAGATTTAGCAAATAATAATGCAGCCTAAACATGTTTTTGATTTAAGGATACAAGTATGTGTGTTAATTCAACTTAAGTATACACATTGATACATTGACAACTTAACATGTTAAGATGACTTGAAAGTTGTTTGATGTTTCAACTCAAAAAAGCACTTTAATATCATATTATAAATCTTGTTAATTTAATTGCCATTGGCAACATACTAAAACAAGCTCTGATAAATTTATTGAACTCAATTATTCCAGCAGAATGAGAGAAATCATGAAATTCATCCACCTTACTCAAACCACTTAAGTAATAAAGGTAATATGTTAGGATTTATATTTGTTGTACTTCATTTATTTGGGTTAAAACATCAGTGAAGATTTACCTGACTGTTACTGTGGGTGAGAAGTTCAGTACAGTATGGTTTAAAGTGCATTTAAACTGGTTTTTCACTGAGTTCAGCGTTGTAACGTTGCTGGCAAGCACAGAGACAATGACATGAAGTGTAGACGAACCCAAGTGCAGTTTATTAAACAAAACATCAATTCCAAAAACCCTAACAATAAATGAGAACTAAACACAAACATGAACTTGACATGGACTTGAGCTTGACTATGATTAGAACAAAACAACCACGTTACATTAACAATACTCAAAGGACAATGGCAAACATGAGAGTATAAATACATGGACTTGGGAGAATGCATGAACAAGATAATCAATCACAAGACTGAACTAATAAACAAGATAACAAGACAATGACCATGAACCAATGAAATAACTAGAACTGATAACAAAATAATAAAACAATAAACAAATGAAAACAAGGCACATGAACATGGAGGGAAAAACAGGACATCACATGACTAGGGGAATACATGACATGAACAGGAAATACACTTTTCAAAATAAAAGACATGGAATCAAGACATGAACAAAAACACATCTAAACATTACAAGCGTGTGCTACATGGTAAAATAGGCTGAACGCCTCATCTCTCCTCTCACTGTGGCTTCAGGAACGCATAACCTGGTGTATTTCAAATCATCCATTTCCTCTCTCTTCTCTCTCTCTCTCTCTCTCTCTCTCTCTCTCTCTCTCTCTCTCTCTTTCTCTCTCTCTTGATATCCTGTCTCTCTCTACTAGTGTTTCTATCAATGAAATGTGGTAAAATGCCCCTTCTGCCCTGTTCTATTTTCCAATCAAAGTTTTTATTTAGATGTGTTACTCATTGGAGACCCGGGTTCGAATCTGTCTGGTTCATGTTCCCATCCTTTCCCCCCTTCTCTCACCCCTTGATTTCCTGTCTCTCTCTACCAGTGTGTCTATCAATCAAATGTGGCAAAATGCTCTCCACCTCAAATTCTATGTTGCATACTATGCTTTTATTGAGATGTGATGCTCATGGAAGACCCGGATTTGCATCAGGCTGATGTTCCACAAAGGGTAGTTACTTGTATATTTGTATTCTTGTAATCTGTTCTCTGAGATTTTACTCTAACCTAGATTGCCAGCCAAGGAAATGGCAATAATACAATGATCAAAGTGATTTGTACCACATCCTGAGCTCTCTGCAGCTAAAGAACTACCAGGTGCTTGTGGAGGGAATCATGCTGATATAAATACGCTGATAACATTTTCCAAGTGTAAATTGCTCCACCTACTGGGCTGCCTGGTTTGAACAGATAATTCATATGGTGATGTCTCAATCATTTTCCACAATGAGCTATCTGAAGCTTTTATTATGTGGACAGGCAAGACAAACTGATCCACATTTGTGACAGCAGCTCATTAAATTGCTCAGCATCTTTGCCATCGTGGGTAGAAAATAAGCAAACAATAAGGGAGACAGGGCTTGTCTGAACTTGCTCAAAGCTCACGTATTGAAATGAAAAATGAATGCACCCACCATATGCTGGATAGCTCATGGGCAACCTGCACCAGCCTAACCCAATCACAGGACTTTTTTCACAAATGTGTTTCTCTTATTGCCTGAGCAAAGTAATTTTCCCCAGCACCGCAATGTTGGTCTCTTAAGCAAAGATGAATGAGTGACCCCATAATGCTGTCTCGCAGTTCTCTGCAATGCTTACATTTCTCAAGGAAAATGAGAACATATAAAGACGATCCATCTACATATTACTGTATACTAAACATAGCCCTTTGCACATTTGAAATAATACAATTGTCCCCACCCCCCTTAATTTTCTGATATAGCTGTAAATGTCTTGACGAGAATATAATTTCAGATTAATCCAGGTGCTGCTACGTCAAAATGCTTGATTAATATCTGGCAGACTGGCTTTTTGCCTTTATCTTTCTATAATTCTTGCTTGCCTTCTCTCTCTCTATGAGTGATTTGAATGTCGGGCCACACTCTGCTGTCATGAAACCATGGATCTTTTTTTCATTACAAGTGAGAACAAGGTTTTTGCCATGGTCTGCTAGTCAGTTCATTACACATTGGACAGAAATATGAGGAGTAAATTCAAACAGACTTTTATTTGACCTATAGGATTTCTGCAGAAGGAAATATAGTAACTTTCTGGCAGAAGCAGTGCAATTGTACCTAGTGAAGGTTGTACGTATAGAAACAATTTATTGTGTATAATAATAAGTGCAAAAAAGTATGACAGTGTAGTGCTTTTTTATGTCTGTTTCTGATTTTTAGATCTAGATTCTCCTAATTTAAAGGTGCTGTGTGTCATTTCTATAGCAACATCAACATCGTTAGCATGGTTTAGTAGGATCCAAGATGGTGCCAGAGTGTTTGCTGGAGAACAGTTGGGTTATTTTGTTGTTTGCATGTGTATGTTTATGTCCATGGCTCTAGCTCCTTTGTGTGCTATGGCTGCTACACAGTCATATGGCAATTCTTTACTGTCCTAGCACCAAACCCTCATTAATATATAGACCTCAATGCTCATCTTGTGCCGGCAGGACCCTGGTGGTTGGATCTTTCAATTCATCCATTCTGGTGGGCTTCTGTTGCTTGTATTGTTGCTCCCATTAAAGAAAACAAAGCAAGCGAGGAGGATTATTTCTAAGGGCAAACAAATAGTCGATCCATCTACAGGTCTTTTTACTCTTGAGTTAATGAGTACGTTTACGTGTATTCGAATAGCTAAAGGAAGATGTCAGTTGAGGAAGTGACGTAGAATGTTTCCGGTTGACAAAGTGTCAAATTAGCACATTATAGAAGTCAGCTAACTAGCTTCTCAACAGCAAGATGCACACAATAGACAGAACAACGTGGACATTTTTATTGCCACGTGCATTTCTAACATCCTTTACACATTGATTTTGGAACAGAACCCTTATGGTATCTATCCGTTGTGCTTATGGTTATGAACGAAGCATTCGGATATTATGCACAAAAATCATAATAGGCCTTATCTTTTGTTTAAAACAATAAACAGTACTAAACCAGAAATTCCAAATTCCTTTGAGGCAAATTCAAAAACGTGTGACAATTTTGACAGTTTTACCTGAACAAAAATCTCATATTTCTTTTATACATGGTCCCTGTAGAATTAAATTCAAGCTTTAACTGTTTTAGTAACTTTGCACCCGTTTCTCTACCACAGCTAGTAAACACAATCACGCATATGAAATTATCAGCTAATCTTTTTTATTCCATTACCACTTCTGTTGGTAAACCTGGTAGACACAGTAGGCCCCAGCATTCAGTCCATTATAAATAGCTTTCTAACTACTGGTAGTATTATTCCAACTCGTTTTAAGGATGCAGTAGTTTGGCCTCTTAAAGGATTTAACTCCCACCATTAAAATAATTTCCAACCTTTATCAATACTTCCATTCTTATTTAAAATTCTTAAAAAGATTGTTTTGTCTCAGCTTACCCCTTTTTTATTGGATGATGATTTTGTGGATAAGTTTCAGTCAGGTTTTAGAACTTACCACAGCACAGAGTCTGCTTTGCTTAAAGTGACTAGTGACATAATGTGGTCAACCATGACATTTTGCAAGGTCATTTTGAGGGTGAGGTTGGTATCCACGGTACTGCCTTAAATTGGGTCAGGTCTTATTTAACTGACAGGAACTTTTGCATAAATATTGGAAGTAAAAATATTCCTCATCAATAACCCTTAGCTTTGTTGTACCTCAGGGCTCTATCCTCAGGCCTCTTTTATTGTCATTATATGTTTCTTTTAGGTTCCCTTTTCCACAAGCATAAGATCTCTTTTCATCTTTATGCTGATGACACACAGTTGTACATTCCATTCAATCCAGGAGACACTCACTCTTCCATTTCCCTCATTCAGTGCTTGGAATATGTTAAGTCGTGGTTGGCAAAAACATTTATTCAGCTTAATAGTGATTAGACATAATATAGTATAGAATCTGATTCTCTCGATTTTGTGTCTCACTGTTGGGAGCCCCAAACACCTCAGATCTTTGAAATAAGGCCAATGGGAGTTGGAGAGTGGAATTTGCTAATAAAAGAGTATATTTCCTAATAAAAGAGTGGCACTGACGGAGCGTCTTTTTAAAGATGTCGACTTCTCTTTGATGTACAGGGGACCGTAAGATGCTCGTAGGTGTGTTGGGGGAGGTTACATGGCAGCCGGGTGCACTGGCTACGAGGCACACAAGAGCTTGCCCATCTCGCATCACCAGTCCACATAACACTGTTTAGCTAGTTGTGGCGTTTCGTATGGGGACTCCTAGTGTCACTACATCAACACAACATCGAGTGAGTGACAGATAGGGAACCTGGTTACTTTCGTAACCTTCGTTACCTGATGGAGGGAATGAGACATTGTGTCCCTCCTGCCACAACAATGAACTACACCCTGAATGGCGGGACCTTGTCTCGGCTCCTCAGCACTAAACCTGAATGAGTGGTTTCGAGCCAGCTCCTTTAATACCTGTATTTCTAGGGGAGTGTCATGCAAATTCCACTTGCCAATTCCCACTGGCCTTTTCTCAAAGATCAGAGGTGTTTGGGGCTCCCAAAAGTGACCCCTAGTGTCACAACATCGACACAACATCTCGTTCCCTCCATCAGGGAACGGAGGTTAGGAAAGTAATCAGGACATTTTTGGTTCTTTTTCCTCCACCAATTAGATTAGGAAAATATTAACTTCAATTTAACAGTAAAATGGACCAAATCGTCTTTTAAAAATACCTCTAAATGACATTCAGTGAATTAAAGGAAAATACTTTTTATTAAGTTGAATTCAGTAAAAATGTCACTGCAAAAAAAACTCATTGTTATTAAGTGTTTTTGTCTTGTTTTCCATTTAAAATTGTATACAAATAAATTAACTTGAGCTGCATATAAGATATTTAGACTTGCTTTAAGAGACAAATATACGTGCATTTTGTATATAAGTGTATTTTTCACTTGGTTATTCTTCTCTGAATGCAATATATACTTATATTTAAGATCTATCCTCTAAAAGCAAGTCTAAATATCTTATATGCTGCTTCTCAGGTGAATGCACCTTTTTATTAAGGTATTTTGAAATATTTGTATTTTAATATTATCTTCAGCATTGTTTGATAAAAACATTTTCTTCTTCAGTATAGCTGCTAAAGTAAATGTACGTTGTTTTAAAGAGTTTTAGATATTTATATTGGAAAACAAGCCAAAACAAATACAAATCAAAAACATATTTTGTTGCCGTGTATAATGTGGAGAAGACTACCCTTGCTCACATTTTTGTTCACTTCAATCCATCTTTAACTCACAAATAAGCAAATTCTCTCTTATATTGCAAATTTTCTTCACATTAAGAAATGCACAGTGATACATATACTGTATTATGATACAATAAGTCACAAGCCATCAAGTTAGAATCTAGCTGCAGCAAACACACGTGCTCGAGGGACAAGCGTTCCCACGACAGAGTGTGCCTCAGCCGGATGCAGTTTCACTCTCTCCCCCTTAGATCGCGACAATACAAAATTTGTTTTGTGCTGTATTGTATTAAACAGAATATTGATAGTTGTTTTGTAACAAGTTTCAAACACACTCCCTGTTTTCTGTTGTTTGGCAAACAGGTAGTCTTGTCTGTAAATAACCACAGTGGTTGAGCTAATGTTGTTATACATGGCCCAGTCTAGCTGCTCAAACAAGCAGATTGCTGTTCAAACTGTTTGGTACTGCTAGTGGTGCAGATATTAGTCAATTATGCTTTTTATTCAAATGCTTTTTAGATTGATAAAGTTTAGCTTGTCACACCACAGAACATGTTAACTTACCAAGAGCAGTTCATGTCATCTACCCACATACAAATGCACATGGTCAGAATGATCACACAAAATTGTGCATTATTACACTGCATAAGCTATGAAGAAAAATCTGTTATGTGATTGGGCATATCATGTATCACATTTGTGTCTTAAGTTTGATCATCTCCTATACATACAGTTTACTCAGTAATGCTTTGCATAAAATGTATGCTGTAGTGAGGCAGTTCAGACACATCATCTTTAAAGTGACCTTTAAAGTGGACACCAGCTCTGCTTCAATATTTTAGTGCTGACCTTGCTATAGATGCACCTGACATTTCTTATTGTCATAACTAGAGCAATACGGCCAGCCCTTTTTGGAAATGAACTGTGGAGGTTCTAATGTGGGTCTGCTTATAAATGTCATTAGTTTCTAAGGTTGAAGCATTTCATTCTCTAATCCATTTCACTGCATGAAAGAAAAAACTGACAGGGTGAAGTTTTTGACAGAGAGAGAAAGCAAGAGAGAGGACATCCAATAAAAAGTCAAATGCATGTTTTGCATTGTGCTCTTTATTTAGAATGCACTTTCCTGTTCATTTCCATAACCAAGGCAACCTAGCAGTTCACTCTATCTCTGTGGCAAGGCAAGAGAGATTTTCCTTCCGAGACTCTTGCATTTTTTTGTCTCACTTATCACTCTCCCCACCCAGCTGAGTTCAAGTCCTTTTTTCTATTTCTCTCTTTATTTATTTAGTAGGTGAATGGTCTATCCTCTGTTGCAGTTGCTGTATGTGAGTGGGTGGAATAAGCCACCAAGAGAAGGAAGAAACTCTCTTTGTGATCAGGGATCTGAGGTTCCCAGCAACTTAAGACACCCTGTCACAAAATGTCTGATTCACTCTTAAGGCAGCCTCTGTGAGGAAAGAGCCAAAGGATAGGTTTAAAATCTCTGATGATACTTTTTTGTGCTGAAGATGGTTGGTTGATGAAATGCTAGGGTATGTTTTTTTTTGTGGTCACCAATGTTGGCGATGAACTAACAAAAAATAGCCATGCCACTTAATTTACTACATTGTTCTTTAGTGTGACAGTAGCTTAGCCCTTATCAAAATAGTGTAGATTTCAAGTTACAAGCTAAACTCAGCAACAAAAGAAATGTCCCTTTTTCAGGACAGTGTATTTTAAAGATAATTTTGTACAAATACAAATAGTTTTACATATCTTTATTGTAAAGGGTTTAACAATGTTTTCCATGCTCGTCCAATGAACCATAAACAATTAATGAACATGCATCTCTGGAATGGTCAATAAGACACTAATAGCTTACAGATGGTAGGCAATTATGGTTACAGTTATAAAATCTTAGGACACTAATAAGACCATTCTACTGACTCTGAAAAACACCAAAAGAAAGATGCCCATGGTCCCTGCTCATCTGCATGAACGTGCCTTAGGCATGCTTCATGGAGGCATGAGGACTGCAGATGTGGCCAGGGCCATAAATTGCAATGTCCGTACTGTGAGACGCCTAAGACATTGCTACATGGAGACAGGAAGGACAGTTGATCTTCCTCGTAGTGGTAGACCACGTGTAACAACATCTGCACAGGATCGGCACATCCGAATATCACACCTGCGGGACAGGTATAGGATGACAACAACAAATGCCCAAGTTACACCAGGAACGCACAATTCCTCCATCAGTGATAAGACTGTCCGCAGCAGGCTGAGAGATGCTGGACTGAAGGCTTGTAGGCCTGTTGTAAGGCAGGTTCTTACCAGACAACACCAGCAAAAATGTTGCCTATGGGCACAAACCCACCTTCGCTGGACCAGACAGGACTTGCAAAAAGTGCTCTTCACTGATGAGTCGTGGTTTTGTCTCACCAGGGGTGATGGTCGGACTGGCATTTATCGTCGAAGGAATGAGCGTTACATCGAGGTATGTACCCTGGAGCGGGATCGATTTGGAGGTGGAGGGTCCTTCATGGTCTGGGGTGGTGTGTCACAGCATCATCGACTGAGCTAGTTGTCATTGCAGGCAATCTCAACGCTGTGTGTTACAGGGAAGACATCCTCCTCCCTCATGTGGTACCCTTCCTGCAGGCTCATCATGACATGACCCTCCAGCATGACAATGCCACCAGCCATAGTGCTCGTTCTGTGAATGATTTCCTGCAAGACAGGAGTAACAGTGTTCTGTGTTCATCAGTTTTCAGTGATCATAGTCCCACTGAGAATTTTTTGGACCTGTTGGATCAGAGGGAGAGGGCTAAGGTGATTCCCCACAGAAATGTCCAGGAACTTGCAAGTGCCTTGGTGGAAGAGTAGGGTAACATCTCACAGCAAGAACTGCCAAATCTGGTGCAGTCCATGAGGAGGAGATGCACTGCAGTACTTAATGCAGCTGGTGGCCTCACCAGATACCTTTTACTTTTGATATCCTTTGTTCAGGGACACATTATTCCATTTCTGTTAGTCACATGTCTGTGAAACTTGTTCAGTTTATGTCTTAATTGTTGAATCTTTATGTTCATACAAATATTTACAGATGTTAAATTTGCTGAAAATAAAAGCAGTTGAATGTGAGAGGATGTTTCTTTTTTTGCTGAGTTTATTTTATCCTACACATTTCAACATAGCATAACAAAACATGACATTGCTGTTTTAAGGTCACACAACAAGTATGCGCAGGCAATAATAAAATGCGCTCGAATGTCTCTTTCTCTTTTAGTGTTAGGAAGTTTGATTCGTTGTAGTGAGTTTGTTGGACGGTTCTTTGGAATAATTAATTGGAACTGTGGGATCATGACAATTTGCGGTCTCTGACACCCATACACTTTTAGAGCAGACAAATAATAATAAGAATATCAGTACAAATATGGTTTCAGCAGCTTTTGTGCATGGACCCTTATGATGCATTCCAGAAGTTTGTACATGTACATTTCTAAAATGCAGATATACAGATATGTTGCATATTCTTAGTAATGGTGTATTTTAGATATCTGTAGTACTTCTGGAGCATTGGGCACTACAACTTGTCGAACTTCACTCCAACAACATTGACATAAAATGCATCAAGAGGTGCTGAAGTCAACTGATTTTAGTAAGAGACCTTCCTATCTTGTAAAACCTTCCTATTCTATCTAAAAATAAAATAATTATATTGCCTAGGGTTATTTATTTGTAATTTTTTTTACCTATAGTTTTCTCCAAAATCATAAGCATTTTTTTTTTACCACCCTCTACAAAGTAATGGATTTCTAAGTAAATATTGATTGACATTTCATATTTTGTCTTTCATCATCATTTCTGTTTATCTTTCATCAAAAATGTAAAATTACAATTTCAGCTGGAACATTTTTTGAAATTTGGTTGATTTTTTTAATGGAATAACCCAAATGGATCTGTAGTATTATATATTGTTTGATGCTGTCACCCAATTTGATAACCTTAATGATTAATATTGTTCTTTTTAACTGAATCATGGAATCTAATAATTATATAATTTAAATGATATTTACTCCTGCTTATCAACATAGTTGTATTATGGTATTTACATTTATGCATTTGGCAGACACTTTTATCCAAAGCGACTTACAGTGCACTTATTACAGGGACAATACCCCTTGAGCAACCTGGATTAAGTGTCTTGCTCAAGGACACAATGGTGGTGTTCGTGGGGAACGAACTGGCGATCTTCTGATTAACTGTTATGTGCTTTTGCCCACTTTGCCACCACCACTCCATCACTCCAGTATTGCTACTTTTTTCAAATGTGTAGCTTGACTCACCATGCTGACATACTTTATGCGTTACTTGTAGCTTGGCTAGCGCTTCACAGTAGCTTCCCAAACACTTCTGGGCACCTATTGTACCACATTCTACACAGTCAGAAGGAGTTTATCGATCAGAAAACAAGAAAGTTTTATGTTTTCCAGATTGTTTTCAGTAGCAATCTGAGAGGTTCTTGTTAAGAATACTGTATATTAAAGTCACTGTAAAGTTTCTATTAGACTCTGAAGCTTCACAATTAGCCCACTTAAATAACAAGGGTTCAGAACAAGCTAGTGACCGAAAAAGTCTCTCCTCCATTATATATGTAAATGCAGGCATCTTTCTCTTCTATCAGAAGGGCCCTGCACAGCAGATACTGCTACCCTTCATCAGTTTCACTGCTGCTGTCCAATAGGTCTTGTACAAGCCTCTCTGTGCCACAGAGACAGCATTCCTCCAGATATCAACCTCCAGGGGCCGCAATTGGCTGATTCCCAGGGTTCATTCAATGGGCTGCTGGGAGTGTTTAGAGGTAACAGTTTATTGTTTTGGCTAATTCAGTCTTCTGCATGACCAAGCCTGAAAATTGTACCTGTATTATAAAAAACAAAAGAGGAGAAGAGCACAAAAAGAGTGTTTTTCCCCTCCTCCTTAGATCACAAATAAATTCATACTATATTCATTTTTCAGATCAAATGTAAATGATATATTTTTACTCAATTAGGAACTAAGCATCATAATGATGTGAATCATAATGAGTTGGTGAGTTGACTCTCTAATGACACAGAGTACAGTATGTGCTTGTCTATGTGAGAAAATTGGTATTGAAATAAATTCAGTCTGAAAGTTCCAGTAATTGTGATCCATTTATATGTATTTATATCCTCTAAGTTACTTGTGAGTTAAAGAGAAAATTCACCCAAAATGAAAATTCTCTAATCATTTACTCACCCTTATACCAACCCAGATGTGTATGGCTTTCTTTCTTCTGCTGAACACAAACAAAGATATTTAACAGAATATTTTTATTCTCCTAAACATCTTGAATGGGTACCAAAAATGTTAAGCTCGAAAAGAATATAAAGGCATCATAAAAGTAATCCTTAAGTCTGCAGTGATTAAATCCATATCTTCAGAAGCGATATGATAAGTCTGGATGAGAAGCAGATCAGTATTTAAGTCTTTTTTATATCACCACTTTCACTTTCAAATTCTTCTTCTTTTTTTGGTGATTTGCATTATCTGTGCATATCACCACCTACTGGGCAGGGAGTAGAATTATAAGTGAAAAAGGACTTAAATATTGATATGTCTCTCAACTACACCACATCATATTGCTTAAAATAATGGTATTACATTGAACCATTGCAACCATACTTTAAATAATGGTATCATCTAAATAGGCAGCGGTGTATGCAGTGTGCAGTCAAGAGGACTCGGTCCATGAGCCGCTGGAACATCTATGGCTGTAGCCCCAAACGAACCGAACGGAAGCCTCACTAATTGGTGTTAGACGAACAATGTGTAGAAGGTCGTTTTCTCATGGGATATTGAGGTTAAAGGGATTTACGAATAGCCTTTTTTCAAATCCAGTATTGAATAAAATTGAGCTGTGCATAACCGATCGAGCAATTGATCAATACGAGGCATTGATAAGCGTCAAATTTAGACACCATGTTTACCTTTTCGATAATCCACACAGAACCACACAGATTGCTGGGTCGTGATTGGGCCTTCCCCATGGTGTAGCAAGCTCCGGAACGCCTGCTAGTCCTCTGTTTGAGCTCGTAGGATCGCCTGGAAATGTTGATCTTGATCCAGCAACATAGCTTAAGCAGGGTCTGGTGTTGAGACTAACATTCTGCTAAACATCTTCTTTTGTGTTCTTAAAAAGAATGTAAGTCATACAGGGTTGCAACTACCGATAAGGGTAAATTATGCCAGAATTCTCATTTTGGTTGAACTATTCCTTAAACTATATGCAAAGTGACACAGATGCAGTTCTTAGAATGCTATTCCAAGTTTGGATCATAAACTAATTTGTGCGCATATACAAACCTCCATTTGCACACCATCATTATTTTATGCCATACATGAGCGCATACTTACATATAAATGAACATACATTCACATACTGATGAGTTCACAGTGGTGTGGGTCACTCGGCACTCCATGTTATTCCTGCCTTGAATAGTCCAGGAAACAAATGACTATGTTGGCAAGTCCAGCAAGGTTTTATAAATTCCTCACATTTACAGCAAATGAGTGCAGTCAGGCACACATTAGAGCAGAATGGCAGTGACATTAAATATTCAATAGTGCTCTTATTAATTTTCATCCCATCAGCCAAATGCCAATCCTCACCAAGAGAGTGATAGACTGATTTTTTTCAGTTCCATTCCATTCCTGCTGTCCCATATCCCCTTACCCTGAAGAAAAAGCTCCTTAAAAGACTACATACGCAGATGGCAGGGAATGCGGCGGGTTTCAGTTACAGCCTGAATGACAAAAAGCATATAAGTTTTACTTCTAGCACACAGCTCCAGCTGAAGGAGGGTCATTGCTAATATTCATCACATTTTCATGACTCTATCATATACAATATGTCTTAAAGGGATAGTTCACTCAAACATCAAATTCAGAATGAGCTTTATTGCCAAGTGTGCTCATGTACACAACTATTTTTTTTTGGTGATAGGAGAAATAAGCAAAAATATGACATATAACAGAATGGCATATGCACATGTGCAATTGGTAATATACTGTATGTGCAAGGTAGGCGTATGTACAGTTACTGAATTCAATATGAGTGAATTTACATGTGTACATGACGAATTTATACATTATTGCACTATGGGAGTCCTGAAGGCAGTTTAATTGTTCATGTGGTAAATGGTCTGTGGGGGGAAACTTTTCTTGTGCCTGGTTGTCCTGGTATTGTGTGCTCTGTAGTGCCGGCCAGAGGTCAACAGTTCAAAAAGGGTGTGGGCAGGGTGTGTGGGGTCAAGAGGGATTCTACCTGCACGTTTCCTCACTCTGGAGACATGTAGGGTTTGGAGTGTGGGCAGGAGGGCACCAATAATCCTCACAGAAGTGCTAATTATCCTTTGTAGTTTCCTTATGTCTGAGTTGGTGGCTGAACCAAACCAGACAGTTATAGATGTACACAGGACAGACTCAATGACGGCTGAGTAGAACCGAGTCAGCAGCTCCAGTGGCAGGTTGAACTTCCTCAGCTGGCGAAAGAAGTACATGTTCTGCATTTCTCATAAAGTTCGCTATCGTCGCCAATGTTTTGAGAGTGTTCAGCTAAAGGTAGTTGTGACCGCACCAGACAGCCAGCTGTTCAACCTCCCATCTGTATGCAGACTCATCACTGTTGTGGATAAGGCCAGTGATCGTGGTGTTGGTTGAGAGAACGTCAGGCATGATGGTATTGAAGGTTGAACTGAAGTCCACAAATAGGATTCTTGCATAAGTCCCAGGTCTGTCAAGGTGTTGCAGGATATAATGCAGTCCCATGTTGACAGCATCACCCATAGACCTATTTGCTCAGTAAGCAACCTGAAGGGGGTCTAGCAGGGATCCAGTGATGTCCTTTAGGTAGGCCAAAACTAGACTCTCAAATGCCTTAATCACCACAGACTGGAGAGCTACAGGTCTGTAGTCATTAAGTCCTGTGATTTGGGTTTTTTGGGGAACTGGAATGATGGTAGAGCATTTGAAGCAGCAGGGAACTTCACACTGCTCCAGTTATCTATTGAAGATCTTTCTGAAGATGGGGGCCAGTTGATCAGCATAGACTTTCAGATAATCAGGTGAGACACCGTCTGGGCCTGAAGCTTTCCTAGTCTTTTGTTTCCGGAAGACTGACACACATCCTCCTCACAGACCATAAGTGCAGGTTGAGTAACAGGAGCGAGGAGGAGGGGGGTTCCAGAAGGTATTGGCGTGTTTGTGAAGTGAAGATCAGAGCAGAGGATGGGTGGGAGACTGGGCTTTTCAAACCTGCAGTAAAACACATTCAGTTCATCAGCCTTTTGTTGATTCTCTGCAGAGTGAGTGGAAAGGTGTCTTATACTTAAGATTGGTAATGCTTTTCAGGACTTTCCACACAGATGCAGTATCTTTGGCTGAAAGCTGGTTTATCAGCTTTTCAGAGTAGTTTCTTTTAGCCACTCTAATTTCCTTAGTCAGTGTGTTTCTTGCCTGGTTATACAATATTTTATTATCAATTCTGTAAGCATCCTATTTGGCATGACAAAGCTGTCTGAGTTTTCCTGTAAATCATGGTTTGTCATTATTTAATGAAAAAGAATTGTCCTAAAAGTGATGCAGATATTCTCAGAGAAACTCATATATGATGTCACAGTATCTGTGAGCTAACTAGACCAGCTCATGGAAATATGAGCTGGTCTAAATTGGTTTATATAGGTTTGGTTTTGTTATAACTGGTGGACCAACATAACCATAGTGATCACTAGCCAAAACAAATATCTTGAAAAGAGGCACGGGAGAGTCCTTAGACAATATTTGCACATCCGTATTGCAGACCAAACCTGGGTGAGGGGTGTTTTTTCTGTTTGATTGAATATGCTCCATAGTGAATAGGCTGTGGAGGTGACTGCTAACTGACCAGTGAATAGGTACAGTACTAGGCAATATATGTGGCGTCTCTCTTGAATAAACTGCCTGACTGTCCCTAAAAGATTGCCTCTGCAGATTAACAAGTCATGAGTGAGTTTTGCTTTTGTAGGCTGGCATAAAGGAGAGGGTGACATTGCAATTCAATGGTCTGATTTCTTTTTCCTTGAGTCCACATAGCATGTGACGTCTGATGCCCGCCCCCTCAAATGCACTGCCCATTGCACCATAGGCCGGCTTTGTTATCAAAACATCCCTGCTTGATTCCCTCTGATCTGACTCTAGATCAAGTCAGTCACACTGAGGGGGAGTAGACAGTGCTCTCCATTTAACAGTGATGAGCTAATACAAAGCTTAAAAAAATACTGTGAGATCAAACATCAAAAGGTTTTGAAAGGATCTGTGATTCGGTCTGTGATATCCCTTTGAAGTTATTCAGCAAACATTTTTCTTAAGCCTGAAGTGTGACATTTTTCTATGTTAAAACACTTTCTCCTATGTATCTCATCTTAAAAAGCAGACAACTACAGTATAAGTAAGCAATTTGTAAATTGAATTCCCCCAAAATTGTGAACACTGTGGCTCTTTGGTGCTAACAAAACATTCCTCCTTTTTTAGATTTGTGTTTTACTGCATAGTCCAACAAAGCAACATTAAATTAACCAGTGATGTGGTTTTGGGTATGGGATAATGGACCAATCGCAAAAATGGGAGTGTTTGGTAAAAATGCATAGAAATTGCACACTTCTGCTTTAAAGAGATTTTACCCATCTTCATTTACTGTTGTTCCTTAGAAAACAAAATAAATAAACTCATATGGGTTTGGAACAAAATGTTAGTAAATGAGTAAATGATCAGATGGAAGATTTGGAGATTTTTAGATGAAAGGAGATTCTTAGATTAATATCTCAGAACTGTTGGTCCATACAATGCAAGTGAATGGTGATCAGGCCTTTTGAAGCTCCAAAAAGGAGATAAAGTCAGCATAAAAGTAATCCATACAACTCCAGTGGTTAAATCAATGTCTTCTGTAGCGATCCAGTTGGTTTTGGGTGAGAACAGTCATCTTGCTTTTGCAGTCTCTTGGCACAATCATGATTTCAAGCTCGATTACACTTCCTAGTGCTTGATGCATGCGTAAAGCGCTATGTGGTTCTATAGGAAGTGTAATCGATTTTGAAATCATGATCACCAAGGAGACTTCCGTCAAGATGTATAGTGAAAAATTATTTACATTTTGATCTTTTCTCACACCAAACCAACTGGATCCTTCAAAAGTCATTGACTTTACTACTAGAGTCTGATGGATTATGATTATGTTGACTTTTTCTGCTTTTTGGAGCTTCAAAGGCCTGATCAGCATTCACTTGCATTGTGTGGACCTATAGAGCTGAGATATTCATCTGAAAATCGTTGTTGGTGTTCTGTGGAAGAAAGAACGTTACACACATCTAGGATGGCATAAATGATGAGAGAATTAAACATTTTGGGTGAACAAACCCTTTTCAGTATTTTCATTTGGCAGGATAGCTTTACCTCAGAAATGTGTTTGCCACATTTAATGCCCACCAAAATGAGTTTGCATACATAAATATCATCTTGAAAAGGTAGCAAAATAAATCTCTTTCTGCCATAGGCAGAACCCACCCCTTACCACTATGTTTGCCTCATAAAATCCCAAGATCATTAGCTAGACAAGTGCATTCGTGTACATGTTAGTGAACAGAAGGTTTCATATAAATAGATAAATAGCAGGGTCTGCTTGAGTGAGAGACTGGAACTGTCCTCAGCAGCAGATTTCTTTGGGGTGGAGGAATTGGGGGGTGGAGGCAAGTTTCCCCCCACTGAGAGAGAGTATGATGCTGATGAAATGTGGGTTTTCATAAGGCAGTACGCCTGTGTGAATGGTACGTCTGGCTGGGCAGATATAGAGGGAACAGAAGGGTTTTAATCTGGAGTAGTGAGCTGCACTATTAGCAGCTGTGTTATGCTATAGCCTGCCGTATTTTGCTACACAACTTTGCCATTTGTGTAGGAGATACAGTGTTTGAGTCGTTGCGTGGTTACAGAGTAGGAATAAACCTACTCTTAAAGTGTCACTTGCCCTCGCAGTTGTCTGTATGATTATAAAACATATACTCACTGAGCCAAATAAAGTACCTGACATGGTCTTCTACTGTTGTAGCCCGTCTACCTCAAGGTTTGATGACTTGTGCATTCTAGATGCTATTCTGCTCACTACAATTGCACAGAGTGGTTCCCATAGCCTTTATGTCAGCTCGAACCAGTCTGCCCATTCTCCATTGTCCTCTCTCAACAAGGCGTTTCCATCTGCAGAACTGTTACTCACTAGATATAAATTTTTTGTTTTTTCCCTTTTTTGTAAACTCTAAAGACTGTTGTTCATGAAAATCCCAGAAGATCAGCAGTTACAGAATTTCTCAAAACAGCCTGTCTGGCACCAAAGATCATGCCATAGTCAAAATAACTTTACAGATTTAAAAATTACAGATGAATACTGAAAGAGTGGACGTTGCTGCTAAATCTGTAATGATGTTTATTGAAAATAAGAATAAGAAAGATAGATAATAAGATATTTGAAAAATTATGCATATATTATTAATAATATCTTTTTTATTTTATGTAAATCATTATACAGTCCTAGTTATTATTAAAATGACTAATTCACAAGGCAGCGAAAATAGTTGTACAGGTCAGATGGAGATGAGAGATGTATCGTGTTTAACTGGATGATGAATTAGTCTGAAGCATTTCTCTTCGTATATATTATGAGCGAGAATGATGTCTTTCGAACTCTGAACTCTGAACTCTGATGTTGCATTGTAGACAGTTTGGTTCACTGTGCGTGTACAGTGCCCAATGAGTTGTGGAATGCTGCTTGTGCAAGCGAGAGACGCTTTGGCAGTAATATTTTTATTACTTGATAGTTTTGAGAAATGTATGTATATTCCAGTTTTTAAGATGTTGCACGTGCATTTTTTTTTTTAAATGTTTGAATATTTGAATATTCACTTGTTAATTTGAATTTAAGGAACTGTTCCAAAACTGTGCCATGAAAGAAATCTCAAGATTGTCCAATTTTGAAAGCACATTGTAAGTATTTCATTGGCCATGTTCCTGGGAGGCAGGAGATGCCATAACCCCACCCCCACCCTAATCACAACCATATAGTTTGAAGTTGTGTCAAAGAAGCGACACTAGGGCTCAGCGACTGACCTCATTTGGGCAGGCGATGACCACCCTCGTGGTTTAGGAACGACATCTGTGGCTTAACCTGGTCGAGATGCGGGACGTGGACAAAGCACGCTTCCTTAACGCCACTGTCTCACAGTTCGGTCTCTTTGGCGACACCGTCGAGGACTTCGCCCAGCAGTTCTCAGCGGTGAAGAAACAGACGGAGGCCATTTCTCACATCATGCCCCGTCGCACCACCAGCACGGGCTGTGCTCCGTCGGCTTCCAGGAAACATGCAGCTCCGCCTCAACCTCGGCCCAGTTCTCAGCCCCAGCGTCAAGCACCCCGCAGGAAGCACGAACATCCTCCAGGACCCGGAAGGCTCCCAAGCGTTCCTGAGACGGATGACCCAGAGATGGAGAGGTTTGCTCTGCAGCTGGTAAGCGACTCAAGTTGCTGCACGCCACTCACATCCCGGGCAGCCTCAATGTGGCAGCGGACGCACTGTTGCGACAAGGTATGCACAGCGGAGAATGGAGGCTTCACCCCCAGTTGGTCCAGCTGATTTGGGAACGGTTCGGCAAGGCACAGGTAGACCTGTTCTCCTCCCAAGATACCTTCCAATACCCACTCTGGTACTTCCGAACGGAGGCTCCCCTCAGGACAGACGCGCTGGCACACAGTTGGCCCCGGGGACTGCACAAGTACACATTTCCCCCAGTGAGCCTTCTTACACGGATGCTGTGCAAGATCAGGGAGGACGAGGAACAAGTCATTCTGGTGGCCCCTTACTGGCCCACTCGGACTTCATCGTGCGACAACCCCTCCCTGGCGAATTCCCCTGAGGAAGGACCTTCTTTCTCAGGGACGGGGCACCCTCTGGCATCCACGCCCAGACCTTTGGAACCGTCACATCTGGCCTCTGGATGGGATGCAGAAGATCTCGGTGGCCTACCACCTGCTGTCGTAGACACGATCAATCAAGCCAGAGCTCCCTCTACCAGGCAACTTTACGCCCTGAAGTGGCGCTTGTTTGTGAATTGGTGTTCTTCCCAGTCCGAAGACCCACAGAGGTGCACAGTCGGGTCAGTGCTCTCATTCCTGCAGGAGAGGTTGGAGGGGAGGCTGTCCCCCTCTACCTTGAAGGTGTATGTTGCTGCTATTGCGGCAAGTCTTTGGGTAAGCACGACTTGATTATCAGGTTCCTTAGAGGCGCCCAGAGGTTGAACCCTACCCGGCCAAGCCTGTTCCCCTTTTGGGATCTCTCAGTGGTCCTCTTGGGCCTTCAGAGATCCCCCTTTGAGCCACTAGAATCAGTTAAGCTCAAGGCCCTCTCTCTGAAGACGGCCCTCCTGATTACGCAGACACTCACGTCGTCCTAAGACCGCGACCGGGCTACATGCCCAAGGTTCCTACGACTCTCTTCAGAGACCAGGTAGTGAACCTGCAAGCGCTGCCCTGGGAGGAGGCAGACCCAGCCCCTTTGTTGCTGTGTCCAGTGCATGCCCTGCATACTTATGTGGACCATACGTAGAGCTTTAGACGTTCTGAGCAGCTCTTTGTCTGCTTTGGTGGACAGCGGAAAGGGAACGCCGTCTCCAAAAAGAGGCATTCCTACTGGGTGGTTGACGCCATAGCTTTGCATCACACCCAGGCCGTGCCTGCATCCTTGTGGGCACTGGCCAAAGGCACCTCCCTAGCAGACATATGCAGAGCAGTGGTTGGGCAACACCCAATACCTTTACGAGATTTTTTAATCTCAGGGTCGAGTCGGTTTCATCCCGTATTTTCTCAGGTTTTAGACCCTGTAGAACTCTGTAACGCAGAATCAACTGACAGGGTGTACCGCTTGCATCTAGCACCTTTCCCTTCCACTGAGGCGATCTCGTACGCTATTATCCCAGGAGATCCCACTAACTTGGCTTCCTGGATGACTCCTCCCTAGCCCTCTGGTCTACGAATGCAATGGAGGAATTCCCCAACCAGACCCACTACGAGTACTCAAACTACTCTGTACTGGAATAGGTGCTCCACAGGTTGGGCCCCCATGTGGACTTATCCCCCTGTGTGTATTTTCCGCGGTACGGTTCCCTTGCGAGCGGACCTGCATCTCCCTTGGGCAGTCCCCGCTGACCCCCGTTCGCCATGTTTGTAGCAACTCCTCCCTCTCAACAGGTAGGATCTATCACCGCGCCATTCTCCACATGTGACCTGAAAACCCTTGTGATGTATTTCATCACTCTATACCTCCCCCAGCCTGGGCTGGTGTGGTCCCCGTGGGGTCTTTTCCCCCTGAAAGAATAGGAATTGTAAAAGAACGCCTTCCCCGATTCGTGTGATAGTATTAAGATGGCCACAGCCGCTATAGCTCTATGCGACAAACATAGAGAGAGAAAAGGCGTGGCCTGCTCCCATGCTTGGCACGTCACCTTGTTCCCCTCTTTGGGGTGTAGGGAACCAGAAGGTTATGATGATCTTATTGGGCGTGGGGGAAGGGTACGTGCAGTCTGACGCGGCCTGTGGCTTTAGCATGCAACTGCCTGCCCGCACTTGCACCAGCAGTGCACGTACACGGTTCAGCGCATGGCGTAATTAAATATGGACCCCTAGTGATGCTTCTTTGACACAACATCGAAGTGAGCGACAGACGGGGAACATCTAGGTTACTATTGGAACATCTAGGTTACTATTGTAACCTCCGTTCCCTGATGGAGGGAACAAGACGTTGTGTCCTCCCGGCCACGTCGCCGTTCAGAGATGCGCGAGGCTCTCAAGAGTGACCCCTTGTGTCGCTTCTTCGACAAAATGCCTCGTTCCCTCCATCAGGGAATGGAGGTTACAATAGTAACCTAGACGTTCACTGTTAGTACATAATATGAAATACATTTACTAATATTAACAATATTTGTTACCAACCTAAAAGCAGTTATATGTCACCAGTGACCAAAATGTAAGTCTGTAAGAATAAGCCTGGTTAAGGCTTGTATTTATCACCAAGGGACCATTCAGGGACTGTGGTACAGAATGTATACAAGAGTTAAAACAGATTTTGATTTCTGGAAAATTTGTTACTTGAACGTCATACTTAATTTCTTTGATACAGCATTGTAATCAAGCAATGTTATGTAAATTACATGTTGTGAAACCTTGGTTTTAGATTCTTATGTTTAATTCTTCCATTTCATAATTTTATAGAACTCTGTTTGAGTAACTCAATTACGCAATACAAATCCAGGTTACCTCTTTTGACTTACATTTGCAGCCAAGCCCATTGCTTTCCAATATGACACAGACTTTTAAGAGAAGTGAACTCCTTGACAAATGAAGATTTATGGACTGTTTGTCTCCCTTAGAGGGATTACATCTTCTCAGGGAACCATTATATTGTAATGATTTCCTGGAGTAATTACAGGACGGATGGATCCAAGTGCAAGCTGAAGTTTATTGAAGTGCAGTTGGGGGTGAACAAACAAACAGTGCAAAACTCACATGTAATCCAAGTGCAAAACACAAAAGGTAAAACCAAATGGGTAAATCCAGAATATAGGCAAAATCGAAACACAAGAGATAATCCGAATTCAGAACGGGGAAATTCAGAACAGGGCAGGAACAAATGGAACAGATAGAGGCAAACCATTACAGTGTACGAAGCACACAAAACCATGTACACAGAACATTCATTAACAGCTGACAAACAGAACTGAAAAAGGGCACTTATACAAAACAGAATAACACGCAAACAAGTAACACCTGGAACAGACAATCAAAGTAATTTGAGAAAACAGAACTATAACGGACTACAAACAACATAACAGAATACAAACAGGAAACAGGAACAAGGAACAGAAAACAGGGATGACGAAAATTAATTACACAGATACACAGAACAGAGTCCCACAAAGTCCATATTGGGGGAGGGGGTGTAGTCCATCTTGGGAGGGGAAAATCGGTCAGAGAGGAACAGGAGGGGCAAAAGTCCATGTGTGAATATGAGTAACAGTCCAGGGTGGAGCTGGCAGGAGAGCAGGGAACCAGGACAGAGCTGACGGACAGAAAGGATGCCACAGTGGATCAGGCAGGCGGCCAGGAGACCAAAGCGGATTAGGCAGGCAGCCAGGAGACCGCAGCAGTTAGGTGGGACTGCAGGAGGTGGAAGATCAGTCTGAATGATGGCCACTGGACAGGGATCATACTGGAACATACCGAACAGGCTAAATGAATACTGAAAAGCGGACAGCCTCGGGAAACCGGACAGCCTCATCGACAGCCACCATGGTCAGGAGCGCTGGCAGCGACTGGGAAACAGCCTCAGAGGCCGGCAATACTGGCCATGACAGGGGAGCGGCCTCCATGGCCGTGGGCACTTTCAGTGACAAGGGAGTGGCCTCTGTGGCCATGGGCACTGACAGTGACAGGGGAGTGGCCTCCGTGGCCATGGGCACTGGCAGGAACTGGGGAGTAGGAGCCCTTCTCCTCTTCTTCCTGATGGCCAAGAGCACTGCTGTGGGAATGGCCTCTGTGTTAGAGGACACTGGCACTGGGGCTGTCGAGGCTTCTGGCGCTGGGATGGTCAAGGCTTCTAGCACAGTCTACGGGCACTGGCTCTGGGACGGATGAGGCTACAGGTGCTGCAGCGATTCAAACTATTTGGTCGATAACGCTGGCAGTGATAGAGAGGTGTGTTTTTTCACAGTGGGGTTTCCGTTATAACCCACTGTGAAGGAGGAAAGTGAGAATCTCAGTGCGTAGTTGATAAACTCCACTAATAAGACCTTGCACTGACGTCCTGGCAGACAGGATTTTAATGATTCGTTTAGCCCAAATTGATGAACATCATGCCACCCCAAGTAAGGCAATTCATCAGTTTACAAATGGTAAGGGTGTACTCACGATTGAGTCATTACCTTTAAGAAGAGAAAATAAAGCTTCAGCTGCTAAATCCATATTATGGTTGGTTGTTCTGTAACAGCTGCCGGCAGAAAATACAGGAGGGATGGACCAAAGTGTAAGCTGAATTTTATTGAAGTGAAGACGGGGTGAACAAATGTAAATGGTGCAAAACGCACATGTAATCCAGGTGCAAAACATCAAATGTCAAACCAAATGGGTAAATCTAGAATACAGGCAAAATCCAAGCACAAGAGATAATCCAAATACAGAATGGGTAAATCCAGATCAGAGCAGGAACAAATGGGATAGAAGTAAACCATTACACTGTACAATGTACACAAAACCATGTACACAGAACATTCATTAACAACCAACAAAGAGAACTGAATACAGGTAATTTAAATTACCTGACAGGATAACACGCAGACAAGATTCACCTGGAAGAGATAATCAAACAGATTACAAACAGGAAACAGAAATAAGGAACAAAAAACAGGGATGACGAACTCTAGCGGTCATCCAGATCTTTACACAGATACACAGATTAAATACACAACCGCGTAACTAAATAAAGACAGAGTCCAAGCTTGACGACCTTCACCGGTTGTCCGGAATATGTGACAGATATCATCTGTTTTCATTTGGTTGAAAGCTGCATGGACACTGTGTCCCCCTTCCCCTACATCACTTCCCCTATATTCATATTTCAGAGTAATGTCTCACATGAGATATTAAATGTCACAAGGGCATGGGTGAATGTATGGTCAGTCATCAAGGACTCATTGTTATCTACTTTTGTGTTTCTGTCTTTTTCATTGATTCTCCTCGATGCACTTGTGCTTCTCTCCAAGTCCATATACCTTTCTTTCCATTAAGCTTTCAGATTATTTTTGCTATACTAGGCTTTTATTCTTTCTGTTTGTTCTCATTTGATGTGTATAGACCCTATAGTGACAGAATAGCTGGCATATACACTATGCTCTTGTAAAGAGCAAAAAATGCCCTTGCAGTATAAGTAGAGTGAAATTATATTGTAATCAGATCAGGTTTGTAAGCCAAATATTAGATGGATGAGTAAAACGTACCTCACTAACCTAAAACTTTAACCTAAACCAAACCAATAGTGTTATAAAAGATAAATGGGAGGTGAACAAAACAGACATCCTTACAGCGATATCACACATCCTCCGTGAGCGGGGTGGTCATATTGGAGTTCACATTGGCCGTGTTTCTTCCTCGAAAATGAGCAGCACCTCTGCACAGAAAATAAAGATATCTATGGGGGTCCTACAGCAAAACATGTTTGAGGTTATTGCTGCTTCGAGGACAACAGCGGGCAGTCACGTGCACTTCATCTTTATCAGAACACTTGGTTGTGATTGGTTAATGTTGTGTCTCTACTGTACACCTACAGTATATAAAAAGAATGGCTAAAGGTCTGACAGTTTATTAATTCTTTTCTTTATTATTAGAATTAGAATCAGAAATATATTTATTGCCGTGTTCTCACATACACAATAATTATTTTTTATTTGTATTTCTTTTGGTGAATGGAGAAACAACCTTTATGACTAAAAATTATTATTTTACAATGTCTCTTTCTCATTAATTTCCTTAATTTAAATAATATAATATTTGAATACTCTTTTTTTATGAGCTTAAATATTCGAATACCAAATTATTGATGAATGCCCATCCCTAATTCACACTACATGAATCTGATTCCAAAAAATAATATGAATAAGTTGACACTCAAAAATGAAAATTCTCTCATCATTTACTCACCCTCATGCCATCCTGGATGTGTATGATTTTCTTTCTTCCAGCAGAACACAAATTAAGATTTTTAGAAGAATATTTCAGTCACTTTTGGTCCATACAATGAAAGCGAATCAGTGCTAAAATACTGACACTCATAAAATCACATAAATCAGCATAAAAGTAGTCTAATCCATGTGCCTCCAGTGGTTTAATCCATGTCTTTAGAAGCGATATTATAGATGTGGTAAGAAACAGATCAATATTTAATTCTTTTTTTTACTAATTATGCTCCCTCCTCAGTGAATCTCCTCTTTAAATTTCAGATTGTTCTTGTGTTTTTGGTGATTCTCTTGCTTCATTCATATCACCACCTGCAGGGCAGAGAGAAGAATTTATAGCAAACAATTACTTAAATATGATCTGTTTCTCACCCACACCTGTCATACCAATTCTTAAATCATGGATTAAACCACTGGAGTTGTATGTATTACTTTTATGTGCTTTTTGGAGCTTCAAAGTTCTGGTCACCATTCACTTGCATTGTTTGGACCTACAGCTAGTTTCAATGGAAATTAGCTAAAGCCTGATCGAAAAGTCGCTAGATGACATCATATGTTAATTAACATATTCGTGTCTCATTTGCATTTTGCACAGAGTCCGCCCATTACATGTGTTTGCTTCTCTATGCTTACCGTACATACTGCAATACCCTATTAATTCCCTATATGCCAATGTACGCAGGCACGGATTTAGAAAGCAGAGGCCTCTGGGCACAAAATCTTGGGCCCCCTCCCAGAAATTTTCAGAAATATGCTCGTGGAGACAGAGACGACGGAGAATTTTATGTTGTTTCCGCTGTAATGACGACGTAATGCCGGCGCATCCGTTGACCCCAGAGGATTAATCAGCATAAGGTTCTAAAAATATTAAAACAACAAAGCGATACTTCTCTGCAGTGAACTGACGGAATAAGACGAAAGATATTGGCTACTTTTAAAATATTATGTGAAATATTATGTGAAAGTACCCTGAACTAGAGAATGACTCCCACATATTATGCATTGATAAGCCTAGACCGCATATCTGGTCATAAAAATTAACAGTCAACATTAATACAACAACGTTACATGATTTAAAAAGCAACTTATCATACGGGGACAGAGGGGTGGTGAAATACGGGTGCTGGACTCTAGCGAAATCAGAAAAAATATTGATTTAGTTGGGTCGGTGCACAGAGATTCGGAAGGCTTCAGCGCCAATCCGGGCATCTATAAAAATCAGGGTTTTTAATAAGGGGAAAAAGTAATAGATAGACCTACATTTTGAGGCTGTCCAACTGGTAATGTACGTTTACCTACCCGTCACCGCCGGGTCTCTGCCACCTTCAGCAGGTGTCTGTCTTTCCAGCCGGGCTGTGGTTCTTTGTCTTGTCGTGCTGGTGCTGATGCTCAGGTTCATCTGAAATAGCAAGGCTGGATGTTTTGCTAAACTTCGCTAGCATCACCGCAGGCACCGTGCTAAATAAAGGCTCTTTATGGTTGGAATATTTCTCCTAATTAAATCCTCTCTGCTATCCTTCTCCCTTTTAGCTTTCCATTTTGTGGCTCCACTGCTCCACCGTTTTTTATCCATGTTGTTTGTTTTCTTCGATGTCCTCAATTCTCTTTTTTTCACACTGTCTTCTACCGCCGGTCTTGCCGCTATCAACAGTTTCCGCGGTAACCTGACTCATTGTCATCATCAGACACAGCCGACACAGCCAAAAAACTGATCATGATACTTTTTTGTGTCCAAATAAATGATTGTTAACGCACATACACACAAACACACACTCATTATTTAATTTTATTTTAACTTAATTTTAAATAAATAATAAAAAAAAAAAAGGATGAGGCCACACAGTTAGTGGGGTCTTGGAGCCCCCCTACAGGTCGGAGGCCCCCGGGCACCGGCCCAATCGGCCCAGTGGTAAATCCGGCCTTGAATGTACGTTGTGTGTTTTGAATAAAGTACAACCGTCTAAAATATCTTGTGATTAAGTGCATGAAAAGAATAAAAATAAACGGTCAAATTAAACTCTTTAAATGTAAACTAAAAGGGAGCAAACACTACAGATTCGTGATTGGTCATTGACAATGCTGCATGTCTATGTCAGCTGCCGTGCAGTCAACTGATTGTCCTGCTTTCCTCTCTCTCTGTCAGTCTCACTAAACAGAGTAGATGCAGAAAGAGGTGTGCCTCCGAGTCCGGGCAGGAAAGCAAGACCACACGCTCGCGGGGCAGTATTGGTGACTTCTACGGATGTAGCTAAGGTTTGTCCAAAAAGTCACTAGATTTGTCGCTAGTCGCTTTTTAGAATCAAAGTCGCTAAAGAGGTCTGAAAAGTCACTAAGTTGGCAACACTGGTTGTATTTGATCATTTAGGCACGTAACCGTATTCACGCTCTCGGAGCACTCATGCATGTAAAGCGTTCAAACATTAGCCACCTGTCAATCAAACAGTGCACAGCAACAGACATCAGGAAATAAAAGTAAATCTTTTATATTTCATATAGGCTAAATATAGAACACTACTCAAAAGTTTGATCGAGGACATTTCTCTTTTTTCCGATAAACATCTATATAATTTTTATCTCTCACAGCAGCCCAGTAATCTCAGTGATAGATAGTTAATTACAGGCTACGTTATAAACACAGAATTTAGTAGGCAGAAATATGACATTTACTTCAAATAAATTAACATGACACAGTCAAGCAATTGGCCTTTTTCACTGTGAAAATCCCTTTTAGGTGCGGCTGTGATGTTCAGGTGTTGAATAATAAGTTATAGAGTGAAAAAAAAAGTCTTTATAAAGTCATAAACAGCCATGGAACACTAGATTTGTGTGAAAGTGAATAAAACACACAGTTGTTGGAGTGCCTCTTGTGTTAATTTCACCAGGAAACTGCAGCAAAACGTAGAAAGTGCAACGCAAAACTTAGCTTGCAAAAATGTAGTTATAGTGATGTTCGTTCTATGAGACTAGGTTGGTGAATTGTCTTGGCATCTTCATTGCATACCTTTGTCTAGAGGACTCTGAGGAACTTAAGAGACCCAGTAACCCTGTTTAAATATCTTTATTAAAGCCATCTGTCTCAACCCATCTTACCATCTTACTCTCTCAATTGTGCTAGTATGGAACCACAGTAAGAGCAGAACAATCATATAAACATAGGAACTGCATTTTCCCCATGGAATTGCATTATCCTTTAACACTTGGGGCATTTTCAGGGGGGGGTGGGTCAATTGACTAAAAATCTATGGCTTGGAATATTGCACTCTGATAAATTGTAAGAAGAAAGGAGAGTACTTTTAAAATATTGAGAATTTTCACTCACTAAATAATGTAATTTTACCAGCTCATGAGTTCTTAGACTCCCACTCACTTCAGTAGATCTGCTACAAACACCCTGTAAAAGATGCTACCAGAGCAGAGCACAAACCTTCCATTGAAACTCCAACTGTAGTGATACCTCATATTATCAAGATTCCCCAACTCAGTGCAGTCAGTATGCACCTGCTCTGTTTCCAAATCTAGTGAGATTGTGAGGCATTATAAGCACTTCCAATATAAAGGCTATTCCAAAAGGTGCTTATTTCTTAAGACCTTGTTTTTGGCAAATTCTAAGGCAGCATTGATTTTATACTTCATGGAACAATCTGAGCTCTGTGAAAACTAAATAAATTGAAGATGTCAGACAAAGTGAGATAAATGTTGGTTATAACAACTAATATGAGTAACTGAAGTCACATCAGAATTCACGGGGAGGGGCAGTGGAAAGAGACGCTTAGTTGAAATGTGTATGATTACATATATTATTACATATACACTGCCGTTCAAAAGTTTGTGGTCACTTACTCATTCTTTATTATAATTTTTTCTTCTTCACATTTTAGAATAATAGGGAAGTCATCAGAACTATGGAAAAACAGAAATGGAACTATTGGAATTTTGTTGTGACTAAAAAAATCCTAAAACTATGTTATATTTTAGCATCTTCAAAGTAGCCACCCTTTGCCTAGAATTAGCAGAAATGTACACTTGGCATTTTCTCAACCAACTTCTTGAGGTATCACCCTGGTATGCTTTTTAAACAGAAAAGTGTTGGTAGGATTGGACATTGTGTGGACACTGGGCAGATGGGCTAAGAGCCACGATGGAAGAGAAGAGAAGAAGAGGCAAGAGCAGGCAGAAGAGAGAGAGTTCCTCCTAGGTGGGGAGGTTTTGTTAAGTTGAGATTGGTCGCACCCCAAAGGTGCCTTGAGCCAACCAGAAAAAAAAATTCAGATATCATGTGATCATCTCTTTGCCCCTTCTTCTGAAGTTGATTTACAATCATCTGTGTAAAGGCTTCTTAAAAATTCCTGAAAAATACATGTTCTAATTATACATTTTATTTAATGAAATTGGTGCAAGAGACATGACATCTGTTAACATCAACATTCTCTACATAAACAGGCAAGCATTTCCATATTAAACATGACATACTTTCTTATTAAATTACGATTATAATTCAGTTATTATGCATGATAAAACTTCCTACTAATTAGTTTGTTAGTTTTAAACATGAATAATACATTACATATTATGAAAAACATAATTGTCAGGGTTATCATCAGGTTAAACCTTGAATGAGAGTTCTAGGCACTTCAGCAGATTTTGTGCAGGATAAAATTACAATAAAGTAAGTTTTGTGATAGTGTCAAATGCCCTGTATTAAGATGAAATGTGTATACACTTGAAAGTTAATTTATACATTTGAAGTTATGAGCAGAACATTAGTTTCTCGTCCTGATAAAAAGATAATTAATACATAGTGTTCTTTTAAAATAAATTTGACAGTTTTCAAGCTCTCTCTTGTATTGTACAGAGTTTTAGCATGTAACACAGGAAATGTATCATGGCGGTCATTCAGTATATACTTTTAGGAGTTTGTGTGTTTCTGAATGAATGGAACAAATTAGCTTTTTTTGGATTTCTGGCATGGGGGTTTCTTCAGAAGAATAGTCTTTAAGTCATGTGATGACCATTAAGTGTGGGGGTATTTCTTATTTACCACATGAATGAGGAGGGGTCTTGGTGCACAGAAATATATTTGTTCTCAAGATGGTTGACACTCAACAGAGCAGTGTCTAATGGACACTTTTCAGGCCTCTGGCTCGTTTGTTTGGTGTGAGCAGAGGAATTTCTGATTTGTTCTTCTGCCCATAATATACTACAAACGAAAATGTATGAGAATGTTTGGCAAAATGTAATTACTAGATTGAAATGCGTCCTATGCATATTATGAATAAATCAGCATTAGATACAGGAGTTCAACTTTTGTTGAAATGTTTTATGTTCTCCAAGCAGTGAAGTTTTTTTTATGGTAAAAGAGGATCTTGGTAATTTTCTGCCATGTGGGTAGCACTTATTTGACAGCAGAATTACTAATTATACTATTTTATACTGGATATCACTAGAATTGTCATTAATACTAATAAAGTGGCCATTATTACAATAATTTATGACAATAATTGAAAACAAGTGATACTGTTTGTGAACAGACTCACCACATAGCTTCCTCATGAACTGAAGCAGTTAGATAAATAAACAATCAGTTACTTTATAATGGCATTTAGATTGATAGTGGTTTGAAAGGGGACAAAAATAGCAAATAGCATTGTATTGTTGTTGAGTAGTATAGTTGAGTCTATAATGAGTAAAAAACTTTGTTACAGAAATCTACTTGGATGGAATCTGTTTGGAATGTTGTGCCACAAGTGTCATCCACACAAACAAAAGTCACAGTTTCTTTTTTTATATGTTTAACAAAGCAGGGAATAAGGAAACTTAAAATGTTGTTCCTTTTCATGTGTGCACAAGTATATGGAGTTTCTGTCTTGCCTTTTGAAGTTCTTATGAAAGAATTGAGATCTAAAGTTTGATGCTCCCACAAGCATCTTTCATTTTCTAGCCACTTTCGGTTAAACCATCCTTTTAATCCTAACACGTATAACAGTCTGGTCTTTGACCCTATCAGTATGGTGCCCTTTATAGTGTACAGTCTGAGCTGATTGGTGGCTGGGAACTTGAAGAAGACAACAGATTTTGCTGTATGTTCTCAGGCCAAAAGCAGAATGTCCAAGCGATTTAAGACCCGATGATCATCTAACGAGCAGCAGAGAGCAGAGACTCCCGACTGTTTTGGCTGAGGGCAAAGTGAGGAGATAGATTTGTTCCAACTCACGCAGTAGTCGAAGCAGTTAGCGAAGCCCATGGGCATGGTGAACAGAGCTGCTGTATCTTTTAAAGAACTCAAGAAGTGCCACTGATCTCTCACAACCTTTAAAAGCAGGTTCCACATTCTCATCTGCAAGATGTAGTTTGCATGCATGCTTTAACTCATCACTCACACTGACTTATACAGTCTGTAAAAGAATATGACTAAACTTTTACTGTAATGTGAAGTAAAACTACTCTGTTGGTAAGAATGCTATGTGTGTGTGTGTGTGTATATATATATATATATATATATACATTTAAGTAATATCACTTTAATATAATATAATTTAAGTAATGAGTGTGATATGGCCCTACATCTGCACTGCTGTGGTTCGGCCACAGTCAGAGTGCCGTAGGTAATTTTTGCAGTAGGTTAATTAGTAACAACTGAGTACGTTCATAAAAACGCATTTGTGCATGGAACTACTTTCTTATGCAACAAATCAGAATCCACCATTGCTGGTTCAAAACAAATTATGCGTTCAAGCCTTCATTAGTAATTAAAAATGTTCACTTCAGAAATAGTATCACAGCTTGTGCTGTTTCTAATAAGTTATTGGATAAACAAGGATGGATTGATGGGTGTGTGCGTGTCTATATGTCTCTGACTCTCTCTGTGTGTGTGTATGAGAGAGAGAGAGAGAGCGAGAGAGAGAGAGAGAGAGAGTGAGAGACACGGAGCATGTGCGATCACCTGTTGCCACTCCCAAGCAGAGATGCTGTCAGTGTTCTGAAGGTCAGCTTTCTGAGTGGAAAAATAGTGTCTAAGCGGGGGTATTTCTCCCTATTGCGTGGTAGCCATGCAATAGTAATTCACTATAGAAACAGCAATGCACTTTAAACAATGTGTATTCAATGTGGTAACTCTGTAAGCACCTCGAGTTCTGTAATCAAACAGTCTGTTGTGTCTCTCAGCTGCGATGAGCCTTAATCCAGAAATTGTTCATTTAAAGCCATTTCAAAGAATGTCCTAGCTTAAGTAATGTAGTGGTAATACGAGCGATAACAGGGCGCTGTTCTATGTAAACAATGACTAACGGATTAAATTTTTGTCACCAACTGGCTCATATTACACACAAAAATGATCTTTTGCCACCACCTGCTGGCTAACATATGTAATTTCAAAATTAAAGACAGTAACTCCTAACAGATATGCTCTACTCTTACACTTCAGTTTAGAACAGCACGAACACAAGCAGAGTGATACACACACAGTGAAGCGTCCGAGTGCTGATGCTGTCAGACCATCAGAGCTCATGGAACGGCTCTTGTCCAATCAGATTTGAGGACCGGAACTAACTGTTTTATATATATATATATATATATATATATATATATATATATATATATGTATATATAGGTGTCTTGTTGTATCTGGCACCAAGACATTAGCAGAAGATCCCTCAAGACCTGTAAGTTGCGAGGTGGAGCAATCATGGATTGGACTTGTTGGTCCAGCACATCCCACAGATGCTCATTCAGATTGAGATCTGAGGAATTTGGCAACACCTTGAGCTCTTCATCATGTTCCTCAAACCATTCTGAAAAATGTGTGCAGTGTTGCAGGGCACATTATCCCATGAAGGGGTGTACCTGGCCTGCAATGATGTTTAGGTAGGTGGCATGTGTCAAATCGATGTCCACATGCCGCTGGTCTGTGGCTTGTCCCTCCTCGGACCACTGTTGGTAGGCACAGTGTAACAGTGGTACAGGTACAGGACACTAATTTCTGAAGGCTAAGCTGCAACAGACATGGACCCAACCTACACTTCATTCTGGGAGATTCTGGGTCTGCAAGTCTCTCATATCCATATGATTTCCTTTGCCCCGCAAGGCTAATGATAGGGTATCTAGTAATATGCACAGCAATTCAGTCAATAGTAAGCTGTTAGTGTTTAATGCCTCACTTCCCATGAAGCAGTTTGGCAGAGATGCACAGTATTTTGTGTTTCAGATTAAACATTTATTTTTTTTTTCAAAGGTAGTTTTGATTATGTAAACCTTTTACATTTAATCATTAGCATCAATAGTTGTCTGCAGCATTATTTCCTTCCCTTATGCGCTGTCTAAACATTTGAAGGAAAAATTTTATTATTCTTAGTCAAGAAGCAATTGGGTCATGTCTAGATTTACTTAAAGTTTAAGAACATAGGTCTTTTAATCAATTCTCTAATGGCCTTTGAAGTTTATTGACAAGTTAAAAGTTAATAATATATATATTTTGTTTAATCTGTGCAGTGTCCTAAGGATATTATGCATGAGCATTAATAAATATTTCAGTCACTGTGTGAGTTCATTAACATAAACACAAGGAGTTTGTCCTTATGACTTGCATTTAAAGGGATAGTTCACCCAACTAATGAAAATACTGCCATCATTTACTCACCCTTGCGTTGTTTCAAAACAAATCTGTGGAAAAAAGATGCAATGAAAGTGGATGTTTACATACTGCCTAACATCATCTTTTGTGTTTCACAGATGAAATAAATGAATAAAATAAGAAATAAAATATTCTGACATGTTTTTAAAATGAGATAACCAGCAGCTCTGCTCACAAAATATCCTATGCATTTCTGCAAGAATGCGTATTTCATCAATGTCTGTGAATATACATTCTGTCGCTTGCAGGTGGCTTGTGTAATGTCCCTTGGAAAGCGGATGAAGTCGGTGCTGTCTGCCTGCCCCCAAGGAGCTGTTTGACGAAATGTCGTCTTTTTGTGCATGCGTGAGCATCAGGGATTATTCTGGAGCTTAAATGCTGCATGGCCTTTTCCTTTGCTTGAGAAAGCACAGTGCTCACATGTCAAGAAATAATTTACAATAATATGATCATTCAGAGAGGGCCAGTTCATGTTCAACCAAACATTTCCGCATTCAATTAGTTTCTATGCTTTTTTTATTGTATAAACATGTCATAATGATGTCATAATTTAAGTATATTCATATTGCCTATAGCTTGCCTCTCTCATTATTTAAATTATCAAAATTATCTCATCCCAGATGTGTATGACTTTCTATCTTCTGTAGAACACAAACAAAGATTATTGAAGAATTTTTCAGCTCTTTAGGTCCATACACAGCACATGAATGTGACCAGTCCTTTCAAGCTCCAAAAATCACATAAAGGCAGCAGAAAAATAATCCACATGACTCCAGTGAATATGTGGGTGAGAAACAGATTAATGTATACGTTTTTTTTTACTATTTTTACTACAAATCTCCACTTTCACAATCTGAAAGTGAAAGTAAAGGTGGAGATTTATAGCCAAAAACAAGAAAGAAAAATGTATCTGTTTCTTCCAAAGTGACTTAAATGCTTCAGTATACATATATTAAACCACTGGAGTCTTATGGATTACTTTAATGCTGTCTTTATGTGATTTTTGGAGCTGTCCATCATTCACTTGCATTGAAAGGACCTACAGAGCTGATAAATCCTTCTAAAAATGTTCGTGTTCTGTAGAAGAAAGAAAGTCAAACACATCTGAGATGGCATGAATGTGAGTAAATGATGAGAGAATAAAAAAAAAATGGGTGAACTATCCCGTTTTACTGGTGGTCGCAGATGGAATTGCATATATGATGGTTTTCAAAAAGCTTTTCTGAACACTTCCCCTGTCTACAGGGTTGGGAGGGTTACTTTTGACATGCTGTAAAATGTAATTTGTAATATATTTCATTAGATTACTCAAGGTCAGTACTAAATATTTATTTTAATATTATTTAATATATATTAATATATATTTATTCTAAATATTTTGGATTACTTCTTCAGCACTGGTAGATTTTTTTCACTTGTTTTGACTAAAAAAATACATTCTCTGAAAAACCTAAATATCTTATGCAGTGTTGTTTCTATAAATCAAACTGATCATGTTTTAAGGATATTTAGATATTTTTACAAGAAAACAATACAAAAATGATCAAGAATCAGAATCAGCTTTATTGCCAAGTATGCTTACACACAAGGAATTTGTCTTTGTGACAGGAGCTTCCAGTGTACAACAATACAAAAACAATTCAAAACTGCAGCAAGACATAGATAATTAAAAACAAAAAAATAAAAATGAAAATAAATAATTATACATATATGTACATATACTCACCTTCATACATACCCACATACACACACGTAGTGCAAATCTATTACAAATCCATTATATAAAGAACAAAAATACAGTATAGTATGTACAGTGCAACGTATGTAATGGCAGAAGTTGATATGTTGGCTAATATAAATATACTTAACTGTGTATTTCACATAATTATTGCTCAATGGGGCAATTTAACTGTTCATGAGATGGATAGCCTGAGGGAAAATACTGTTCCTGTGTCTGACGGTTCTGGTGCTCTGAAGCATCGGCCAGAAGGCAACAGTTCAAAAAGGTAGTGGGCTGGGTGAGTGGGGTCCAGAGTGATTTTACCAGCCTTTTTCCTCACTCTGGAAGTGTATAGTTCTTGAAGGGGTTGCAAGGGGCAACCAATAATCCTCTCAGCAGTCCGAACTATCCTCTGTAGTCTTCTGATGTCTGATTTCGTAGCTGCACCAAACCAGACAGTTATTGAAGTGCAGAGGACAGACTCAATGACTGCTTTGTAGAACTGTATCAGCAGCGCCTGTGGCAGGTTGAACTTCCTCAGCTGGCAAAGGAAGTACAACCTCTGCTGGGCCTTTTTCACAATGGAGTCAATGTGTGTCTCCCACTTCATGTCCTGTGAGACTCCACTGCTGCCACAGTGCTGTTTAGAATGGTGAGGGGGGACAATGTTGGGGTGTTCTTCCTAAAGTCCGCAATCATCTCCACCGTTTTGAGCGTGTTCAGCTCCAGGTTGTTTTGTCTGCACCAGACAGCTAGCCGTTCAACCTCCTTTCTATATGCAGACTCATCGTCATCTCGGATGAGGCAGATGACTGTGGTGTCATCTGCAAACTTCAGGAGCTTGACAGATGAATCCTTGGTGGTGCAGTCATTGGTGTAGAGGGAGAAGTGTAGTGGGGAGAGCACACATGCCTGGGGGGCACCAGTGCTGATGGTACAGGTGGTGAAAGTGAATTGTCCCTGCCTCACAAGCTGCTGCCTGTCCGTCAGAAAGCTGGTAACTGACAGATAGACATGGGAACAGGGAGTTGGTTTAACTTAGTCTGGAGAATAGCTGGGATGATTGTGTTGAAAGCCGAGCTGAAATCCAAAAAAAGGATCCTTGCGTATGTCCCCGGTCTGTCCAGATGTTGCTGGACATGATGCAATACCATGTTGACTGCGTCATCCACAGACCTGTTTGATCGATAATCAAATTGAAGGGGATCTAGAAAGGGTCCAGTGATGTCCTTCAGGTGGCCCAACACCAGTCTCTCAAATGACTTTATGACCACAGATATCAGGGCGACAGGTCTGTAGTCATTAAGTCCTGTGATTTTTGGTTTCTTAGGGACAGGGATAATAATTTAGCGTTTGAAGCAGCATGGGACTTCACACTGCTCCAGTGATCTATTGAAGATTTGTGTGAAGATGGGGTCCAGTTGGTTTGCACAGGAACTAAGGCACGCTGGTGAGACGCCATCTGGGCCTGAAGCCTTCCTTGACCTTTGATTCCGAAAGACACTGCACACATCGTCTCCACAGATCTTGAATGCAGGAGGGGGGTTGCAGGAGGTGTTAATGTTTGTGTGAAGTGAAGGTCCGAGTGCATGTGGGGTGTGAAATTGCACCTTGCAAATCTGCAGTAGCACACATTCAGGTCATCAGCCAGTCGTTGGTCCACCACAGGGTTGGGGGTAGGAGTCCTGTGATTAGTAAGTTGTTTCAGGCCACTCCACACTGATGCAGGGTCGTTAGCTGAAACGATGTACAATTGTACGAAGAATATGATTTTTGCTCTAATATCAAAAGTCTTACTAGAAAAAAATTAATTATGAACCAACGTGAATTTTCTTGATAAAAAATATATATAAACTATATGTAAAATAGCTATAAATAGCATTGATTTGGTAGACAGAAAGTCCCACATAAACTTGCCATTGGTTAAGCTAATGGCACTTTTCCACTGCACATTACGGCTTGACTTGCCTCAACTCTACTCGCTTTACTTTTCTGAGCTTGCATTTCCACTGCAGTTTAGTGCCGCATCAACGTGGGTGGGATTATAGGCTGATCGCCATAGTTGCGCCACCTCTACTGCCATGACATCATCTTAAACATGACAAAAACTGACCAAAACAATAACACAACCGCTAACTGTTAGCTACTAGCTCATTGCGCTGCATAAAGCAGTTGTTGCATGGGGATTTTTTTTACACAATTGTAACAGTTAAATTGGCCTGGTTGTTTAAGCTTCCAGTAGCTGGTCAACTAAATAAAGTGAAGCTTTCAAGCAGAGTATAGAGTTAAGGTAAGAAAACATACCATCCTTCATTGTGGCTGCGTCAAGGGCACTCTCCCTCCCATTGCTCGCCGGTTTAGATAGTGTCCTTTTGGTCAAACTACTTCCACTTTTCCTTGATGGTTTTGTAGTCACTTACAAATGTGACTACAAAACTTTTCCCTACACTGTTGGTAGATCCAGTGGTAGCCGTGTGTGGCCAACAGCTGAGACACTTCCTGAGAGACTTTATCGTTTCACTCATCGTTAACGAGTGGACCGTCTGCAACTCGTTTATTGACCATGGCGTGGTTTTGCGCACAGCCATTTATTTTTTTACAATTCGAAAGTCGCGTGAACAAATGATACTGCTAGGACTGTTACTAACTTTAAAACTAGCGGGTTGATGTCACGTATCGGAAATCCAGTGACGCTGGTAGTGACTATTCTCCCTGACCAATCAGTGATCTGCAGGATTTTGACGTCACATTTAGTATCGGCTCGGCTCGCTTGGAACCTCGACCGAGGTGGTACTAAAAAATGTATCAGGTACCATGTACTATCCACAGTGTAAAACTCCAAAAAAAGCGAGCAGTTTCGAGTTGTATGGTGCAGTGGACAATGCTCATAAACAGAGAAATGCTTTGTTAGTTCCACAGAGCAAAATTGTTTACATTGTTCTGGGAAATGAACCTGTAAATGGCTTGTAGTTGTCTACACATTAAGTCGGGGAAAAGGTATTTAAACATTAAAAAAATTGCCCATTTCAGCTTTAAAGTGGATTTAAGGAACTTCAGTGTTGTGTGTTCAAGAATATAGAAATATGAGTGACAATTACAAACTGTGCTGAGACCTTTTAAACATGCGGTATGTGCAAACATGTGAAGGTGATATGTTTGCAATTTTGTTTATTGCATCTTTCTTTTCTAATTTCATCTTTGTTTTCTCTTTGCTCTCTTTAGGTTAACAGGTTTCCAAATACCACCTCCCGTCACAAGCACTGGGTCTGTATTCTCCCTTAGACTCACCAGTGATTTCGCCGTGAGTGCACATGGCTTTAAAATTTATTATGAAGGTAAACATTCCAGTTCTTTGTTGTTACACTATATTGTCATTTATTGCAGTACATATCAGGTCAAATATACATTATGAAAATTATTTGGTAGCTGCTTTGCTCTGAGAGTTAAAGACTACCTTGCAATTGGTGCCAATCATAATTGTGTTTATTAAACCACACTGAAGAAGTTGACTCTGACTAAAAATCTCATCACTCCCCATTAAAGCTCATCAAATTACTGCTGGAGGCCTTGCCTGAAACAAACAACACTCACACTTTTAGACACCCACTGTTTCCAGGGAAACACAGAACATTTTATCACATTCTATTTCATAAATGTTTCATGTTTACATAGTGATGGGCACATGCACATCTCTTTATTTAATGTACTACTGTTGGGGCTTTTTTATTCAAGTAATTTCATTAATTTGAGCAGAATTCAATTAAAATGTTACATTTTCATTAGCAAACCCATTTTAAAATACAAAATATAAGTAACTATATTCCACTACAGTTACAATTTAAATAATTGGTAATTATAATATAGTTACATTCAAAAAGTATTTTGATTTACTGAAGAGATTGCTTTGCATTGTATTGTCATTTGTTTCATTTATTATTTAGTACACGAAAAATACGTATAAATTATGCAATCCAAAGTGCATTTGAACAGCGGTGAAACAATTTCTTATGATGTGTTACATTCATATGAGCTGACAGAGAAGTAAGTTTTAAGTAAGTTTGGAGCAGAAGAAATAGAAATAAACCGTGTAATTGTCAGCTTTACGCTAAGCTAAAATGCCATTTCTAGCCATGACATCATCTTTTTTTTATCAAGACAAATCACGTTGGATCATAATTCCTTTTTTAATAGTAAGACCTTTGCTATTATGGCAAAAATCGTATTTTTGATAATAATTTTTGCATCGTTTTCCTGTAAAAACTTCTAAAAATCCTTAAAACAAGGTCAATTTGATTTATCTTTTTTTAGAAACAACACTGCATAAGATATTTTGGTTTTTCAGAGCATGTATTATTAACATGTGTATTTTGTCGTACTGTACTGGCAGAGTTTTTATAGTTAAAACTAGTTAAAAAATCTACCAGTGCTGAAGAAGAAATCCAAAGTATTTAGAATACGTTATTGACCTTGAGTAATCTAATGGAATACTTTACAAATTACATTTTAGAGCATGTATTCTGTAATCTGTAGTGGAATACATTTCAAAAGTAACCCTCCCAACCCTGTATATGGCTGTCATGTGACAAAAGAACGAACGACTCGTACCAAAAGATATGAAAGTTGAACTAATCATTTCTGCTTCCTGTACAGCGCATATTAGGTTTTCACGTAACAAACGAAAGGAGATTGCAAAAAGCACATGCGTGGCCAACACAAAATTAACAAATTACACTCTGAGACTTCTCGTTCTTCTGAGTGACATAAAAAGTTTGTTCACAATTAACAAATCGTTCATGAACGACCCATCACTAGTTGCTTGGCTGTGCTTTAGAGCCTTGCAGTCGTATTTATGATGTCCTACAGTCTGTGAAGTTTAACAATGCTAATAACTACAAAATATGCCTTATTAGGTTAAAAGACATTTTCATGAAGACACACACACAGTGCTCAGTCAGTTACAATAAACTATTTGTGCATTATACACCTTCAAAAAAATATTCAAACTAGTCCCTGGATGTGCATGGCTGCACACTTTTTTAATGGCCAAAATAATATCTGTACAGGAAATAATAATAATAATAATAAAAACCAAAAACAAAAAACTAAAACAAATCTGTGTTAATTGTTACAGTATAAAATCCATCTACAAAAACAGTTTGAGGGAACTTTGGTTATAATACATAATAACTGCATGGCATAGCAGTGCTTTGAACTTCTTTTAAGAGTGTTTGGTGGCTGGATAAATGGGAGAAAATACGCACACACTACACATATTAGCTTTGGGAGTGTGTAGGTAGCAGGGAGATGGATGAGTGTGGTCTTGTTGGTGTGTAGTAGAGCTGCCCTGCTTGTCTTTCTTTGTCACTGGAGGTAGTCTGCATCTCCATGAGACATCATTTACTGTGCTGTTTTTGGAGTTTATGGCTGCTTGCCTTGCCTTTGATTCATTTAAACATCAAACAGTACAGAATAAAATGGTCTCTGCTGCCACTTCCTTAAAATTGTGGACCCTAATGTTCTTTCTTACCCATTCAAAATTAAAAATGTTATTTTTTGTTGATAAGATATTTAAATTTGGCTCATAGGTGAAGTGTGTAATATCTGTGATGGAACTGCAAAAATGCTGTCTGTTTCAATCTAGTTCCCAAAAACTACCCCCATCCGTCACAAACTAACGGCAATGGCTGAGCCAGTGTTGCTGTTTCATGATGGTTTTGAGACCGACACTTTTCAGTGAAATCACCCATGTCTCACAAAAAAAGTACTTTAAAAGATTTAAAACTTTGTGAAACTGCCTTTCAGGAGGTTAATTACACCAAACTACTTGGAAATGAGTGATATAATTTATGTAAATGTAAAGTGTATCTTCTCTTGTTTGAGGAAAATATTCAGATACAGTATATGGTGTCATTAATGGTATCAACAATATGCACACTCTCTGAAAATGCACTGAGATAGAAATAATGGTACATTTTTTTTCTTTGTAGTCTAAACACTGATTTTTTCATAAATGTTCATGCTGAATACTTTTTATGAGGGTTTAAAGCTTGATACTCTTAAAGTCATGCTATCTCTGTAAAACACTCTTATGATTTGTATGGACTCTTTTAGCCATGATTTTATCAAGCAGTTTATTGCTTTCATCTTTTGAAAAAGACTTATGAATGCCAAAGTAAAGCAATATAAAACACCTTCCTTTTTCAGTTTATTATGAAAGAGAGTAGTGGTCTTAAAATGAGACTCACTATGACAAACCAATAAGGTCTTCAATATGTAGTAAAAACATTAAGATATAACAATATACCAACATACATAAATGCATACATAATGTACTTAAATACTGTATGCATGCACTTACATAACCATACATGAATACATCCTGTAAATGCATGCATGTGTATATATATATATAGTTCTATTTACAGGAACTTTCAGGGTTTAAAGATGCAGGTTTTGTTACTGAACAGATCCTTTCAAATGAACCTGTACATTTAAAAAAAAGAAATGTATTTTTGCACAACTCCATATTCAGGAGTTATTCAAAATCAATCTCTAGTACATATATAAGGAACATGGTTTGAGGTTCCAGCATGTTTACATACTCAAATGTTTCATTATGTGGACAACAGTTATGTGTGCATAGCATCATCAAGCAGTCTGACTCTGTACCAGAAATGCTTGGTTGAATCAACTTTCGTGCAGAGCAGAGTTCCTGGTATGACTGATAATAATCTTAATGATGCAACATGTGCAGATGGGGGATGAAGAGTTGCACGTTAATGGCAATGATATTAGCGATAGAGTAGTTATGAATGGGAATGTCTCTAGAGAGGCCATAGATACATTAATTACTAGTGTGAAAGTGACTGTCACACTTATTGGCCTCTTCAAGATCACTGCATGGGTAACTAGACATTTATGCCAGCACTTAATTTTCATTAAACTTTTACTGTTTGTAATCTATTTTAAGAGATTTGCTGTAGCAATGGGTTCAGCTTCAGCTGGCAGTTAGCAGCCCAACAAATTCAAAAACTCAACATTCAGTATGGAGAAGGATCAGCTCACTTATGTGGGTATTGTCATTTTGTCTTTTTCAAATGTGTTCACAGTAGATTCAGGGAGTTCAGGCAGAGACAGTATAAGCAGGAGGAGACAGACCTCTCTTAGGAAAACAAATTGGAGAAATTTGAGAACGCTCAATGTGGTTGATGTAGGATTGGAAGTCACACTTTACAATTAAAAAAGTCATTCACCGTTTTGATGGAGGCATTGCCTGTTTGTGTACGCTAAGTCAAACAAAGTAATTTTTATTTGTATAGCACTTTTCACAACACACATCGTTTCAAAGCAGCTTTACAGGAAATCATACATTTACAAAAAAATGAATCTGTAATATCTATAAAGTCTTAGTGATCATTGTGTAGTTTGAATAAATATGATTGTAAATTGTGTATAGAAATGAAATAATTAAATAAAAATTGTACTTAGAACCCCTTTGAGCAAGGTGAATGCGACTGTGGTAAGGAACACAAATCTCCATGAGATGTTGGTTAATGGAGAAAAATAACCTTGGGAGAAACCAGGCTCACTGTGGTGGCCAGTTCCGCTCTGGCTAAACAACATGAATATAATGCCAATATTAGTTATTTATGTGCAGTGCAAGTCATGGTTTTATATTTGTAAATTAAGTAACGTTAAGGTCCATTGTTTATAACTTTAATATTAATGACTAATGTCATCGAAGTCCATCCTGGATAACTGCAGGAGTTAGTTGGCGGATGAAGTCTTTTGTTGGTAATTTAATGGCAGTCTATGTTTTCCATTTCAAAGATGATGCAGGCAGAGATTAATATGGTGCATCGCAGTTCAACCTGCAGGTCATCTCAGCGAGGTTCGTTGGAGTCCATCGAAAATCCAAGGTTCAGGCAGTGGCATATGAAGTATCCCATGTCTTTCAGTTGGAGTTGGCTTCAGATTATCCTCTAAAGTCAAAAGACTGAAGTTATGTCTGGTTGGCACCAGCTGTAGTTTGTTGTCATCTTTCAGGGTCACGTAGCAGTGGAGTCCGACACCAAGCAGGAACGGAGTTGGATCTGGCTGGCTCTGGTAACCTCTGAATATGAATCCCAAGGCTGAGACTTGGGAACAAAAAAAATTTATATTAGCGTAGATGCCATTCAATACTATGCAGATTTATAAATCATGATGGATGTTTCTGGTTCCAGCAGACCTAAATAAAGCAGCCTAATTGTGAGTTGAAGGATAAATTAGGTGTATGCCTAGCTAAATAGGTGAGTTTTTAGTCTAAAAGTCTTTAGACTTAAATTGAGTGAGTGTGTCTGCATCCCGAACAGTGTTAAAGAGACAATTCTTTAGTTTAGGAGCCAAGTATGAAAAGGATCCATCTCCTTTTGTGGATTTTGATATTCTTGGAATAATTAACGAGCCAGAATTTTGTGATTATAATTAACATGATGGAATATATCATATCAGAAGGCTACGCAAACAGAACTGTTTGATTTGAAACATTTGATTATGAAAATATGCTGGAAGCTCAAACCATGTTCCTTATATCTCTACTTGAGATTCACCTAGATTTTGAATAACTCCTGATTTTGGAGTTGTGCAAAAAATACATTTATTTAAAAAAAATTATTGGTTCATTTGAAAGGATCTGTTCAGTCACAAAAGCTGCATCTGTGAAACATGAAAGTTCCTGTAAATAGAGCAATATACATGCATGCATTTATGGGATGTATTCATGTATGTTTATGTAAGTGCATGCATACAGTATTTATGTATGCATTTATGTATGTTGTATATCTTAATGTTTTATTACATATTGAAGACCTTATTGGTTTGTCATTGTGAGTCTCATTATAAGACTACTACTTTCATTCGTAATAAACTGAAAAAGGAAGGTGTTTTATATTGCTTTATTTTGGTATTTATAAGGCGTTTTCAAAAGATGAAAGCAATAAACTGCTTGATAAAATCATTGCTAAAAGAGTTCATGCAAATCATAAGAGTGTTTTACAGAGATAGCATGACTTTGAGAGTATCAAGCTTTAAACCCTCAAAGTTTTCTGCCAAGAATATTTAGAAATATAGCTGCAAGTAGCAATTGTCAGGGTTCAAGCCTTTTAAGAACTTTCAAAGTATGCCATAAGGTATGTTTTTGTATGTGTATATGTATTTTGTAAGTTGCTGAATTTGCAAACTGGTGTTAAATATGATTGATGCCTTGTGTTCAATGATCCTGAAACAGGATAATTGCTATGGTGGTCTTTTTTTTTCTTCTTCAATTTTTAACTGATATAAAGCCACAACACCCAGTCTCTAAAAAGGTTTTAGAAATTGGAATATTTATTTTAGGAATTATTGGCTTTTGGATACACTTGGCCAAACCCACATGATAAATGCAACCCCTAAACAACTAAATAAATAACTAAAGTTCAAAATTTCTTTGATAATTATTGACCTAGGGAGTCCTAAATGTAGTTCACAATAGCAGGTAAGTTTGGATAATATACAATAATTTACACACCATTTATACAGACATTTTGTTGAAAATTGATTGGCTGCTGGTGGCCATGTTTATTTGTCTGAGTCACATTGAGAATATGTTAGCATTTGGCCCCTACAAGAAGCATACCAATTTTCAACTTCATTGATAATACAGTTGCGGAGTTATGAGAATTATTTTTTGTTTTAGCGCCACCTATAGGCATATTTTTTTGCGGTTGTACATGTGTATCATGTTTAATATATTTGTATATATTGGTCAATACATACAAAATGGACAACAGCTCACCAATTTGTTGTCTTATTTCTTCGCAACGCTTTGATGAATCCAAATTAATTTGATATCTTTTTGTCAGGAGGGTTCATAGTAGACACACACATTTTTGTGAGAATTGGATATACAGCCTAGGAGGAGTTAAAAAGTAGGTTTTTCTAATTATGCAAATTAGTGTGAACATTTTCATGATGGAAATTAAATAAGTTTTATTCATCTTAATCCAAGGAATCCAACAATATAAGACACTTGAGTGTGTGACAAACGGTTTAAAAGTAATGGGCCAAAACGTAAAATGATAACTATAGCGCCACCTTGAGGCCGATCGGGCCCAAAATTTTATATGCTGTAGTACTCTGGGGGGCTACCTTCCCATAATGTTTCAGCTCTCTTCTGTTCTGGTTGCTAGGCAGTTACCAAGGTGATAATGGAAAGGCTCCTTGTAACCCTGAGACAAATAAACAGAACTGGAAATCTCTTCGATGTTCTGGTGCAGAGATATGTGATTTGTAACTTGGTTGCTAGGGTAACTCCATCTCAACTCAAACTCAAACTCCGCGAATTAAAGAAACCAGAAGTGTCTACGATGTTCTGGGGCAGAGATATGTGATTTGTTACATGGTTGCTAAGGTAACCCCATCTGTTTGCTTGGCAGTTACCATGGTGATACTTAAAACTCCCCTTGCCTCCCTGAGTCCAATGAACGAAACCAGAAGAGATATGGTGAAGAGATATGTTATTCATTGCTTGGTTGCTAAGGTAACACCATATGGTTGCTATGCAGTTACCAAGGTGATACTCAAAAAGCTCCTTGCTACCCTGAGTCTAATGAATGAAACCGGATGTCGCTATGATGTTCTGGTGCAGAGATATGTGATTTGTTACTTGGTTGCTAGAGTAAACCAGTCTGGTTGCTTGGCATTTACCAAGGTGATACTCAAAAGGCTTCTTGCTACCCTGTGTACAGTGAACAAAACCAGAAGTCTTTACTACATTCTGATCCTGAGATCCCCATCTAAACATTTTGAATGGAAGTCAATGGGTTTTGCTTGCTAGGTTGCTCTAAATTGTTGCTAGGGCATGGCTAAGTAGTTTAAATGATGATTCCTGAAATCTGATTGCTCACCCTATTATAACAAGCCAACTGTAATTTCTCTAGGGCATTCTGATCCAAAGATATCGCTCTCAGCCATTTTAATGGAAGTCAATAGGGCTGGTTGCTAGGTTGCTCAAACGTTTTGCTAGGACATGGCTAAGTAGTTTCAATGATGATGCCTGAAGTCTGATTGCTCACCCATGTAAAACAAGCCAACTGTCATTTCTCTAGGACATTCTGATCCAAAGATAGCACTCTTAGCCAGTTTGAATGGAAGTAAATGGGTAAAAAAAGTAAATTTCTTGCTAGGTTGCTCTAAATGGTTGCTAGGGCAAGTTGTTTCAAAATTCATTGTCTTGTCATAGTAGGAAACATTTTTTTTCATGGGCAAGAGCCTTGCCATATAATGCCTATGGGACACTTTCATGCTGACAGATAAGGTAGCATAATTAAAATTGCATAGTTATGATTGTTTTACTACAAACTTTGAGACTAAACCATAACTATTTATCAGCTAACATACTATTGAACATACCAGACAGTTTACTGTTATGTTGCACTATTGTATGTTTTGTATGTCATATGTTGTACTACAATCAAGAAACCAGCGTATTTGCTTAAATTGATCCTGTATACCTGACTTTTTGTATAAAGAGAAGATTGTTGAAATTATTTGAAAGTTATGAAGCAAGGTAGCTTGCAAGCAAGATCAAGTTAGCTGAAATTAAACAGATCAATCTGTATGGCACTATATTTCACATGCTTTGCAGTCCAATAAGAAGAACGCCAATTAGGGTTGGTTTTGATCCCCAAAACCGAACAAAGGACCCTCCAGGAATCAAATGCCCCACTGTTGTTCACTCTAGTTTTCACTCGACCACAATCACATTCCTGCTTATCCAGATGGGATTCAGTAGATAACTTATTTTTTATTTATTTTTTTGGCTTACTCGTAGTTTGTGTTGGAGTCATTGTTGTGGCTGTCGCTGTTGAATAGCAGAAGAGAAGCTATTACTGAGGCAAGGCTCTCGGGAGCATGCATAAACATCACATACTTTGGATTTTCCCCGCAAAACCGACCCTCTCCCTTTGCATGAAAAATGATCTACAGGCTTTAATAGGCAACCTAGGAAGTCCTGGAAGGGCTCATTTTTTAAGTTGTGTTACAAGCCGTTCTCACAGTGGCAAAAAAAGGTGAATATTACATAAAGATTTTACATACTGCAACTTAAAGTACTGTAGAACTAGACCATTCAAAGCTTTGTATTTAGTTGACAGAATTTTAAAGTTAATACGAAATTTAACAGGTAGCCAATGTAACAACGATGGAATGGGGCTAATGTGATCATATTTCTTGGTTCTAGTCAGCACTCTGGCAGCTGCATTTTGAACAAATTGAAGTTTATTTGCTGAACTTGCTGGACATCCTCCCAGTAATGCATTACAATAATCTAGTCTTTAGGTCATGAACGCATTAATTTGTTTTTCGGCATCAGCAGCAGAGAGCATGTGTCATAATTTAGTAATATTTATCAGGTGGAATAATGCTGTTCTTCAAACATTGCAATTGATTTTCAAAGGCTGGTTGGAAAGGACAGATTGGTATAAAATATAACACTTAATTTCTTTGCTGTAAAAGATGACAATCCATCGAGCATCAAATTATATTTTAGCTGCTTATTTTTAGAGGTTTTTGGTACAATCATTGGTTTTGTTGGAATTTGGAAAGGAAATTTCTGGCCATCCAATATTTTATTTCATTAATACACTGCTAATTTTGATAACTGTGAAATTTTGTTGGGCTTAAAAGATATGTAAAGTTGGGTATCATCGGCATAACAGTGGAAACTTTTCCATAATTCCTGATAATATGTCCCAGGAGAAGCATGTATATGAAGAAAAGTAGAGGTCCTTAAACTGATCCCTGTTGCACTCCATACTTAACTTTTGTGTAATAGGACCTAAACCATGCTAATGCAAGTCCACTAATGCCAACATAATTTTCCAGCCTATTCAAGAGAATGTCATGATCTATCATGTCGAAGGCAGCACTAAGATCTAAAAGCATTAGAAGAGAAATGCAGCCGTGATCAGATGATTAGAGCAAGTCATTTGTAACACTGATAAGTGCAATCTCTGTATATGATGGGGCCTAAATCCTGACTGATATTCTTCATATATTCCATTTCTTCGAAGTTCGTATACGTACATGATCTGTAATATTTTCTAATCAGGGAGAGATCATAATTTATTATAGTATACTATATTAAAAGTTTGTAATTGTTTCAGGTTAAAGGGGAATATTCTTTGCCTATCTACAAATCTATATACTGTATATTCATATTTTGTAAACGTATGTACCTATATGCTTTTGTAAACATGTATACTAATGGTATACTACACTGGAATTTATTAAAAAACTGCAGCAATCGGGTTTCAAAAACAGCTTCTAAGGGAGAGACAGTAAATTTGATGTTGTTCTCTCCATAATCCAATACTCTTTTGGAATGTAGTAGAAATATAATAGTGGATTTCTTTTATATATATATATACACACCTAGAAAAAATATTTGCTGTAGTTTTCCCCACAATAGTTTTCTCCCACGTTCCAAACCATAAATGTGCACAGAACAATCTTAAGCATAAGCAATGAGACATTATTGCTGACCCATCTCACCCTTACATCCAAATCAGCATTCCTTGTAGAAATGAACATAGTTGGGAGGTCACTAATTTTCTAGTATTTTCTGTATAAATGGTAGATTTGAAATCAGTCTGTAATCAGCCAATTTTCTAGGATAAAGCTGTGGCTTCTTAATAAGCAGTTTGAAAACTGCCATTTTAAAGCTTCTTGGGACATGTTGTAAGGAGTTAATAATGTTAAGAAGAGGTTCTGAGATTACTGGGTGTTAGGAATATTTTGGATCTGGTCGCAATCTCCAATTCCCCCAGTCCGTCTGTCCAGTGAGGTGCAGTCGTGAGTCTGAGTCTCTGTAGACTTCGCGAAGGAAATAGAAATAATGACACACACACTCGGTCTGTATTCAATCTATTCAATGTTTATTAGAGCAGGTATATAATTTATATTTTCATGAGACAATAAACAGCCAATGGGAAAGCGGTAACAAGGGGAAAAATGGGTGTACAGACAAGAGGCCATGTACAGATGTTCCAGCCGTGATGCCTCACGGTTGATGTAGGTGGACGGGTGTGACCTTAATCAGATCACAGAAATAAGTATGCGGAACATGATAAAGGGAAAGAGAAAACTGTCAGCAAATATATTGACTCACTATCGTGCGCACTGCAGCCTGCATCTGGGGTCAACAGATCATACATGGGAGGCCAAAAGACTAGTACACAGAGCAGAACAGCATGTACAATTTCATATTTCTCACAATCCCTCCTTTGATCATAAAATGATCACAATCATATCAAACATTGTACCATGCTAAAACTTTTACCATGGGAGCTTTAAACCCTCATATCATCTTCGTTCATTCTTAGGGGTCAATAAGCTACTTGAGGTGGTAAGCTAAGCTAAGAGAGCTGGAAATCATTTGTTTGATTAAAGCCATAAAACAAGGCCATAAGCAGGCGATGATGAAAAATACATGTAAAACGAAGAATATGACCATTAAGTAATGTTCCATTTTGTAAATGAATGTCCAAAAACCTGAAAGTAAATCAACATCCCCATTGGCACGGTCTTGTGACCTCTTTACTATTTCAGAAATATTTTTTATACCTTGCTCTATGCATAAACGTAACTAAATCAAACCTGTTCATTTCTACCTGATTCATAACATTTGCTACGCTAATGGGGCAAAGAATGATTGAAAAAACTTGTCCACTCTGTTCCAGATTCTTTGGTCCTCCGGCGTGTAGGTCGGCTGTGTCAGAGTGGAGGACGCCCTTTTTGTTCGGGTGTGGGTTGTTTAATCCACATGTTGAATTGTTCCCACATATGGTGTTTCTTCTCAGGACCTAGGGCTCCTGCATTATGCTAGCCACTGACGCTGCATGTTCAGCTCCTCCAGTGGGGTCGCACTCAGCAGTTATCTGTCGGTCCCTCCTCTGGTACTGGCTTAACTCGGGCTCAAAAGTAGAGAGTTTAGTTACACTTGATGGTGTCATTCAGTTTTGGGCAGGGCCAGACGACCCTGCTTGTCTCTTAACAAATTACTCTGATCTGGTTTCACTTCATTCAAGGCCCAATGTTAAATATCAGATTCGGATGGGTTTGCCTGGTGAGATGTGTGCACAATGAGAGGAACAATACGCTCCACATCTTGCACCATCAATGCTACAGCAGACACGCAGGGAGGCCTTTGGCTACCGAATCAAGGGTCTTTGCTATAGGTGCCGACATGGGATTGTGCAAGGATCGCTGCTGCTGTACCTGCCGCCTCGTACACGTAAAGGTGGAATGTTTCACCATAGTTGGGTAAGCTTAGGGCTGGTTGGGAGCTAATGCTGCTCCGGAGATGCTTAAAATCCATGCCCATCTTAGCTGTCCACTTAATGGGTTCTTCGGCCCCTGAGTGTGTGGCTTCTCTCAGAATCTTGTATAGAGAGCAGTTCGGCACCCAGGCTCTTTTGCAGTTCGTGACTGAGATAGTCAACTTTCAGTTTCCCATTGTAGTTTCTCTTTGGATGCTTTGAAGCCAGCCTGTGCCAGAACGTTGCAGACAATAGTTGAGGCAGCTGTGCAGGATGCAACATCGGGGCCGAAATCTAGAATGTCGTCTGCATATTGTAGCAAACAAGTCTGTGGTGGAAGCTTTGTGTCTTTCAGCGAGGCATGCACTACAGCGGAGAATACAGCAGGCGAGTCTCGGAAACCCTGTTGCAGGTGGCACCAAGTGTACTATTGGCCCCCCTATGTGAATGCGAACAGAGGCTGTGCGGTATGAGATACTGGTACACTTCCTCCTTTTCCTTGGATAGTGGGTATTGTTTTGCAGTATACCGACATGTCAGAGAGGAGTTTTGCAATCATTGAGGCCTGCCTCGTCTTTGTTGGCAGCCCATAGTGTCTGGTCGACATTTGGCAGTTCTGTTTATGCTTCTGAGGATTCAGCAGTCGTGAAACTGCAGACATCACCACAACATCCTGTATACACAGACTGGGAATATACTGATGGGAAAAGCAATTGGAGAGAGTTAGAGTCAAAAGTTATCTTAGCCCCAATTTTATGCACCAGATCACGACCCAATAAGCAGAATTGAGATTCTGGTAAAATTTATATCTTGTCTATATGCTGCCATACTCTGCAGGAATGTGAGGAGGTTTTAAAAAGTGTAATTGTCTCCCCATGCCTAGTCTATGTGGTTCCTTTAAAGTCTTTATCTGACCTAGTTCTTCCTTCCTCTATTTGTGGCTGATCAAATTTTGTATCCAACAAAGGCACTTTATCAATTAATATCAATTCAGTTATTTCTGGAGGTAAGGTTTTGGACAGTATGAATCTATAATCACGTCCAGTCAATTGACATTCACGTATTGTAGAAGATACTTAACTGGGTCGGGTAATTTCTTCTTTTTTCTTTTTCTTTTTTTTTTTGCTAGTGCCTCTGTCATAGTTAGTGGAACGATTATTGCAGCTAACATTTTCATCAGTGGTATGCAGTATTAAACATAACTACAATAGGAATTTTATGAACCTAATCAAAATTGTATGGTCATGTATAGTACTATTATGCCTATGCTATAATAGTGTTAATTCAAAAGTAATCCAACTTCTGTAATTTGATGGCTGAGTCACAATCGATGGTATTTCCCCTCTGAAATTGTAATGGGTCAGTAGGTGTTTATTCCTTTCAGACCGTCTTTCCTTTTATCATGTTCTTCATTGCGTATTGGCATTGTGTTGAAAACCAGGGGCCCTCTGATCTGCAACCATGCCAATAGCGTTTTTATTTTTAATTCTATTTATCTAATGGAAATGTTATTACTTGAGTGCCAAGTTGTACTTGCATTTTATCAATTGAACCATCGAGGTGTGACTGTAACATACACATATCCCATGTATGTATCAGAGCTTAAATATATATATTGTAATCTAAAAATGTCATAACTTATCAGATTTGCAAATGCAAATAAAATAAGGTATAACCTTCTATGGTATGGTTCTGAATTTATATTTCTGAACGTTTTTATACTTTTCTCTTAACAAAGGAAATTCCTTTTCAAAGTTTCACCAGACAGCTTTCATTCCCAACATTCATTCAATACATAAAAGATGATCTTTTCTTTATTCAGACAACAGTCACTTTCATCATATCCCTTTATAGGGCTTATATTCACACTCGTCCCCTTATTTACAGGGCTCATATAACATACATTCTGTGTTCCCTTTTTTTTTATAAGGACTCATCACACATTACACATTCTCATATGCACTCACGCTTCAGTCATAATTCTCATGCTTACAGATACAGATACTCTCACAAGGACACCAAAAAGTCAAACTATAACAAACATGTAACAAACAACATATAATTCTCCAAACAATAATTCTAACGCCTGCTGGACTGGGCACCTTCTTCTAACAAAACTGACCCTTTTTTTTTTGTAGAACTTTATCCGTCCTCTTCCCACCTTAGTGAGGATATGTTCAACTGCTACAGTCAATCTGAGGTATTTTACCTCCTTTCTGTGTATCTCACAGAGCAAATGCTCCCTTTCCAGGGGCACACTGATGCAGAGAAACCCTTTCCAATTTAAATTTTTCAATGTGCATTTGTTCAAAATGGAGTGATCAGCTCCCTTTCTGCAGCTTTGGCAGAGCAATAACCTTCCCTTTCTTTTTAGGGAGTCCAACAAATGCACACAATATATGGTTCAGAGATACCTCAACAAACAGGTCAACATAAGTTTGTCAAAAAATTGACCTTACCTGTTTGTGAGGTATCCCAGACGAAGCCCCCAAACTGTTAGGAATGGTCCCTTCTGTCTTTGTTCGTGCCCAGTGAGCTGCAGTCGTGAGTCTGAGTCTATGTAGACTTCGCGAAGCAAATAGCAAGAATGACACACACACACACTCGGTCTGTATTCAATCTATTCAATGTTTATTAGAGCAGGCATGTAATTTATATTTTCATGAGACAATAAACAGCCAATGGGAAAGCGGTAACAAGGGAAAAAATGGGTGTACAGAAAAGAGGCCATGTACAGATGTTCCAGCCGTGATGCCTCACAGTTGACGTCGGTGGACGGGTGTGACCTTAATCAGATCACAGAAATAAGTATGCGGAACATGATAAAGGGAAAGAGAAAACTGTAAGCAGTTGCTAAATATATTGACTCACTATCGTGCACACTGCAGCCTGCATATAAGGTCAACAGATCATACATGGGAGGCCAAAAGACTCGTACACAGAGCAGAACAGCATGTACAATTTCATATTTCTCACACTTGGAATACCTTTTTTAAGAGCCTAGTTGGTATTGGATCTAACATACTTGTTGTGCCTCTTTTTTACAAGTTTTGTTAGCTCTTTATGACATATGACAGCGAAGGATTGAAGTTGCTTGTGAGCAAAATTATGAGACACTGTTTTCTGATGTGCTGTGACTGATTGCATAGTTCCAAATTTATTTCTGATTATTTCAATTTTATCAGTAAAGAAAGTCACAAAGTCATTACTATTGTGCTGCGACAGAGTATCTGGTTCAGTTGATGCTTTATATTCTAACCAATTTAGCCACAGTACTGAATAAACACCTAGGATTGGTGTGGTTATTTTCTATGAGTTCAAGTTTGACCTAAATCATATTATTGTTGTATCATATTATTACTGTCTCTATATGTTGTAGTTTATGTGACCTGTGTGACATCTCAATGCAGCTAGCAGATGCTCGGATTAACCAGTTTGTGTGCTTCCAGTTTATCATTAGCCAGTTTTTGTAAATTTGATCTGATGTCAGATGCTCTGGCACATGAAATGCATTGAACAATAGTGGCTGGAGTCTCTATTTCTACATTCCTTATAATAGAATCACCAACAATTATGGCTCTTTCAACATGATTCTCAGTGGGTGCATCACTGAGTGGGAGAATCTATTTGAAACCCTAACAGGAATGGAAGAGTGGTGTCACTTTTCTGAGCGAGTATGCCACCAAGTTGTCACCCAATCGCCCTGCTGCAGGGGCTCTTCAGCCAGAACCAAAGTGTGTGTGTTGCTCGCTGTACTACCAGCATCCAAAACAGTATCTACCTGCTTCTCTTTCTCACTGACCTCCACTAGTGTTCGGATGTGTGTCTCTAACTCATTAATCTTCTCCATCAGCTTCACTAATTCCTTACATTTATCACATGTAAACCCCTCAGTGCTGATGGAAGAAGCTATAGTAAACATGTGGCATGTAATCTAGGAAGCAATAACATGAGTGGATACCATTACTCACCGCAGTTGTTTGTTGTTGTTGTTGTTCTTGAGTGGCGAGGGTTTGAGACCAATGTGGTTCCTAATCAGCAGTTGTTTGAGATTGATGCAATAATCTGTGTAAAACACAGTGGAGAAAATGTATGCACGCATTCAAGATGCCAGATGTAGACAAGTGAAAAAAAAATTAAGAAACATTTTTGAAAAACACGAAGCACGCTATAAAATGGCAAAGGATAAAATGATGAATGTATAAAATTTTGAATAAGCAATGCTAAGCAGGCTACCAACTTACAAACACTCGTGCAGCGTGCCTTCAGCGTGACGATATTTATTTTCTAAAACACAAGCAGAAGTTTTATGATTTTCCTTTTTTTTGCATGATTTGAGATAAAGAAGCCAAATTGATAATATAATCGTTGTTAGGTTGTATTGCAGATTTAAAATATGTTATTGAAAAGTAATCTTGAGTAATCTTCCTTTCTTCCCTGTGACTGGACAGGTCAAGATTCTGATCACCCAATTGATCGGAAACTTGTCATTGACGCGTAGGCAGTCCCTGTCGAGTAGTGAAAGTTAATTGAATGACTTTTAATTGACTAATAATAAAGCAATGTTTATTCTGTTGTATAAAACAATTGGGACATTTGGATGATTCACTCCAGTGATATACTTGCATCTTTTCCATTCAGTTGAGAAATGTTGAGTATGTTTTCAAACAGTTGATGAAAGGAAAAAAAAAACAAAAACAAAAAAAACAGCCAAAATAACTAAGAATGTTTCCTGAAAGATTTCAGGCCCCTCCTTTCATGACCGTGACAAATAGACAGTTATCTAAGGGCGGTGTGGGTGTAGTACGTGTAGATTTCAAAGACATTACTCTGTCACCAGGGAAACTAGCTTCTCATAGATGAAGTCAGCAGTTCTACAACTACTGTTGTAAACACATGCCTGAAGCTATTGTTCTCATGAACGCCAGAGCAGGTAGAATACATCTTACAACATCCATGCTGGCTCTGGATGTCTCGAGAAGGCCTCTTTAGCTACAACCAAATCTTCTGCTCAACTCATAAAGGGCACCTCTTGTACTTCTACAGGGCCTCAGAGACATTCTGGGTGTTGTGTTTTTCATTCAGTATATGAATATTAAATTGAGCTTTAATTTGAATGATGTTTGCAATCTTTTTAAAAAATGTATTCTAAACTAAATTTAAGCAGACTGTGTTTTGCTTTCTCTATATCCATCACGTTTACATTTCTCATTTAGATCATTGCAGTAGAAGTATTTCATGTAATTTGTTTGGAAAATCCCTTTGCCGTGTACATTCACATACAGAAAAAAACCCTCCTATGCATGGTGTGCATGTGTGTGCCTATGCACATGCAGCCTTTCTGTAGTCCTTCAAACACTTAATATACTTTCAAACACTTCGTATACGTACACGATCTGTAATATTTTCTAATTAGAGAGATCATCATTTATTATAGTATACTATATTAAACGTTTCGTAATTGTTTCAGGTTAAAGGGGAATATTCTTTGCTTATCTACAAATCTATATAATGTATATTCATATTTTGTAAACGTATATACCTATATACATTATACATGCTAATGGTATACTACACTGGAATTGATTAAAAAACTGCAGCGATCGGGTTTCAAAAACAGCTTCTAAGGGAGACACAGTAAATTTGATATTGTTCTCTCCATAATCCAATACTCTTTTGGAACGTAGTAGAAATATAATAGTGGATTTATTTATATACACACCTAGAAAAAATATTTGCTGTAGTTTTCCCCACAATAGTTCCAAACCATAAATGTGCACAGAACACTCTTAAGCATAAGCAATGAGACATTATTGCTGACCCATCTCACCCTTACATCCAAACCAGCAGAGAACTTGAACTGTCTTCTGTGCTGACCCCAGGAATCCAGAATGCTGGATTGATTTATTTTACATAACTCTCTGTTTTCATGAAGGTTTTTACAGATTATTCTGTCATGCTGACAAGACAAGTAGTGCAACAGATAGGGCGCAGACAGTTCAAGGCAAAAGCCTCAAGCAATTCTCCCTAACCCCTCAGCCCACACCCAAATATAATATATCCTATGAAGTAGGATATTTTTTCTTTCCTCTGCATGACATTTAGTGAATTTACCACTGCTTATGAGAACATTTGACTTAATCAGGCAGATTTGTACTATTGCCAAATGTCCCAGGAAATCATTGTTTTTTGCCTCCACATTGCATTTCCTTTTCAATTGGATGCATTCCTGTTTGCTTGGAATATTTAATATCCTCACTAATGACTATCCACCGCTGGCCTAACATGCATGCATCCTCTAAGCATATTTTCAGGTTGAAATTAATTTTATTAATTTATAGTGGCGTCTCTCTTCAGGCTTATTCGCAAAGATCATTTCCCAACGGTAATGTAGAAGATGCTGCTTTATTATGAGGGCTTTTGCTGACCCCTTCAGTCTCCTGTCACCTTATTTTGAGTGACAACAGACTGCCTCCCACACTTTATTGCAATTAACAGTGAATTAATAGGAAGATGTTCAATAACCCAAAGTGTAACTTGCCATCTGCAGCTAGTAAGTGTGTTGAGAAACAGACTGTTTGGCAATGAGACACAGAGCTGATGATGACTGACAATTTTACTGGGTATTACTGGAGATTTGGTGGTATTATTTAAGCGAGGTCTCATGAATGATAGGTTAATGGCTGACATCACTTTTCACTATGTCTAGACAGCATTAATGTTGCATAGGTTTCAATAATGTTAGGCTATAGAACAGTGGTTTTGCTTTAGGACTTCTATTTTACATTAGCAACCCAACACATTGCCAGAACTGTTTATAGTGCAAAAAGTAAATAAATAAATAAAAATCCTTAAAGGGATAATTACATCCTCTTTTTTATGTATTATTATTATTGTATTATATTCTCTGAGGTCCTCTGATAATGTTAGTTAAGTTTTTGTTTTTTTTTTGCACCAAAATTGTTTATTAATATTGATGTATTAATATATGATCATTTTCCACCCTGTCTTCTGTCTGAAACACTCGGTTTTCACCTAAGCACCTCCTTAAAACTTCAATGTAAATGCCCACTGTTATGTTTGGCTACCATCGTGCAGCCCCTTGAATAACTTGAAACCCAATCGGAAGAGAATGAACAAGCTCCACAACATTATAAAAACTACATTTCAGGATTTACACATAATGCACATCTGAGACATGGCATCCGGATGTATTAAACTGTTCACTTAAGTATAGCAGTACCATAAACTATCAAACAGTCATGACAAATGAAATATTCATGAATAAAACTGTTTACTTATGGTTTTTCGATTGGGTTCAATAGTGTTTTAACTTCCCCCTCATTCAATAACAGTTCCTTTGCAAAGCTTGAATGAGCCAAACCAGAAGTGGAAAGGACCAGAACAGACTATTATTTTTTTATTTGCACTTGTACCACTCTTAAAATGAGGCACAATTGCTGGAAACTCATCAAAATTATCAAAGATGTCCATGTAGTGCATGTTTTCATTGACCAACAATTAAAAATAGTGCAAGTGGGAGCAAAAATGCATCCAGGATGCTTTATACTCAAAACAGCAAGACACAGAATGGGGGTTTCAAAGAATTACTAATTAACATTGCATATTTTTAAATTGAGTTACATGATAACGTTCAAAGCAGTTCGTCAAGTGCATGCTTATATAGAAAAACATTTAGGAAGGTGTCTTGAGTAGGTCCACTTTGGTGTAGATGAATCTCCCATGACAGATGAGTCTTATCTCTCTCCTCTTCACCTGTCTGACTGAGTGCCAGTGGGCGGCGCAAAGGGTGCGACATTGTAAAAGTGGCCATTCATGTCTTGCTATAGTGGCATCTTTTGCTGACAAATTGAAAACCTATTGTGACATCACAAAATTCAAAAATCTCAAATGAGCCGTTTTTGCAGCTTGGTTTAAATAAATGCTCTTTTCTATTGAGGAGGAAGTTTTAAGTTCTGAAACACAGTATATTTTTATAGAAGAATTACCTCTTATATGTCAAAAGGTCAAGAAAATTGAATGTCTCATGTCATGACCCCTTTAAAATCAAAGATTTAAATTTAAATTTGCACAAAACACATAGTCATTACTAAACTTTTGTTGCCTGAACCTGCATTTTCTTTGACCTGGTGTAGTTGTGTTCATGGATTCCGATAATAAGCACCCGTGTATGAACAGCAATTTTCTGAAAACTACCAAAAATCTGACAGCACAAGAAAACCGTGTTTACGTGAGATTTGAAATTAGCAGGTTATTCTCTGCTTATGATGTCAAAATGTAAATGGGCATGCACACAACATTTGCGCTCATTGATAAGCCGGTACGAATATGTTTCCTTGCCGAGCAAAATCAGGGTAATGGGCAAAAATAAATGTGTTTCGATTGTTCTTTGTTGAAATAATTTATTAACTTACCCTGATTTAGGAAAATTGTTTAAGCTGTTTTCGTGACCACATACGCTTTCAGCTTATTGTATGATTCTGCATGTAAGCACGATAAATAAGATCATGTTAAGCAACCTGTCCATGTTGGTACAGTATCTGTTATGTGGCTACCTGCTATTTTGTGACAGAGATAAATTTGCACAAAAATACTGTAGTTAGATTGGTGACACACCTTTTGAAGTCAACAACAGATATGGTGATATTTTTCTATCCTAACTATACATGAGTTGCATTATATTATTTGCATTTAATATTGTTTTTCTCCTTCTGACCTTATCATAATAGACTTGTGACCCACCAGTTGAGAGCCCTGGTTATATTATTTGACCAAATACACTAGAATTGATTGATTGACCATTACCAGTGATTAGGTGCCTTGCTCAAGGACACAATAGTGATACATAAAGTTTACAGCTTGCAGTGTTAAAACATGCAGCCTTTTGGTGTCCAGGCCAGATCTTTAACAAATATATACTACAATCATTAGACGAACTCTAAAAGTACCAGCATTAAATGTTCTTTATCCTTGATGATTCCTTTATTTTGTCTTACACCAAAATATGAATTTGAAATGTCTGTGAATGCAATACTCAAACAGCAGGTGTGACTGGGATGTTTGGTGTGTAAATGCTGAGGTGTGTATGTCTTAAACACTCTTTTGGAGGCAATAAGAAGAGCAACATATTAGGGAAAAATTGTCAGAGTTAACTCCTTTATCTTCAGATCGATGATTTCTCCAGAGTTCTAGCTTTCAAATCCATTAGCCAGCTACCCCTTTTAAAAAACACTGTCAAAGCTTGTCTATTAAAATGTCTTAATAGCCAAGTTCTCTTCCTATTGACTGCACCTTTGTCATTTCAAAAATCAATTATGTGGACAGAAAATAAGACATTTTTCTCAAAATGACAATGTGAGGTCATCTAAATCTAATTTTTCACATTTCTATTTATAGATGAGCTCAGAAAATACTACAAGGTTTCTTCTTCTTAAAGAGGCAATTAGTACAGTACCATATGCTGAAGTCATCTACATCTAAGTGCTTGACATGAATTGAGCCTGAAGAAGAAACATGGAAGTTATTAAGAACTGTAGATTTATATCACAAACACAATTACATTTAACATTTACAAAAAACTGCTACCAGCATGTTTAGTTTTACTTTTAATTTATATTTACTTATGAACAATTTCAGTATCTAAAAAAATTTCTTTCAGCAGATCTGCATGAATATCATGACATACTGTATAATTGCCACTTATAGAGAAGTTTTAATCCTTCTTGACTGTAAATCTCTCATGTTTAGCTAGGATGAGATATGACATGCACAGTCCTTGAGACTTCAAAAAATGCCCCAGTCAGTCCTTCATATCTGAGGTATTGTGCCGATACATAAGCCTTCTTACAGAATTAATTAAACATGTGCATGCTAATTGCTGCCATCCAATAAAGATTGTTTGCCCTCAGGGCACAAAATGAGATGCACAGTTCAATTGAAAATCTTTACTTGTCTGACTTCGCCAGTTTGAAAAGATGCATGTTGCAGATTACAAAGTGGTTAAGAGAATCTTTGACCTCCCAAAAAAAAAAAAAAAAAAAATGACACACTATGTGACAAGATACTTAATCGATCGTGGATCTTGACAAGAATTGAGAGAGAAGCCAACAAATCTGATATAATTGAGATATCAGGAATGAAGTCCATCGCTTAGATTTTGATAATGAACTGAAATCTTCTACGTTTTACAATATGGCCTACTTATATTTTTACTCATTCAGCAGACTTTTTTTTTTATCCAATACAACTTGTCAAAGCAAATCTAAAATTTGTATTGTAAGTTTGTATGTTCCTTGATGGGAATCAAACAGATGATGCTGACGTTGCTTTTGCATTCCTCTACCAGTTGAGCAACATGAATGAAAACAGTTTACAACATTTTTTTACCCCAATAGTAACTTATATCTGATTCAATTTAATTTTGTTTTATTTTGTTCGCATTATTTTATTGACCTTTGGATGTGACAAGCACTCAATGCCTGAGAGAGAGAGACAGAGAGAGAGAGAGAGAGAGAGAGAGAGAGAGAGAGAGAGAGAGAGAGAGAAAGAAATGTTTTTAAACAGGTTTACAAAAGATTATGTATTTCCCCCCTTAAGTTGGCAGAAGGTCTTCAACTCCCAGCCCAAGTAATGTGTTGTGATTAGCCAAAAGAAACAGTCGGAGCTGTTATCAGCTAATGCTGATATTCCTGTGATTTTTTTTTTTTTTTTTTTTTGTACAAACTGTCTGGCTTTCCTTTTGTCCTTAGTTTAACTCTTCTAGTTGGTATGAAAATAACTTCTTAAGCAGACCTTATGGTACCTCTGTGACCTTCTTCTAACCCAGGCTTGTACTTTTGTCTTAACCCTGCATGAGCCTCCACACTAGGACTTGTGGTTATGGGAGGATGTCACCCTGCTCCTCACACATTGTATCCATCACTCTCCATCTGTTTGCTTAGGCTGAGCCAGCACCTCAGAGTGCACCTGCTGATAAAGGCAGTCGAGCCCATTGAAGATTAGTGCCAGCCAGTCAGGGCAGCACTTTCCCATGGTGCTCAGCTTTCTCAGCTCACCTTCTGCTGTGCTCGGTTCTTTCTTGTTCCTTTCAGCTCTCATCTTATGCCTGCTCATACTATGGTCCTTCCATCAATAAACCAACTCACTAAACAGCTGAGGCAGCCTTTATAAACACTGGTAATACCTCTTTTCTTGTCCAATTAGACTGTGTACTGTGACTCAAGTTAGCTGTGTGACTCAAAATGCTTCCTAACTATAGATCTAGGGGTTACGCTTAATTATGTAATGACTGAAATCAGTTCATTTAGTTATTTTAAAACTATGTTTTGGTTAAATAAAAAAAAATTATGCAAAAAATTTGGATGAAATTAATTAGCATTATAGTAGTTGGGAATATATATTCCAGTAATGGCCTCTATCCTTGTTCAAATCTTTGCATTATAAAAAATAAGATAATATCCAGATTTGCAACTAAATATTCAGTGTATTCTCTAATATTTCACGGCAGCCTGGAATTCTCGATTCTGATTGATCAATGGCATAATCTAGTGGTCTGTCAAATCAATGTTTCATGTCCATTTATTTGTTTATTTGGCTAGAAGTCTTGTAATAGCCTGGATAATGAGGAGGCAGATGGCCATTTTCGCAAAATAAACACCAACATAAAACTACGATGCAAACCGGAGGTTGATTTCAGCTGTTCGGTGATTTCTTTCTTCTCACATAATTACACAATTTCAATGCAAATCAAAGTGTCATGTCTATTTATTTGTTTATTTGACAAGTAGTCTTGTAATAGGCTGAATAATGAGCAGTCAGATTTAAAAAAAGAAAAAAAAAGAAGCCAACAGAACAAACCTGAGGTTGATTTCAGCTGTTCAATGGTTACTTTCTTCTCAATTTTCAATGCAAATAAATATTTTATGTCCGCGTAGTTGTGTATTTGGTTTGTAGCAATGTAATAAGCATGATAATAGAGATGGGGTACTCCAGTTTGGACTCATGTCCGAGTCATTTTAATGGACTCGGATGCAAGCCTTTGGGGCATGGGAGTCCATCCGAGTCCATGACATTTGTGATGCAATGGAAAAATAAATAACAAAACAGAAATTAATGAATACATATCTGTCTGCATGAAGCTCTATTAGCCACTGAAGTTGTATACATAGCCAGAGTTGTTTAACTGTTTAAGCAAACACACACACACACACACACACATTCACATGCACAGGCACAGTCATCAGTCAACCAATAAGCTTGAATGTTACTACAGAGATTACTGTTAACATCGACTACAGAGTTGTTGGCACAACGAAAACATAAAGATGGGTATGTATTTTTATGGAGTGGTGGTGGTGTAGTGGACTAAAGCACATCAGATCCCCATAGCCACCACCATTGTGTCCTTGAGCAAGACACTTAATCCAGGTTGCTCCGGGGGGATTGTCCCTGTAATAAGTGCACTGTAAGTTGCTTTGGATAAAAGTGTCTGCCAAATGCATAAATGTAAATGTAAATGTAAATGTATCCGATGTAATAGAAACTAAATAAGGCAGTTTCACACGACATGGGACCTGACAACTGGTAAAATTGCATGTTTGTGCAACCAAGGCGGTGCTCACATTGCTTTTTCGTTGTGGATAAAAGCTTAAAATCAAGAACTTCATTGAGTAAAGTCACGCACATCATGTCTCTCACTGTTTACTTAAAAACAGCATATGTCTTTTTATGCATAATGTATCTACACATGCAGGATTCTGTAGTCTCTTGTGGCCCACGCAGTTTTGCCTGCTTGAATTGGTCCATAATAGCTTGATGAATTAACTGTGTAACTTTTTAGATAGTCGGGGGGGAAAAGCATTATTGCTAAAGCAGACAGCAAATCTAAACAGATAAACAGCATCAATTTATTATTGACTGACTCTTTTCAAAGCATTGGATAGCTGCTTAAAATATATTCTTTTACAGCATTTGTCCACCATTCACAACATTCAACCATGCACAATAAAATATTAGGATGTTTTGGGCAGTGAAATGTTTTGATTGTAAATTAGTTATAGACTATACAATAAATGTATTATTCGGTGATAGAGTTTGTGTATGAAGCTAAGTTCTTCATGTTACGAGATTAATTTAGGTGGTTATGACGTTTTTATTTTAAATTCTTATTTTATTTGTATTTTAAACCACCGGGTAACTTATGCACATCTTTTTTTAGCCTACACCTCTGACACTTTTCAAGGACAATTCTGATAAATGTGTGACTCAAAATTATTACATGATGTTGAGTTTACGGTTACAATTTTATTTCAGATTCGGACTCGGCCTGTTATGGACTCTTTCTTGAGTCTGACTTGGCCCCTTTTGGGACCATATACATCTATATTTACTGTATATATTTAGAATTCCTTCAATTATTTCCTGTTTGCCTCTCCAAAAAATATGTCTCTCAGTGAACCCGTACCTGACACAAGACATATCATGATTTTGATTGTTTTGTTGGTCTAATGAAAGGAATATTCCACATATGTGTCACAACATGCACTCTTGATTGTATTTAAACTTCTAATGACACATTTACAACTTTAATATATGCTTGCATTTCTTGGATTTCATTGATTTGTCAAAGGATACAAATTCCAGAGTTTGCTGATAGCATTTTACTAAACTAGCACAGTGATACTCTGATAAGCTTATAAACACTTTGCACACATGAATTAAATGTTTTTGGTATTACATTAATATATTTATAATTAATATATAAACAATTAATTGATTCATTATCAGTTCTTCAACAATTTAAAGTGTCAGTTTGGCCAAATGGTGAGTAACTCTCCAAACTCTCTTTATTAACTTTTCAAAGCCACTTTTTACTCACATTTTTGCACTTGGTTGTTAAAATTTATGCCAATACTTATGCCATGTTTCAGTGCCAGTCGACTTAAAAAAAAAATTATATAGAACATGTCTGAAAGCTAGACAATTTAGACAATTTTTACCAAGTACTTTTACCCCATCTTATTACTATTCCAGCAAGACCTGCCTGGATATACTAGAAATTCACAATCAATTTACTTCTTGGATCTTGAATACTCTTCCCCCCTTCTTCTCTGCAGTAGGCAGGAGAAGCTGCAGTTCTCAATGTACATGAGTCAGTCTGTATCTACCTCTGCTTTTCTTTCGTTCAACTCCACTCTCCAGACTAAGCTGTGGATTATACTCAAAGTGCCCCGACTGCAAGTCTTTTTTTCGCAGAGCCTCAGCTGAAGTTTTCGAAAATGAGTGTGTCACATTCGCATGAGATTATTTCAGTGTAGATGCATCAAAGAGTTTTCACCAAATGCTCACAGCATCTCGTCATCCCCCTAGCTCACTTTCACATCTTGAAAATGAAAGACAGAGTAGTTTTAATATTCCTGCAGCAGCTCAGCTTTACCTCCACACTGACATTTAATCGCTGGGAGGGAGTTAAAGCTCACTGTGTGTGTATTTATGCTGGATTTTGCTTGGCTTTCTGAAAGAGACTGTGTTGGCGTTAGTGTTGAAAAAAAAATAGTTCTATTGTATGTTTGTCATGGCACATATCATGTTCAATGTAACGTCGCACGGAAGTGACTTCAAACAGTTCTGTTTCATTTCCTGCCTGTTTGGTGCCAGCTGTTAATGCAATGGATTGGAGGGATGACCTTGAGAAGAACATTGAAAAATGTGGGCTTCTTGGTGTGCAGACACATAGCAAATAAAATATGGTAGCTTTGCTACACTCCTGCAGTTTATAATATGGCATGCCTTGAGCAGCAATGATACGCCTTTTCACTGTGGCAGAACATGACAGCATTAAGATCTGAGGTTATTTACAATAATGAATGCAAACAAACTCTTAGAATGAAACATGCCCACTCAAAAAGCCAAATAATCTTTGTTCTAACAAGTAAATGAGTTGACCTTATATCTCAAACATGCTTTGCTGATATCTGGCGGGCATGATGTAACATCAAACTTGCTGGATCAACATACATTCACTCTTTCAGTGCTTGCCTTGCAGACAGAGTTTAGTGGTTTATAACTGAGTTGGTGACAATATCTACCAATCTCAAACATGGCCTAAGGTGCATGTGAAGCTCTGCAAAGCTGCATTTTGTAATGAACCTGTGCTTTTTGTTATATACACATCACTTTGTCGCAAAACTTAGTGAGCTGCCTTGCTCTCTACTGCCTACATAGGGCAGTTACATACAAAGGTTTTTGCCCTTCAAGTGATGTTGATGAGTTTGGTTGGTGTATGAAAGAAAAAAGAAAAAAACAATTGGTCCCACTGCTCAGACTGAAAGACTGGAACAAGTAACGTTTAGTATGCACTTTCTCTATATGTAACATATGCTTTTATTCTAGCTAGCTGCCTACCACAAGAAGAAAAAATGTTACTGAACAATTGCCTAAACACAATGTATCTTCTAGCTTAGGCTGAAGTCAATAATGTATGTTCCTTAATAACAACTTTGGGTTGAATTTATTTTATTTAATGGAAAACTATGTAAGTGGGGCTCAGTGGCACATACTAATTTTGAGCAGTTTACATAGGAAAACAAATGAAAAGCAGCGCGGACAGATGCAAAAACCTGTTTGATGTGAACAACCCTCTATTTCACTTAAAATAATGATTAAAATCTTATAATTTATTCACTCTCATGCCATCCCAGATGTGTATGACTTTCTTTCTTCTGCTGAACACAAACAAAGCTTTTTAGAATATCTCAGCTCTGTAGATCCATACAATGATGCCCAAAAATAGTATATATCACTGAAATTTCTTTTTATAATTTGGCCTTCCTGGGCCACTGTCTTATTACAAGTCAAAGTATGGATTTTTATGTTAAAGAAAATGCTTAACATAAAAATCTACTTTCCATGACAGAAAACCTGCATTGATTTTCATTGATCTTTCCCATGGCTGATTCTGTCAAGTTTGGCATCCGTATAATATAGCAATAGCCGTGAGCGTTGTGTGTTTAGTCTATTTCTTTAGGTTTATGAAACATTCTCAGCTAATGCTAAAATACGGGCCAAACGGCATCCTGTATGGATTTCATACACAAAGCCATTTTATTCCTTTAAATACGAGATGATTCTCTATGTTATATAGGATGGCTGACAGCCCTAACTAGACATATGTAGCAGGTCTGTTTGTCATACAGTTTGAGTTAGGTGTTAGCATGTTACTAAGCTAGTGCCATGATACTCTAATATGCATGAAAATACATAATAAACACGAAAATTGTGTAAAATAGTACCTTACTAATTAGAGTGAACTATTTTAGAGATACCTTTCGGTATTGTAATGAATTGAATTGTCTTTCGCTTTGTCCACCATCTTGGATGAATTTCTGGGAAGGATATAGTTGTGGTGGACACATGTGATGCTGAATTTGGCTAATTAAAGGTACCTAAGATGACAGCATAATTACAGCCTTCACATTTGGAGCACACAAATAATGCCTTAAAATACTGCCTACATAGGCAGCTTGCTTTTGGAACAGTCATTGTGTCTTCTACAAAAATTAATCATCTCAGTGGTTTTATTACTTGGCTATATTCCATAGTGGTCTGATTGCCAATCAGAATTATAAGGGGTTATTATCTGATAAAAATGTCCAATTCACATGATCTAAAGATGACATAAAAGGATGATAGCAGTGATTTGCAGTTAATTATTGAAAAGTACCTGACTCTTATTGTCTGAGCAGCTGAGTGTGTGAAGTTATCCTTTGTTCTAATCTATTTAGAACAACCAGATGCATTGTTGTGAGCCCCCATGCAGAGCTGCGCCACAGGGCTCCATACGTTTTCAGCCTGTGTCAGGTTAACATCTGTCCTAACTCTGGAGAAGAATGTGATGTGAATCCCACTCAGTCATTGTCTGAATGTGGTCTGTGTGTGTGTAAGTATGTGTGTCTTTGTCTCTCGTTAGAGTGGTGTAATATGTCTTTCTAAACCCACAGAAAGGATTTGTGAGCCATTGTGTTGGCACTATGTTTTTGTTCCTAGAAAAATCCATTCAGAGATTCTGTGTTTAAGCCGACAAAAGTACGTTGACACCCAAAGACCACACAAATATGTGGTTGTTTCCTGCTTAAACAGCTTATACTCCTCTGGGAAGGCTTTCCACTAGATGTTTGAACATCACTGTGGGGTATTGTAACAAGAATATCAGTAAGGGAAGATAGGGTCTGGCTCTCAATCGGCATTCCAATTCATACCAAAATTGTAAAGTGGGGTTTAGGTCTGGTTCTCGATGGACTCTAGTTATAGTTGCATAATAACTTTTTCTAAATAAAGTAAAAAACTCTATAAGTGCAGCAACATGTGCAGGGAAGTTACATAGTAATTTTAATGCACTGTGTAATTTGTATAATTATAAAAAGAAACTGATCGAGGGCTGATACAGGATCATGTATCTCATATTACATTTCATATCTGTACTGAGATTTATGCATAGAATGCTATCTCCTTCTGCCTCCCACTCTATTTTATATCACCTTTTCTCTCCCTCAGCTTTACTATTGATATTCTTGATGTCTTTTGACTTATCCTACAGGGACTTCCTGTGATACACTTCCTGTTTTACATCCATCATTATATGATGCCGCTGTATTATACTGCTGGGTCCCGGCTCCTATTTTCATACTATTGACTTTGGCTCTTTAAAATGCTGTAAGTGTGCTTGACTACACTGCATGACTGGATATATGGCCGGATGTAACGCTCGTCATTTGATCATCATTTGACGTATTATTTTTTTATCACTAACGTATCACTGCCGTGATTAATAGAAAATTACAAACATCTATTTTAAATACAATTGATTTCCGCTTGAGTTTTGTGAATAAGGTTCAATCTGTAATAAGCCTAATTTGCATAGAAAAGAGACAAGTTTGTAATGGAAAAAGAAAATGTGAAAATCACTTAATTAAAAAAACAACAACAACAGCACATGTCTATTTTAATGCATTTAGCACCTGGTTAAACTTTGTGCATAAAACTCAGGTTTCTGTGCTGCACATAAAAGAGACTCAACTGTGAATTTGCCTCTAAGTCTTAGCAATGCCATATATTGAAATTCAAATCTCTGGCTGTAGCACTCAATTTAGGTATGATTTTTCCTGTCTTGCAAGTCAACTCTGTAGGCTTGCCAGCATCCACTTTAGTTGTAGGCATGCACGACAATGGGATTGCAGAGGCATTGCTTTGATTGATGGCCCAGCTGAGAGAGTGACCTTGAGTGTACTGGAGTAGGTGTAGAGGGATGCGTTCATAGTCTTAGTATTGAAGAGCCCAGCCACTTCCTCTTTGTGGATGTATTGGTTTGTGTCCAAGTGTCTGAAGATGCTGTACAACTTCACGCCAAGACCAGGGACATGATTTCTTCTTAAAGTAGGTGATCTTTCATTGACATTCCTTGTACTTAAACATATGCACACACATTGCAAGGGCTTTCCTTTCACTTTTATTGTTATTTTATTTACCTAACAATATATTCTGTACCATTTTTTCAGGTTTTAATTAAATCAATATTTAGTATGTGTATTAACCCATTGGTTTGAATTGTGGGGAAAGTTGTGAGATTATTCAGGGGAATATATTTTGCATATTTGTCCCCAAAGTATAGCTAGGTTCGAAACACACACACACACACGTTGGTGAGGCTATCCATAGACATAATGATTTTTATACTGTATGAACTATAGATTCTATCACCTAAACCTACCCCTAAACCTAACCCTCACAAAAAAACTTTTGCACTTTTACATTTTTTTTTTTTTATGTTTTCTAAGTGATTTGAATTATGGAGAATTATGAATTATGTCCTTATAAACCACATGTATAGCATAATACCCTTGTAATTACCAGTTTGTAACACACACACACACAAATGCTATGACCAAAAAAATAAATAAATCCTTTTCTTATGTACTTAAGGACTATATTAAAAGCACATGTTTACAATCACATCATTTATATGGATCATTTAACATACAGACTGTGAAAAAGAGTAGACACATTCACGACACACACTCACAGCACTTCTCCTGCTTGGTTATCAAAGCAGTGGTACCTCGTGGGACAGCTTTTAGCCATCTTCTGCAGTTCCATCTGACTGGCCGCTGACTGACGCTGCCTGCTTCCTCACCGCCTGCCTCCTCGCCACATTTGACATCCTGGTCCAGTGTGTCTGTGCAAAGCAGAGGAACTAAATCACAGACGGGAAGAAATGCAAAAATCCCCTATTCCCTTTTTTTTTCCTTTTTTTGCGCAGACATGCCGGACCAGGATGTTAAAAGTGGTGAGAAGGCATTCTGACTATTCTGAATTGGAATGTACACAAATGTTGGAGACATCAGTGTATATCATTCATAATATCAGGTGACATGCATTGGTTGGTTAAATGCTGTAAAAATGACTATTGCAATTAGATCCTTTAAAGCTGAAGTGTGTTTCTATTTTGGTGTTAAAATATTTTCTTCTATCCCAGCCTAATATGCAGATAAAACAATAAGTAATCCATTTATTGGTACATTTTCTTGAAAACTGTAAACACTGTGTCTCCGTGGCGCTATGAAAATTGCTCTGTTTGCTGTGAGCGGCCGTACAGCCCAACACGATATTGACTCTACCAGTGGCATGGGTTGGGAGCAGGACTTGATTAATAGCAGACGGGGGGCTTATTCTGAAGGCTGGTTGAAAACAATGTTTATTTTTGCAATTCTGTTTGGTGACGACAATGGTGCAGAAATGACTGCCTTTAGCTTTACACTAATTGTAAAATTAAGACAATTTGCACCATACACCCCCCAAAATTTCACCAGATTTAAAGAAACAATATAAAATAGGGCTGTTCGTAGTTTTTTTCAAGCAGTGGGTTCCATTTGTTTTTTAAAAAAGGGATTTTCAATTTATGAGTGAAATTCGGTATGTGGTTGATATTAATTAACAAGACTTTCACGTTTTGTTCTACAACATCAATCACACACAGTTGTACCTATATGTTTTAAACATTTTAATTGTTGACAAGTTGCTACATATGAACTACAGCCACCACAAAGATGTTTGTTTACACGCTCTACAAATCAGATAACCATTGTAGAACTTACGTAAAAACTTGTTAGCAACTTTCAAGCACACAACAGCTGTAACATTCATATTTGAGGTATGACTGTGTAATTTATAGAATAAAACGTGAAAGTCTCTTCAAGTGATGTTAACCGCAGGCCTTACTTTACAAAAAATAAATGAAAAACAATTTTCTCAAAACCCATTGGAAATTCCTGATGGCACCCATGGCGAATTAGCCTTCTGGTTGGCCTTCAAACTGACGTTATGACGGAACGGCTCTTTCGGTTTTATAGATAATTTTATTATGCTTAACACATGTTCTAGAAATAACAAATTGAAAGGAACATAAATGTTACATTGTTTTCAGTTTTGTTTTCAAACTGCAATGCCAATACATGTGCACCTTCAAATATATGCTGAGAACCAGCATTTTGATTCGAATGCACCCACAATTTCCCACAGTCCATAAACCTTTTTTTATGACTGTACCTCCCCACACCTTCTTAATACATCTTCTTATTTTATGACATGGAGAATGTATTATACATGCAACAAAATGGGAGAGTCAGTCATGCCTTCAGTCCATGTCCTCCTCAGGAGAATAAATACTATCTCTGTGTTCCAGGCTAAGGCTGTTGGGAGACTTTCCATTCTCTCCTGCTATCTTACCACCACAGCATGGCCTTTCCCTGTGTTGTTCTCTTTTACAATCTCCTATATTAGCTGCCATTGTCTTATGACATCAAATCCTCCAGAAGAGGTCCCTAGACCTGGTGATTTAATCACAGGGAATCTGTAGCCTCTTTTGTCCATAAAAGGACACTAAAATGGCAGTAACAAATGGCATTAAAAGGATACTTCACCATAAAATTTAAATTCTAGTAATTTACTCACCTTCATATTATTCTAAATCCATATAACTTTCTTTCTTCCATGGAACACAAAAGGTAATGTTAAGCAGGATGTCAGTTTCAGTCACCATTCCCTTTCATTGCATCTTTTATTCCATGCAATTATAGTAAATTTTGACTGAGGTTGACATTCTTCCTCACATCTACTTTTGTATTCCATGGAAGAAATAAAGTCATGCATGTTAAGGAAAACATGAGGGTGAGTAAATTATTACAGAATTTTCAATGTTGGGCGAACTATTCCTAATGGACTCTCCATCAGTAGGAATCCATGCTGCCAGAAAAGGAAAAAGAGATTTTAAGGCCCTGTCCAACTGGCAATAAACCGGTATCTGATCCTCCAGAAGAGGTTTCTTTTGGAGAAATTGTTTGATTATAATCTTTCAGGCTCTGACACGTAGCGGTGCACATTTCCACCTGGGATGCTGGGTAGCGGTAGTCACACCCACCGAGCAAAGATAAAGTGTTTTCTTCTATTCTTATTCTCTTTGTGAATGTATATATTTTTGGCCAGGTCCCATTTTATTTCCTTGTAGACATTAATCTCTGCAATCTGTTGCTTGTAACTCCCAAAATCTGTTGAGGAAAGACAATAGTTTGGTCTTCCATCCTGAAAAAAATAAAACAAGGGGTTCCTAAGCTGCAGTTCCATAGGTAAGACCTCCCTCACCAAGTGTTGGATGCTGTCCATGGTGTGGATTGCCATTTCTAGTAGGTTTTTCAATGAAGTAGCGAATCAGAATTTGTTTGACAATACATTGTGATGTATTGATCTGGCAATGTGCTATACAAATGAAAATGACTTGACTTAAATTAACTTGACTTGACATACCAGTGCTGTCTTTAATTAGACTGTAACCAAGGAACCAAAGCTGCTCATTTTTGCTGCATACATCTAAAAAACAGAATTTGTTGAGTTTGTATGCTGTATATAGGAAATGTATAATCAAGGGCTCTCTGTGGATGTTACATAAAAATAAAAATAAAAAATTACATTGAATTTCAATTGCAAGGTTTTAATTTCAATACCATTACAAGGATATATTTTGTTCAGCTTTCTTCAAATGGGATTTCTTTTTTTATATATTGTTATCTAGACTATACCTTTACCATAAGGCTTTGCAGTGAATATATTAATGTCAATTTTATTTGACACGGAGATTTAAGGAATGCTATAGTGGTCGACTTCATTGCATACAGATATATCCAATTTGGCATGAACCTTTTGAGGTCTGTAAGATCAACTCAAGCATGCCCAAAGAGGCAGACACTGGATAATTGAGACAGTTCGTCTGCATTGGAGACTCAGAATGACATTAGAAGGAGAGGAGTCAGGAGAATCGTGCACAGCTGTGGAGAGCTTCATTGAAACGATAGGAAGCCTCCTGAGAATGGCTGAGAATTCAAACAGGAAACAACAATGAAACAAGCATAGGTTAGCTGCTGTGATACACATGAGATATGAATAGGAAGAAGGAGACTAGAATAGTTGGAAAAACACTTAATGAAAAAAAGAGCACTACAGTTAGACATACGTAGGGGTATACAAAGTGAAGTTTTTAAAGCATTGCAAAATATTACCTCACAATACTGCATTGATATTTTAATACCAAAAATCTACTGTATATTTTTTTAATATTTTTCACTGTGACGAGGATGAGAGGCTGGCCTGAGAGGATTCACGCCCGGTGATGAGTTGCCCGATCAGCGGGAGAGAGATAAAAGGAGGAGCCGTGGAGAGAGAGAGAGAGAGAGAGAGAGAGAGAGAGAGAGAGAGAGAGAGAGAGAGGGAGAGAGATGCAGTGTTTTATGTTGAATTAAAGTCATTTTGATTGTTAATCCGCTTCCTGCTTCCTCCCTTCCTGATGAACAAGAGGCTTGTCTGTCACATTCACATTAATATTTTAGTGAAAATGATATTGACTACCAGTTAGAACATATGTGTGAGAATATGAAACATACAAAAACATAAAAAAAGAGTAGGGATGTATGATATATTGGCGGCCGATAACCAAGAAAATCTAAATATTATTATCGTGCCAATAATAGAATTGCCACCGATATTTTCACAGATAATTTGTTACAGTTTATTTGCTTGTGGCTGAGAATCTCTGACTGCCTGGCTTCTTTCCTTCAGGCTGGGACTCGGGCAGCCTAAAATGATGCATGCGCATTCACAGTGTGTCTGTGTGAGTGAGAGCCAAGCTCATGTCGCTCTGTGAGGATTATTTCAACAGTTCTGCCCCTTGTTAAGCTGTTTTGGGGCCGGTCTTAAACATTTGCTCTAAGTAATGACATGCACTTTCCCATATTCTGTTTGTTTCATGAGGCACTAAACGAATACGCAGCAAAAACGTGTATACATGTTACTTGGGGGCAATCATTTTTGCGTATTACTTCATGAAACATAAACAATGTTATTTACAGAACAACATTGTAATTAAAACAAGTCCAAACATAACCTAACACAGTACATTTATCTTGAAATAATTCTCACAAAGTGACTCGAGATGGCTAAAAACACTAATTTGTGAGTGAAACTAATGTGCTTGTAGTATTTTACAAGTTGAGACTTGTATAACATTATGACTCGTGACTGTTTGATCTGTATGATTGTGTTCACATTTCATAAGTTATATAGTGGAACTATCACAGATGAGTGCTGTAATAAGTGTATGTGAATGAGCGGACATGTGCACAATGCACGCACATACATAGCACTGACAAACCACCACTGTACTCAAAGTCTGGTTGCTAGCATAGCTATTACACCAACACAAAGAGATTAGGGTTTGTATTGTGTGTTTTGTTGTTTAATGTTCGTTACATGCAGTTTATAGCCTAATTTTTTATGCATTATTACAGCTGTTTGAAATTCCTTATTATCTCTCTGTTAGCATTCATCAGGATTACCGTAAACACTCATATAAATGGGCACCATACAATTTATGCAAGCGTATCATCATTTGTTTGTCATTCAAATCAGCATTCATCTGTAATATAGGCACATTTCCGGTTCATGTTACATCCGCCAAACCTTAAATAGCAGCAAATCCAAATTCCAAGCTTTTAAATGACACATATTTCTCAAATTAGAAACTCCGTTAATGAATTGAAAATGAATTAGCTAGTAGTTCCAGGTTAAAGTATTAAAAATTACAACTTAAAAAAAAAAATTATATTGGTATTGGTATCAGCCACAATGAGCTGTCAATTATCGATATTGGCCCAGAAATTCCATATCAGTGCATCCCTAAAGAAACAAACAAGGAGTTCCTAAGCTGCAGTTCCATAGGTTGGCTGGGGTTTTAGGAACTTTTGGTAATAACTTGGTTAGTGTTGGAGACCATAGGAGACCATCTGAAAAACCAGCTAATCCAGTCAAACACCAGATTTGAGAGACCTGCACACTTCTGCACACTTCCTCTCTTAATTTTAATCTTATTAATAGGAGTGGTGGTGGTGTAGTGGACTAAAGCACATAACTGTTAATCAGAAGGATGCTGGTTCGAGCCCCACAGCCACAACCATTGTGTCCTTGAGCAAGGCAATTAACTCCATGTTGCTCCGGGGGGATTGTCCCTGTAATAAGGGCTCTGTAAGTTGCTTTGGTTAAAAGCATCTGCCAAATGCATAAATGTAAATGTACATTTGCCTCTACCAATATCTTTCCTGTTTTTTTTTTTTTTTTTTTTGTAATGAAATAACCTCATCCTTGTCAAATCTGTGTGTAGTAAAACTTGGTTTACTATAACCTAAATGTCCTAAATGTGTCTTCAAAGGTGTATTCAATCCCTGATTAAAAAGACTACAGTATGTCTGCACTAACAAACTCAGCAGCCATTTTACCTAGTTAGTCAGGGTCATAGGATCAAAGAATCAGGACAGAGCTTGTCTTTTATTTTCTCAGTAAATGCTTAGCAAGAGGAGCCATGTCATGTTACCTCAGTAAACCTCTTTTGTGGTCATCTGTATTAAAACTCAGTGAATCTGTTCTCTCAAAGCTATTGAAAAATTAACATGCAGGGTCTTTGGAACAAAGCTGTATGTCATTAATATTCATCTGCTATACACTTCAAGGTCTACTTACAGGTCTCATTTACTACAATGGAAAATGTCATCCATGTGTAACAGGTGATTTTACAGTGTATTTAAGATTTTGTACAGACTTTTTTTTTCAAAACTGCCTGCCTCGGACGGAGCATAGAGCATGCACAGATGCGAGAAGCGGAGAGAGCCGAAGCTAAAAGTGGAGGTGTTCGGTCGTGTTTAGAGTGCCTGTTCGAGACCTTAAAGTTTTATGAGTGGAGATTTTTCTTAACAGAGCTCGTTTTTGTTAAAACAATTTTTAGTTTCATATCATGTACCTGCAAGTTTGCATCAGATTGCATGAGAAGTGACCAGCTTGTGTTAGATACTGATATGGACACTGAGCGGTAGAGAAAATTGCTGTAATCTTTGAGTTTTGCATAACAGTTTTGAGTGTATAAACGTATTTTTAGGACAGTTTGGAGAAGTTTTGCACCCGTGGCACAAGTACGGAAGATTTAACCCTTTATGTTCACTGCTGTGCATGTGCTGAATCCATGTGAGAGCTAAAGAGATCTCCGTTTTGAGACAAACTGCAAATCCAGAGCATTGACTATTTTTCATGGATTTACATGCTGCTTCTGGGACCAGGATTACTTTTTTTGCATGCCATTTGCGTTATAAACCAGAGAAGACATTACAGTGGTCCACTCCCATTTTGTGGAAGAAATTTTCTTGTGTTTTCCAAAGACCGTGATTAAGAGTGAATCCATCTTTTTCTAGATTTTGTATATATACCCAGTCATTCACTTGACATTGTGCAGCCCTCATCTCAGCTCACTGAAGGATAAATCATCGCAAGGCATCATCATAACCAGTTCAACTCATCTCGTCATACTTCTATGGACTGGTATTTCATTCCCTTGTTATACCCTATTCTGGAACTTTGACTGAGCTATGAAAATAACACATTCTTAGAGACATTGATTGGTGTTTGGATGGACACATGCTCATAATATTATTCTGAGTGACTGAAAGAAATTTGGGTCGAAAAAAATACAATTCTTAACTCATGGGTCGAAACTGAACATTAAAGTTTGATGAATAGATCGTAAATGGTCTGCACTTATGTAATGCCTTTTTAACCTTAGCAGTATTCAAAGCGCTTTACACTGCGTCTCATTCACCCATTTACACACACATTCACACACCAATGACGGCAGAGCTGCTATGCAATGTGCTAGCCTGCCATTGGGTGCAACTTGGGGTTCAGTGTCTTGCCCAATGACACTTCGGCATGTGGACTGGGAATCGTACCACCAATCCTGTGATTACTGGACAACCTGCTCTACCACCTGAGCCACAGCTGAAACATTTCTTGAAAACGGTGTACTTACCTGATTAATAAGTCTTGACTGTGTTTTTTTCTTTACTATTTTCTACTGGCTTCTTTTTGTGGAAAAGAGTTCCTGAAAAGAGAGAATACATATTAACAGTTATTGAAATCCATTCAAGTGTATTTGGATGCTATTCTGGAGTAGAGGCATCTCACTTAACTTATTCAGGCTGGAAAGAGAAGGTTTATGTTGAGGTTTATCTTTAATTGCACCAAACAGCATACATTAATCACCACAGAAAACATTGTATCACATATACTTACCCAAAATATGCCTTTTCAGTTCTGGTCCTGCTGCTGTTAGCAAGGTTAGCTTCCACATTCATACCGACATATGAACAGAGATTAAATGTGTTGGAGAATGGGGACTAAGATTCTTTCATTTTCTAACCACCCAGACTAGTGATGTAGTCTCCTCTACAAAGACAGGGCCAAAGCTACCTGTTACACATGGAGTCCCTGAACTAACTCAGAATCTTCATTTCACCTCCCTTAGCCCATTCCTCATGACATTACCTCAATCTGTGATTGCATTTTTTTATCTCAAAAAGTATTATCAGCATAATGATTTGAGTGAAATGTTAAATTATACATACATTTTTCTATGTTTGCTTTAATTACACCATGGACTTCAGCTAGCATGGACCCCTCAAATTTTTGCAAAACCTAATGATCCATGAATATGTGCTCTCAGATTTTGGACTCAACATCAAACAATGTCTCATTTGAGATACCAGTATTGAAATCTAATATAATAAGTCCCTCCATCTTTTTAATTATAGGAAATAGAAAAAATGTTTGCTGTTCAGAGATCTCTGAGTTAATTAATTACACATACACAGAGCACAAATTCAGCTCCTCAATTTGTGTGAGGTAAGCTGAGACGTCCATACAGGGGCCTGATCAAAAGGCAGTCAGAGTCCTGTTTGATGAGAATCAAAGGAAGCGGTGCTGTGGCAGAGATTGCCCGCTGATGGTGGGACCTATTAGTTTTCAGTATCCCTTAGCCCTCACCTGCAAGCACAGCCCTTCCATACCAGAGCAGGCCCGCGATCAATACACAATTGAGCTGTGGCTGATCTTTAGGTTCCGCTGTTGACATTAAAGTGGCAAGGTCAGATTTTTATCAAAGTTTATGAAAGCAGACACTGAGCATATTGCTGCAACTGATTTGGTTGGGAATGAATGGTAAAGGGGGTGAATAATGAACATACTGTATTCATAGTCTCCTGTCCCCCCTTTCATCTTTTGTCCAGGTTCATTTACAAGAGCAATCTTACCTTTGGTCCCTGTGATCTCACAACGAAGATGATCAAAGTGTGTAAAGCTCTGGTTTTAGCCACCGTGGATTGAAATAGACGAGTGCAGCATACAGTATGACGCAGGTCATGTTCTTGATAATCTAACCAAGGTCTTATGTGGATTCATTACACTTTTCTCTGGAATACTTGATTCTGATTGAACAATTGAGGCATTCATTGGTGAAATATTTCTAAATAATGACTGTTGCCATTGACAACACTGTATAAATGACTGCTTGTCCTGGAGAACTAGGTTTACCACATAGCTGTACATATGTTCCCTTACAGGTAAGCAAATGAAATAATTTAAAATGAAATTAATATTTTAAGTCAAGGTTTTTATGATAATGTACAATTAATGGGCCATTATGGCAAAATATACCCCTTCAAGACCTGGTCTGGGTCTTAGTGTATTTTACATGTATTTTGGTTTCAATATACACAATGCATAAATTAAATGAATTTAAACTAATTATTCTCAGTTCAGAAGATTCTAGCCTGTCAGAAAAGGGTTAGCCTTTTGGCATACAGAGTCATGTGACAAAACAATATTGCGTCGATCACAGCAGGCTTTGTCTTTGGGAGAAACGCTAACAAAACCACATGTGGAAAGAAACCTAATTATGTTTTTACATTTAAAACTCTTTGAGTCTCTAGTCTACAGGCCTCGGTGTAACACTCATTCCTTCGATGATAAGCACGAGTCTGACCATCACCCCTGGTGAGACAAAACCTTGACTTGTTAGTGAAGAGCATGTTTTGCCAGTCCTGTCTGGTCCAGCGAAGGTGGGTTTGTGCCCAAAGGCGATGTTGTCTATGAAGGACCTGCCTTACAACAGGCCTACAAGCCCTCAGTCCAACCTCTCTCAGCCTATTGTGGATAGTCTGAGCACTACTGGATGATTGTGCATTCCTGCTGTAACTCGGGCAGTTGTTGTTGCCATCCTGTACCTGTCCCACAGGTGTGATATTCGGCTGTAACGATTCCATGCAGGTGTTGGTTCACATGGTCTGTCACTGCGAGGACGATCAGCTGTCCTTTCTGTCTCCCTGTAATGCTGTCTTAGGCGTCTCATAGTACGGACATTGCAATTTATTGCCCTGGCCACATCTGCAGTCCTCATGCCTCCATGCAGCATGCCAAAGGCATGTTCGCTAAGGACACTAAGTAGATGTCCACAGTTAGATCCGAAGAAACATACAACCACTGACACACTTTGATGTACAAGCAATCAGGCTTTCATTTCCGCCTCTTATGCCTGCCCACACATAACCTTTGGCATTGCCACATTGTGGATGACTTCTCTTATCAACGCAATCCTGATGTACAGCAACATTTCAGTTAGATAGTACAGAGAGGCACATTGTCTCTAAATTAGGTCATTTTGAAAGCGATACGACATCCGAATACCGCCGGGATGATCAATTGTCAGCTAGGGCAATTTTTTGTCCCTTTTTCAAAACATTAGTTGTAGGTAGTGATATGAATCATATAATTGGTCTCACCTCCAAAGTACCAATAGCATATCAGAGGCCCCCAAATGTTTGGCCTGGATTTAAGTGTCCCCTTCATTTCTTTCTCTCTTTCCAAGTTGCTGCATCATCTGTCTCAGTAATAGAGTATGATTGAAGGTGTGCCTGACAGGCCTCTTTTTTCACATTTCACTCCTTACCTTTCTTTTGTCTGTCTGGTATGAAGCTTCACCAGCCTGTAATTCTTTATCTGGGGACAAACGTTGAATAAATAGTGTCACAGGGATATGCAGCCCACAATCTACCTGCATTATCAGGCATACATCCCCTCCATCTAAGACAAACAGCTGTGAGAAGACTGAAAATTAATGTCCAGTATGAGACAAAGAAATCCATCCCTTCTTGCAATGGAGTTGTAATTGTATTAATGAAAATAGAATATCTTCATTAAACCACTTCCAGAACTGGATGGTGAGTCCAACATGCTCATTGCTGCTGCTCGCTAGCAGATGAAAATGGGTTTGAGGATCATATAATTACCAGGAGGTTGTAAGTTGATTGGCATCTTCATTCTCTGCCCCAAAAGGATAATTATTTATAAGCAAGAAATCATTGAGGCGAGGTCGCAACACATTGTAATAAAGTTCTCGCTTCGGCACCAAGATCAGGCTGTATTAAAACAAAATTTTGATGCTAATGTTTTGGGCAGCATCGGGTGGCCTTCTGAGGTCAGTATGCCTCTGGAAGGCTCCTAGTTGATTTTATTCAGCTGTTGCATGACAGAGGAATGTTTGTTTTTCTCACTGTGTTGTCATGTTGAAGTTGAGTCGTCTTGGTCCATGTCGCAAAAAGGGCTCGGGAATATCGTCGAGCTCTCTGCTGAAACCTTCATGCGCTGAAGGAAATTGCCATCTCAATTTGTGCATGCATGAGTCGTTCTTGGAAACATGGATAATTATAAACAATTATCATTGATGTAATATCAGATTTGCTCTTTTTTTATCCCTCCACTAACATTCTTGTCTACATCATTATGCATGAGGTCTCTATGTGCAGTAATTTTGCTTGTTTTTTATGTTAAATATATATTTTTTTCAAATCCCAGGTTAATATATACATACTTAACTAAAAGCCATTTGTAGGTTGATTTCCCTGACAAGTGTAACCACTGTGGCAAATCAAATCATTGCTGTTTTTGTAATTATCCCAACCAGCCGACATACGTAGCAACATTGAATCAAACAATGGCATGAGTTTGGGGCAGAACTCTCTGCTTTTGTGACTAATGGCACTTATGGTGCATTACATTCAAAATCTGATGTGGGATATTCCACTGTTCTGCAATGATCAAAGCATTCCATTAACAGATGTTCAGAAGATGATGTATAAGCAAATACAAATCTTCAACGTCGCTAGCTTAGCAGGTATTCGATTGTTAAAAGAGATGTCTTCTACAGTAGATAATTGATAAACGTTAATTGATGCTGGAATGCTAGTATTTCATCTACAGGTGTACAATTATGAAAAAAATAGTTTTTTTTCGATAATTGCCATAAATATCACAATAACCGATTATATCGTCAACCCACCTGGCAAGGGTCATTGAATATTTTTGCTTTATTTTGCTTTAAAAAAATACATTCATTTATTGAAACACAGAAAACTTCTACAAAAATATATTGTTTGCTTTCGTATGAACTCGAGCTGCGCAATCGCATTGGGACACGCCCTGAGTCACATGGTCTGAAGCCCTTGTACAATTATGTCAATTTATCGGCTGGTGGTGCTTGAGTGATGCCCCTATGGAGCAATGTCATGGACTCCATAAAAGCACTTGCTTTGGTGCCATCGAGTCCAATTTTCTGTTATTTATTGCACAGTCTCGTCTGGCCCGTCCTGTACCAATGACTTGCATTGAAGCGAGGATCATTATTATTCTCCCTTTTGAGTGGCAACACATGTTGGAAATTAAGATGTGCTCCATGTGTTTCAACACATGGAGGCCGTGTTGGAAGGTTCAGATTGCCCATAGTGCAATTTAATGAATGTCAGGACGCTCTGTAAAATGCTTGCCTCTTTGGGAAATTCGGTCAAGCCACGTGCGTTTTGACTCATGGGACGCCGAGGTGATATGAGCTGAGCAGCAGGCTGACCTACGGTTTTCTCTCCCCGGATTTGGCTAGGTGTTCTCCAGTGGGAATTCACGTCATAGCCTGAGGCCCGCACAGCAGTTTCCTTCGGCACTAAGGATGAGGACGCCATGTCTATGGCGGCGTCGGATTCCGAGGATCTTGCCGGCGGCCAAGCCGGAGCCTTGCCTCTTAGCTGTCAGATTTCCAAACCTTCGGTAACTTATATTTAGTTGCTGGAAGTTATTACGCATGCAGTGGAAAAACTGCAGATGGATTGGCCAGATGAAGCACAGTCGGAGGACCGAAAATCGATCTTGGACGTTTTTTAGCAGGCCAATATGCAGCTACACCTCGTAGTCCGCTCCCTTTTTCCCCGGACCTCCATCATGAGATTTCGAAGTTCTGGGATCAAACTTACATTGCCAGGATCACGAATCAATCGGCTGACTGCCCATATCTCTCCTTCTTTGGCGACCAAAAGGAAATCGAGGCCTACTCTTCCATCGAAGCCATGCAGAGTTATATTGTCCTTGTTGAGCAAGGCCTACCAGGCTTTTGGCCAGGGGGTTTCCATATTTATTTCCATATTCAGATTGCTCTGAAGCACAGGTGCTTTCTCAGATTTGCTTTTGGGGCAAATCGTATCAGTTTTGCATCCTTCCATTTGGACTTGCTCTGGAGCCACGCGCTTTAACAAAATGCATGGATGCAGCTTTGATGCCATTGAGGCTTCAGGGCACCCGTGTTTTGAATTATCTTGATGAATGGTTGGTGCTAGCACACTTAGACACTTTGGCTGCCCAACACCGAGATGTCATTCTCAGCCATTTGAGCAATCTAGGGCTGTGTGTAAACCTAGGGCATGTTGTGGCGCTGTATATGAGAGTTATCTAGCCTAAAGAGTTTGTACAGGCCAGCGGCAATATTGACACATAAACTGTCTGGAGATGGCCAGTTGAATTTAGAGTCGGATCTCCTGTCCAGACAGGGCTTGATGCCTGTGAGTGGACATTGCATCTTCAGATTATGGAACAAATCTGGAGAAGGTTTGACATAGTGGAAGTGTACCTGTTGGCTTCAAGCGAGACATCACACTGTCCACTCTGTTTTTCCCTCTCGCCCCCAGCTCCTCTGGGGATCGATACGTTGGCGCATCAGTTGCTTACAACGTATCTTTACAAATTCCCATCGATCAGTCTGCTGCACGCAGTTCTGCTGAGAGTTCAGGAGGATCTGGTTCAGCTTCTATTAGTGCTATCGTTTTGGCCAAAGGAGAGAGATGGGCAGTCAGCCGATTGATTCGTGATCCTGGCAATGTAAGTTTGATCCCAGAATTTCGAAATCTCATTTGGTATGGTTTTTGACTCTGTTCTCTCTCCGGGAGGAAATGCAGTGTAGATTCCAATCTGAACAGACATGTTGTCTCAGGCTCGGGGCAGCATTAGGCACCCCCCTGCCAGACTTGTGGAAGTTATGGTTATAGTCCCTCAATGGGGTGCTTTTTTGAAAGATGGGTTATCCCCCGCTGTGGTATCCACCATTCTGAATGCTAGAGCTCCATCATCTAGGAAGCTTTATATGTTCAAGTGGTGTAATTTTGCTTCTTGATGTACAGCGTGAGGTGAAAATCCAGTTCACTGCCCTGTTGGTACAGTGCTGAATTTTTTTGCAAGAGCATTTGGGGTCCAAAATGCAAGTCTATGTTGCCGCTATAGCGGCTGAGCATGCAGTTATCAATGGAGTCTCTGTGGGTAGGCATTCTCTTGTCTCACATTTTATGCGCAATATCCTTAGACCTTTTTGTACCATCCACATTTCTTTATGGGATTTATCTGTTGTTTTAGGTGGGAAGTTACTAATAGCCTAAAATTTAAGAACGAAAGACAATTCAAAATGTAAAGATAATAATAATCATTAAATAATAATAGTAATAATATTATTAATAATAAAAACATTACCTATAGAAATATTACTGTTTCATATAAGGTGTTAGACTAATAAATTCCCTTGTGTTCCCAAAATAATGCTGCCAAATGTGTGTTCTTATCGAATTTGTATTTGTATTGTGTTTCATTATTACAGTTAATGCTGCCTAAAGAAAAGAAAATATAACTAAATTTTAGGTTCAAGGGGAATGTGGTCTTGTATTATTTAATGTTTTAATCACTTTCGTCTTTGATCCTTTAATACAAATATATTTTTGATCGAACCTGCAGAGTTGTATTCACAATGCATGTTAAGCGTGAACTGCTCCATGGTAATAAGGTGAACTAAACTTCAAGCACCTCCTGATAAGGTCATAGGTCATTTGCAGCATTCTCATGCTTGACACTATTCTTGCAAACATTTTTTAGACATCTGAAACAGAGAAGAAAGAGTATTCCACGAGACATACTCCCACTGCATGCCTCTGAACAAACAACACATCAGACACGAGCACTGAAGTTTTTTTTGTATGTTCTTAAAATATAATAAATTGTGTTTCTTCAAGCATGTGTCTTTATGTTTAACAGAATTTCTTGTCATGTGTTACTCCAAGACGTCTTACAGGTCACCACCACTTTTGCAAGTAGATGTGCAAACTTAGCCACTCATGAACTATCTGCATTTGGATGAGGAGGTTGCAAATAAGGTGCTGGATTCAGCCTTGTCGCATTTGGCAGGTGTTGTGGACTCTTTTGATCATCGTCTGTCAATGAGTGTCAAAATTGGCAGTGAGAGATTTGTAAGACATGGTCGATATCCGATTACATCGTCTTATCGCCGAGCCTTATTTGATTCATTGATGGATATTATTTAATAAAAATGAATGATTAGCTCTATAAATGTTTGCGGGTTGAAATTTTATGCTCAAGTTTCCAAATTGAAGTCCGCCATTAAGTAGCATTCCATTGCACTTTCCCTGGTGCATTAACTTTCCAAGTTAAACGAAATGCACCAATAGTTTGGGAAACTTGTTTGATTTTTTTTTATTGAATTTTTTGATGCTGGTGGCTTAGAAATGATGCACTATACCTTTAACTAGAAGAAGAAAAACTATAGAATAAAGAATATCAGTAGTGGAGGTCTTTATTTTATTTATACTCTATATCCCTCTAGCTTTTTATTATGTCTGAAATGTATTCAGAAACATTGTGCTTATACTCTTTTTAAAGACCAAAGAGAATCATTCCCTTTTTGGGAAATTCAGCTTTCCTATTGGGATCAAATTTCATCTTAACTAAAAACACTTCCTAGTACATCTAGCTTTTACAAATTCAATTGCAAGACCACATATTAGCTGGTACCAAAGATGGAACATTGAGGACAGGAAATGCCCTGTCACCCAAAAGTCCAAGTTGCGAGGTCCAGCTTTAGTGCTACATGTCTGAGGCAGCAGGACTGTGATGAATGGCCAGCCTAAACTGAGGTTTGCTGATAAGAGAGCAAGCTATTTCTACAGCTAAACCCCTATCTCCCAACCTACCTTCTTTAACCCTGTAGTTACTATAACTGTTAAAGCTCAGAAATGTGGACTCCTGTTTAATATATCAGTGAAAGTAAAAACCCTGTAACAACCAGACAGTGAGGGGTGCTTCACTGGTGGCTGCAAGTTGTTTTAGAGTGAACTTTTAACTTACATGTATTAATATACATTTATCTTAATGTTGGCTTGAAAAACAAACATACTGTTAGACTATAAATGTATTTGGGTTTTTCAAAAATCCCTAAATCAAGACCAAAATTTCTGACAAAAACTCCTCCCAGAGCTTTGAAGCTACATCTACCAAACTTGGCACAAACCTTCAGACTGTTCTGACTCGGGTTGCTATGACTTCCTTCCTCCGTCCTACCCTCTGTACTTACTTGATTGCTTACTTACTTACCAACTAAATTACTTCATTATTTAACTTGTCCTGCTCAACTCCGAGCATGGTTGGATTCAACCCGAGGTTTCCAGCATGGGAGGCAGGCATGCTAACAAGGAGGCTAGTGACTGCAGCCTCTAGAGTCAGTCACTAGTCCACCTCTTGAGGCCAGGGAAGTAAGGTTTACACACTGCACAGCTACCTACCAGCTGGCTACCATTACACTTACCAACTAACTTACTATCTGACTTAAAGTCTTACTTACTGACTTATTCAATATTTTTAAACCGACTTTGTCAAGCCAACATCAAACAACACATAAATCAACATCAACTTTTCTGCCTAAACATCCTATTGTGATTTGAAATGTTTGTTTGTTTTGGAGCATAAAGACACTTTTCCTGTAAAGCTGCTTTGAAACACTATTGTGAAAAATGCTATGCATCTATAATTGAATTGACTGGAAAGAAACATTAGATAAGACATATTCAAATTGAAGGATACTTCAATTTCATGTAATTTTAACCCAATTCATCTACATTTTAGAGGTGTAAAGGTATTTTAACCTATGAGTTGGTTTTCACCCACTATTAATACAATATTTAAACAAATCAGTTCACAAAAGAGCTTTTTCCATCACCGTCACTGAGATCTCAAAAGTGTTTGAATTACAGTTCAAGCAGACTTGCCAAAGAGAAAGAAAAATGCTAGAGGGACTGTTTGCATGAATACCACTGCCACAGAAAATGGATGTATGGAAAGTATGACATTGGCGGGGGTTTCTTGAAATTTGTTTGCTCTGTTAAATTTTACATAACCAGACACTTGGTGTAAGAGATGTCCACCAGAACGTAAATGATTACATTTCTGCATACTACGTCTTAGCCAGGAAGTTTCTTAATAAAATAAAATAAGAGGAACTACAGGCACTGTAGTATATTGGTAAAACCACTTAAAAAGATGAAGAAACTGTTCATGGCAATTTCTCATTATAGGCCTTTTGAGTGCATCTTAGCAATTGAAAACCTGAGAACTTAACGTTCTTTCGATTAATATGGTTTTGTACAGATTGTTTGAATGATACATTCTTATGAATATGTGACCTGGTTTTATCACTTTTATTTTTTATTTATTTAATTTTTTCATCTACCCGAGAGCGCCACAAGAAACGACTCTGCTCTATGATGCACCCTCAGAGGAGAAATCTAAGTGATCCTGACACTGTAAAACAGTGGCAGCAGTTTGAAGGGCAGTGGTCATTTTACAGAAACTTTTTAAGAGGGTTGAGGATGGGATGGTGATGTGCCTGTGAAGGGCATTAACAAGCTTAGATGTTATCCCCCTTCACTCTTTAGCTCACAGACCCCTGGAGAAGGCCAAACTTTCCCTTGGGCGTGTCTCGGTTGTGTCACACTGACTTATCAGGGAGATTATTGGAAGATTTTTAACCTTTGCTAAATCATACTGGATGGCTTTTGGAAGGTTCAGATTGAAATCTTTTATGCAAATACAAAGCAGATTTTCCTTAGTGTCATATGACACTATTTTGTTAGAAATAAACCAGGACTGAGGACTGTGATGTGTGCTATGCAGGTTTTTTTCATTGTTATGTTGTCTTTAATATGTTGATATATTGTGTTTACTGTTATTGTTTGGTTTGCTTGTTTAGTTTAGATTAACCTTTATGTTTTGTTTATGTGAGAATGTTTTGAAAAATGCTATGAGCACTATATGCAGGACAAATGTGTTTCTTTATTTACTCTCAAATAAATATATGACTGGAGTCCTCATCTCATGTAAGTGTACATCTAATCTTTTTCTAGTAGACCTTTTTCACATACCCTGATGGTGCATTTTCACCTGTTTCTTTATTATTAGAATTGTTTTTTTAGTGTACATTTATTTATTTATTTATTATTCTTTGTGTTATATTACCCTGGCATTAATTTTAAAAATTATTAATAATAATCTAGTCACTTGGCAATATATATATATATATATATATATATATATATATATATATATATATATATATATATATATATATACTTGATCAGAAATATTCAAACCCCGAAAGAAAGTAAGGATTTATAACTAAACTTTTGCTATATTGCTATAAGTTAAGTCTTTATCAGTTGAATGATATAGTAAATGAACAAATACAATGAATGATGTAGTATTTTAGAGTAGCAGGAAATTTAGTTAATACTGCCATGTCATAATTATTCAACCCCTATATAATATTGCTGATTTTAAAACCGACTTCTAGTCTGTATGACTGTTACGATCCCTGTGTTCTCTAGTAATGTTAGTATCACGTTTCCGTGTTTCGGTTCCGATGTCTGCTTAAACGCCTTCTGTCCATGTTCCCTGTCAGTCTGTCTACCCGTTCATGGTTACCCTGTCGTCCGTCCAAGGTTCCCCTGCTGTTCTCGCGTTCCTGCCTGTTTTCCCATCGTGGACTTTCCTTTGTTCTAGTGTTTGTTTATTTTGTCCTTTATCCCGATAAAACCTGCGTTTGGATCCACACTCTTGTCTGTCTTCCCTGATCATAACAGAACGAAAGACCCTCATATGGATCTAGCGGCTTACTGTAAGGAGCCTGTGCCCACGCCTTCCACGGTCAGCGAGCCTGTGCCTACGCCTGTCACGGTGAGCGAGCCAGCGCCCACGCCTGTCACGGTGAGTGAGCCAGCGCCCACGCATGTCACGGTGAGCGAGCCTGCGCCTACGCATGTCACTGTGAGCGAGCCAGCGCCTGCGGCCTCTACCGTCCCAGAGCCAGTGCCTGTAGCCTCTACCGTCCCAGAGCCTTCCAGGCCTCCGCCTCTAGAGCCTCCTACGGCACCACCTCCTACGACGCCACCTCCCTCGGCTCCGCCTCCGGAGCCTTCCTCAGCTCCGTCTCCTGGGCCTTCCTCAGCTCCGTCCCCAGCTCCTCCAGCGAGCCTGTGCCTACGCCTGTCACGGTGAGCGAGCCAGCGCCCACGCCTGTCACGGTGAGCGAGCCAGCACCCACGCATGTCACGGTGAGCGAGCCTGCGCCTACGCATGTCACTGTGAGCGAGCCAGCGCCTGCGGCCTCTACCGTCCCAGAGCCAGTGCCTGTAGCCTCTACCGTCCCAGAGCCTTCCAGGTCTCCGCCTCTAGAGCTGCCTACGGCATCACCGCCCTTGGCTCCGCCACCAGAGCCTCCCGAGCCTCCTGCGGCTTCGCCTCCTGAGCTTCCGGAGCCTCCCTTAGCTCCGCCTCCAGGACCTGTCCCTGTCCGATGGCCTCCTCCCAGACCCCCTGAACCGGCCCCTGCTCTACAGCCATCTCCCAGACCACCAAGACCTGTCCCTGTCCGATGGCCGCCTCCCAGGCCTCATAGACTCGTCCCCGTCTTGTGGCCGTCTCCCAGGCCTCCTCGACCTGTCCCTGTCCTGTGGCCACCTCCCAGGTCCCCTGAACCGGCCCTTGCCAAGTGGTCAGCCCCCGGGCCATCTAAACCGGCCTCTGTCCCGTGGCCACCTCCAAGGCCTCCTGACCTTGTTCCTGACCTGTGGTCTCCTCCCAGGGCCCCTGACCCAGTCCCTGTCCTGTGGCCTCCTCCCAGGCCCCCTGATCCTGCTCCCATCCTAGGGCCTCCTCCCAGGGCCCCTGACCCTGTTCCTGACCTGTGTCCTCCTCCCAGGCCTCCTGAACCGGTCCCTGCCCTGTGGCCAACTCCCAGGCCACCTAAACCTGTCCTTGTCTCGTGGCCAACTTCCAGGCCATCCAAACCTGCTCACCTATTGTGGCCGCCTCCCAGTTCACCTAGACCTGACCTTGCCCAGTCAATACCTCCCTGGCCTCCTAAACCAGTTCCTTCCCGGTGGAGGATTCCAAGACCACCTGACCCTAGCCCGATATCGCAACCCCATAGACTGCCTGCCTTCCCTCTCGGCCTCCCGGATCTATCTGTCTGCCCATTGTGTCTCCATGGACTGCCTAGTTGCCCCAGTGAACTGTCTCATTTCCCTTTTCTCCTCCCCGGTCTGCCTGTCTGGCCCCTGTGTCTCCATGGACTGCCTAGTTGCCCCAGTGTTCAGTCTCATCTCCCTTTTTTCCCCCGTGGTCAGCCTAATTGTCCCTTGTGCCTCCTTGATCTGTCCCTGTGTCCCTTGTGCCCCATTTGGTCTGTCTTTTCTCCCCCTCTTCTAGCCCCCCTCGCCTGGAACATTTTGTGTTTTTGGTTTTTAAGTTTGTTTAGACCGTCTGGAATCCGGTCCTTTGAGGGGGGGCTATGTTACGATCCCTGTGTTCTCTAGTAATGTTAGTATCACGTTCCCGTGTTTCGGTTCCGATGTCTGCTTAAACGCCTTCTGTCCGTGTTCCCTGTCAGTCTGTCTACCCGTTCATGGTTACCCTGTCGTCCGTCCAAGGTTCCCCTGCTGTTCTCGCGTTCCTGCCTGTTTTCCCATCGTGGACTTTCCTTTGTTCTAGTGTTTGTTTATTTTGTCCTTTATCCCGATAAAACCTGCGTTTGGATCCGCACTCTTGTCTGTCTTCCCTGATCATCACAATGACTTAAAGTTGGATTAAAACATTATTACCCCTTTGGGAACTCAATAACGACCCTTAATTTGCTTCAGCTGTGATGTTTTTATATAGACAGGACCCAGGGATGTGTTCAAGGTGTGTTGCAACCATGTTGAAGACTAAGGAGCCGTTTCTCTGCACAAAAAGGTCAATGGGTATAATAAGATGTCCAAGACATTGAACATTCTTAGAGACACCATTGGGAGTGTTGCATGGATGGCTTTAGCCATCTCATCAGGACAATTAAGAAAAACCCCAGTGTTACTGCAAAAGACTGATGAAGGCTGGGACAAATGTGTCAGTGGCAACCATAAGAAGATCACTTAACAGCCAAGGACTTCATGCCCGGACTCCACGATGCACGCCACTCTTGACAAAAAAGCACAAGAAGGGTCGACTGGAATATACCAGAAGGAATTTGGATTGGCCTGCAGAGTTCTGGGACACAGTTAAATGGAGTGACGAAACAAAACTTGAACTGTTTGGCCATATGGATCAGTGGTTTGTCTGGCACAAGAAAGGTGAGGCTTATAACCAGAAGAATACTATCTCCATGGTTAAGTATGGAGGTGGGTCAGTGATTATGTAGGATTTGTTTTTCTGCTGCAGGAACTGGCCATCTTGACCATGTGACGGGCATTATGGATTCATAGAAATACCAAGCCATTTTGAGGAGGAATGTTATGCCTTTTGTGGTGAACTTGAACCTTCGTGATTATTGGACTCTCCAGCAAGACAATGATCCCAAGCTCACTTCCAAGTCAACCAAAGCTTGGTTAAGGAATCAGTCCTGGAATGTCCTTGAGTGGCCTTCTCAGTCTGTATATTTAAATCCCATATAAAATCTTTGGTGGGATTTTAAGCAGTTGCAACACGAAGCCATCAAACCTCAATGAGTTGGAAGCTTTTTCAGAAGAATGGGCAAAGATTCCATGAGAGAGATGTCAGAAGCTTGTCAGCACTTAACAAAATCGCTTATTAGAGGTTATCAAGCCAAAAGGATGGTCCACCAAGTACTGAGGTTGGGGGTTGAATAATAGTGCACATGGACATTTTTCAAGAGAACTAGATGTTTTTAATTTATGTTATAAAAATTGCTTGTATGTATCAATAAATATTAGTTTTTTTTTACTGAGACTTGTTGTATATTTTATTACATTTCTGTACACATCACCATAATATCATTTAAGGTGAGGGAGGTTGTATATTTCCGATTGCATGTGTATGTGTGTGTGTATATATATATATATATATATATTAGGGCTGTCAATTCATTTAAATGTTTAACCAAATTAATTACATTGTGTCCCGATTAATTCATTGCGATTAATCACATTTAACCGCTTCTGCAAATATTTTCTGAGAATGCCCCTCATATAACAATAATTCAGTATATAATGATTATACATATTTATATCAATATATAATTATACATATACATTAAATATATATATAAAAATATATATATATATATGTATATATATATATATATATATATATATATATATATATATAATATAAAATATTCAGATAATTAAAATGCATTACATGCTTGTGACAGAAGAGTTAATAATTGATAAAACAATACAAAAAGTGGCTTTAGAATACATTCTATTGTTTACTACCATATTATTGAACATTAGCCAATCATTGACATACAGCTCACAGCAATCCATTTCACAAGTGAATTTGTCAGTCAGTTCTAGATTTATTATGAGGGCTTGTTTAAGCACCCGTCAATTTACTCCTGCATCAGACATTTTTTTTTATTAATGATTACAAAAATTTTACATCTAGAGCCAAGAGGTATATTAAAACAAACAACAACAAAAAGGAAAATAAATAAACAGTTTAAATAAAAATATCAAATTGTTTACATATTTCTATACACTTTACAGCTTTCTTTTACTCAAATTGGAAATTGTTCTTAGCTATTGCTGAACCTCTGAATTAAAAATTAAAACTAATGTTTTTTAACCACCATACTTACATTTATGAACACTAAACTCTGCCAACAAAAGCAGAAAATTAATCAAATAATATTCCTTATGAAGAGACATGGCGTAGAAAAAAACCCCGAATAAAACATTTTCAAAACAAAGTTGAAAGCAGGGAATGATATGCTCTCTAACAATCTTGCAGAAATCAGACCAAAAACAAGTCGAGGAGGGACAACTCCAAAATAAATGAGAAAATGTTTCCTCCAGCAGACCACAACATTTACAGAATATATCGACATCACAATTAAATCTCTCTACAAGAAAATAATTAGTGGGGTAGTACTTATAAATAAGTTTGAAGGAAATTTCTTTGATTTTATTTGTGATTAAATATTTATGGGGAAATTTCCAAATTTTGTACCATCTCAATCCAGTGTCTCGGGTGCGTTGCATCATAAACATAAAATGTTTAGGTCACTGTGTCAACTTAAATATAGTTTAATACTCAATCTTTAAACACATCTTGAAATCCCGTAGTTCGCATTTGTGCTCCTTCAAGTGTTTTGAATGCAAGAAAGTAACGTATGTTTGTGTTGTTCTGCCTACTGAACTGTTTTCTTCACTGTATAACCTTCGGGTTGCTAATACAGTTGAAATTTCACTTACTGCCCTCTGGAGTAAACAGGTGGTACTACAAGCTTGCATTTCTCAGGAAACTTCCTTATTACGGTCCGGAGGCATTGCGATTAAATGCATACATTTTTTAACGCGTTATTTTTTGTAAAATGTATCGCACTGAATTAATGTGTTAAATCGACAGCCGTAATTATATATATATATATATATATATATATATATATATATATTTGCTATTGGAACAATTGAGAACGCAAACATAATATTTGCTGTCATCGCTGTATTCTGTGCTGTAGAAGTTTACCCCACTGTAGTTTACTTCTGTGTCCAATCCCGAAAATGCGAAAGGGTTTGTATAGAGCCGGATACTTTTGTATGGTGACAAAAACAAAGACACTATCAAAATGTACAGATCATGGCATGCGCAGACGGCCATTATTGTTGTAAAATTGTAATCTTTTAATTGTTTCTGTTCTATTGATTCCCAGGATCTCTCCTTTTTGGTTAATTAATATTCCCATCACCCTAATTGACAAAAAGAGTGATCCATCACCACTCTAATTGGCAAATTTGACAGCCCTTAAGGGCTTTTAATGCATTTTCTGTTGATGCAAGATTATCACATGTTTCCTTTTAATTTAATCCCCAGAATGTGATGCTTTTTCATATCCAGTGCGGTTGTGACGATTACACTCACTGAGCACTTTTGATTGTTTTGATTGTGATTGTTTAATCAGCTAATCATGTGGCAGTAGTGAAATGCATAAAATCATGCAGATATGGGTCAGGAGCTTAAGTTAATGTTCACATCAACCATCAGAATGGGGGAAAATATTTAATCTCAGTCATTTTGACCATTGCATGATTGTTGGTGCTAGACAGGCTGGTTTGGGTGTTTTTCTGTAACTGCTGATCTCCTGGGATTTTCACGCACAACAGTTTCTAGAGTTTTCACAGAATGGTGCCAAAAACAAAAAAAAACATTCAGTGAGAGGCAGTTCTGCAGATGGAAATGCTTGTTAATGATAGAGGTCAATGGAGAATATCCAGACTGGTTCGAGCTGACAGAAAGGCTATGGTAACTCAGATAACCACTCTGTACAATTGTAGTAAGCAGAATAGTATCTCAGAATGCACAACATGTCAAACCTTGAGGAGGATGGACTACAACTTCAAAAGACCACGTTGGGCACTTTATTACGACCTCAGTGTTCCTAATAAAAACTCAGCGAGTTTATAATCAATGTAATGAGGGCACAGAGAGATGTTTTCTTACTCTTTTACTTATTATTGTGTAATTTACACACCAGCCATCACCCTCGAAATCGTTAAACTATCCATCCATAACATCCTGAGATCAGGGGTGCAGTCTTGACAAGGGAGCGGCATGTTCGGTGATATGATAGTGCCTGTTTATTAATTCAGCCTGTTTCTCTGCCTCTGTGAGAGATTAATTAGAGATATTAAATGAAGGGAGTTGCAAAGCGAATAAGAGGGTACATGGACATGACTCTGGGCCTGTTCAGCTGCATGCGTGTTTGTGAATGTATGTGTGTAAGGGTTTGTCATGTTTTGCTCTAAAAGTCCATCAAAATCTGAATCATCTGTAGCTCTGAGCATATTTTTGTATTTTCCAACATGACAAAAACAAGAGATCTTAAATATTTATTTAAATACGTAATAGCATTTAGTTTTTTAATGATTTTGTTTTCAATCAATACAATTTAGAAATAATGCTAGCCGTACTATACTGTAGGTTATATTTTACGTGTTCAAACTTCAGAGCTTTATTAGTAAGAATTTTATACAAATATCCATAACTTGCTGAACAGTTGTAATTACTTAATAATAATTACATAAGCATTTAGCAAAATAGAAGCCTCAGGGAGAGTGGATTATTTGCATTTTAGAGTTGAATGGCGTATTATAGCATAGCATATTGTGCAATGGGACAATGCTTTTTAAATATTATTGTATGTATTTGCTCAGTAAAAATAAGAGAAATATGATTGTCAGGACTAAATAAACTATAAGATAGCTAGCATCTAAACGTAGTTGCTCTGGCAAAGGGTCTATATAATGTTGTGTTTCACATTGCTGATACTTCTAAACCATTTTTATGGGCAATTTGTTTTCCTTTGTGTTGTTATTGTTCCTGCTGTATTCTTTAAAGTAATAAAGTAATTAATCTTGATATATCCTGTTTTTGTTACTGTTCTTGGCATCATCAATAATAATTCATAAAATCTGTGAAAAAAAAGCAGAAAAGGAAATATGGGCTCACACATTTTATTGATGCTGTGTCAGGCTTTCCTCCAAGTGTAGCTACAGTAGGCTACTCTGGTTTCCTTACAATATTTGTTGGCTTATTAGAAATAAAGACACAATAAGCAGTGCAGTTTAAGATTTATAAACAATGGCATAAAAACAAAAACAAAAAAGCATAAATAGGCCTCTCTTTTTAGAGTAGGCTATCTAAACTTGTTGAACGACAGGACTGAATTCATGGCCTACTGCAAGCAAGATGGCTGCCACCCAAGCCTGTGTGTAACAACACAATCAATGTGAAAAGGTATCACCTCTCACTCTCTCAATTTCTCTTTCTCTTTTTTTAGTAAACTAGTCCCTGGGCCACATTTAATTCTAAGTGCTAGTGCTCCGTCCTTGGATTTGATCCAACCAGGTCATAAAGCATGCCCAATGAAATACCAAATAATTCAAATAAGATAGTGTGCCTATGCATTCTTAGCCATTGGCTTGTCAGTATTGCTAGGTAATAGTGCCAAGATGAATTATGTTTAGTATAAATTATGAGGAGAACTTGTTTGCGTTCTGGAATATACAGTATGTCTGACAAACTCTAGTAAGCCTAACACTAAGAAACTCTTCCTTGTCAAGACTTGCTCAATGAAAAATTATATCCATGACTGATATCTACTTATATGTGCACAAATATCAGCCAATGCATTAATGTATTACCATGAAGCCTCATTCAACCACCTTTTTAAACTAGTCTTTTAAACCAGTGGTTTTCGACTGGTTTTGCTTTAGGATCCAGATTTTTACATTGGACATCAAGTACTGATTATCAAGACATACGCTGAATTGGGAAATTGATTATTTTGTAATGTATTTTGCTTGCTTTGATATTTTGCTGTGATGTGTTCAGATCATGTTGCTTTCTTTTGGAAAAACACAACAGGCTTGTCTTTATAGTTTGTACGTTTGAATTCTAAATGTCTCTTTTTGATTCGGCTGGTATCATGCTTTTGGCAGCCAATAATTCACTGCACAAAATAGATCCCTGCACAAAATGCATTGTGGTTGGCACAAACCCTATTCCTCACATGTCTTAGTCTCCATGACATCATTCATTCCTTTATCAAGAATTCAGTGCTAAAAGTAAACCATTTTGTCTCTTAGAATTGCTTAGCAGTTCCTGTGGGAACCCTGGCGTCCCGCCCAAAGGCATCTTGTATGGGACGCGTTTCAATGTAGGAGACAAGATCCGCTACAGCTGTGTAACCGGCTATGTGTTAGACGGCCATCCACAACTTACCTGCATAACCAACACAGGCAATGCGGCCGTTTGGGACTTCCCAGTCCCCATCTGCAGAGGTAAGCACCAGATTTTTAAACAGTTTTACATGTGATGTGCATGACCAAAACTCTGCAAGTGTGTGTGTTTATGCATGTGTCTCTTTGATCTGTTCTAGTGTCCTTGTGTTTATTTGCTTGGTGTTTTATGCCTGAGCAGAGTGAATGTGTGTATGTTTGTTTGTGTAGATGTACATGCATTTGAGAATATATTGTATGAAAGAGTGGCTATAGCTGCCTGGATTTAATAGTTTGCTTAGATAAGAAATGGTACAATAATTAGAGATTGCTCAGAACATTGGAAACACATCACATGTTTGCTCTTGTTTTGCTCTTCCCAGGTCTTATATTTCTGTTTTATTTTCTATCCTCATATCTTATTCTCCCATTCTTTAATTTAGAACATACTGGTTCTTTCGCAGACTATTGTAGCTACATTATTATGATTTTGACTCTTTTAATCAGGTTTAGAGCTCACTGTAAGATGTTTCCAGCTCTGGCAATAGTTGGTGAATTTAGTGCAAATTTTCAAACATTCTGTTATCATTTACTCACCCTCATGTTGCTCCAAACTTGAATTACTTTCTATTTGCTGTGGAACACAAAAGGAGATGTTAGACAGTGGGGCAGATTCACTTAGAATGACTAACTGCACTCGTTTAGTGCCCGATTCACTAAAGGAATTATGCAGATCAGGCAATGCCACCAACGGCAAAGCCAAATTGCACACAAAACTTTTATCTTACGGTACAATACTGAGCACAATATAGACGAGGATGCCACTGAACACTGTATTTGACCCTCCATGCTGGGACTAAAGAGCATCACTTTGATCCAGACAACTGCATCTTTTCTTAAACATGCAGAACGTGTACTTGGACAACACACATCTGGATACATACCAGGTTATATTCAACATATACTCTTCAACATCATTTGATGAGTAATTTAATAATTACTGCTGAATTTACCATTTTCAACATTTTCACAAGGCACACAGGGTAGACACAATAGACTGAGTTATTAGTTTAGTTATAACACTTTTCTTCCCACAACTAAAATACATATATATATATATATATATATATATATATATATATATATATATATATATATATATATATATATACACACACACACACACACACACACTGCTATTCAAAAGTTTGGGGTCACTTGACTGAAATGTTTTAAATTATGTTAAAAACTGTAACAAAGTCTTTAGTTCGGGCAATGGAGGAGTCAGGAGACAACGAAGCAAGTTCAAGGTCAGTTCTTTATTTATCACTTCCTTTCTTCAGAACAACGGTAATCGTTGTTATAAATAAAGGTAAACACATATACGTTTAACACACTCTGGCTGCTGTATTCTCCAGACTCTGTCTCTCTGATGCTGTGGCGAAGCTCTTAAGTCCTCCGCCATCACTATAAGGAGAGACAAGTGTTAGGGATCATTGTGAACCAGGTGGGCGAGCCTTACCACTATCTCTCTCCTGCAGACCGACACATGAACACAAAAACGTTTGATCTGAAGGTGTATGCTTCAATTTTGTACATTATTTTTGTAGAAAAAAAATAATTGACTAAATTATAAATATAATTAAAAACTGCAAAAAAATGTAATTACAATACAAAAATGTTATTAAAAAAAAGTTTTTGAAATGGATGACTTGGACCGAATAATAAAGAAAAGCATCCCAGTGTGATAGTTGGTTAGGAAAATGCCAAGATTACATGTCTGCAAAGTCTAGGCAAACTTTGACTACTTTGAAGATGCTAAAATATAACATAGTTTTGATTTATTTTGGATTTTTATAGTCACAAAATAATTCCCAGTTCCATTTCTATTACATTTTACTATAATTCTAGAATGTGACATTTTTTAAAATAAATAAATAACGATTAAGTAAGTGACCCTAAACTTTTGACCGGTAGTGTATATATATATATATAAGTTTTTACACAAATTTGGGCCCCAAACTCCTCCTATGCTCAATCACTATTCCACACTGATGTTTCTTGCTGTAGAGATGACGCGGGGTGTTTTTGTTGCAAATATATCAAGATTTATAGTCCCATGTTCAGACCAATTATAATGTGCATTTGCCATGACCATTCTTAAATAAGAATCTCTCCAAAGACAGCCTGTGCTGGTTTCTGCTCCAGCGTGTTTAATAGAAAGGGGAAAATGACAGTGTCTGGATCATGCTTGCTTTGGTTGGATACAAATTGCAAAGCCAACTGTGCTTGAATAGCAAATAGCCTGAGGTACTAAAATGTGGAGCCTCAACCTGGCCCAGAAAGCAGCGGGGTATAGAGAATCAGACTGCTGTATTTGACACACTTATCATCTGGCACTTTCTTAAAGGGATAGTTCACCCAAAAACTTAAATTCCATCATAATTCACATGATGTACTTTCTTCCGTGGAACACAAAAGAGATGTTAGGCAGAGTGTTAGACTCAGTCACCATTCACTTTCATTTCAATGTTTTTTTTGTTTTTGTTTTTTGTGAATGGTGAGTGAGACTAACATTCTGCCTAACAAGTTTTTTTGTTTGTTTTTTGTTTTCATGGAAGAAAGAAATTAATACAGGCTTTGAATAATATAACCAACATCACTTTCTTCGTGAGCCTTTATGAATTATTAAATCCAGATTTGGTCTGATTATTAAATATCTAATTGAAAAAGTGGAATGTCATAGCTATTGTTCGGTGCTTTTGAGGTTTTATGATATGTGAAAGTTTTTTGATATTAAATAACATTTTTAGCCAGTTTTGAAGTGCATGTTTGGTTTTGCGTCCATATTAATGCATTTATATTGCATATTTACAATGCATATATATATTTTATTATGAAAACTGCAGTTTGTAGGTTATGTCTTGGTGTACTAGATCTGCTTAACACTGCTGCTTCTGCAGAGCAAGTAAAAATATTTGCTACTGCTAGACATAGTCATAGTCATGAACAAACATGCACAGATCCCCAACAATGCAGTCGGGCTGCGTGACACAAAACGCAAATCCCCAACAAGCAAATCTATCGCCAATACTTGTGAATGCTGCTGCTGCTTCAAGAAACATGAAATAGCTATGTGAGTCTGTGTGCTGGCCAGTGCTTAACACAATTGACAGATTCACTAAGTGTTTCTCGGCTGCTGCTTGAGAGGTTTAATCTAGTGTCCTACTAAAAATGTGTACATGGACTGGATAGCCCATAAGTTTACTTAACTTGTGAATTATACTATCTATGTGTACCTGGCTAAAAGCCTAGGCTCTATTTAGCTAATGTGATGCTATGTGTGCCTCTGAGACGTTCTATGTGAAAAATAAATACTATTAACAAGCCGATGCCACGTAGGAAGCTGATAAGTTATATACAGCGGGTGAAATAAGTATTGAACACGTCAACATTTTTTTCAGTAAATATATTTCCAAAGGTGCTATTGACATGAAATTTTCACCAGATGTTGGTAACAACCCAAGTAAGTCATACATACAAAGAAACCAAAACAAATGAGCTCAGCAAATTAAGTTATGTGTAATAATGTGAAATGACACAGGGAAAAAGTATTGAACACATGAAAAAAGGGAGGTGCAAAAAGGCACGGAAAGCCAAGACAACAGCTGAAAACTATCAGTAATTATAAAGCAATCCAGCCCCTTGTCAGTGCAAATTAATATCAGCTGGTTCAGTCCCAACTGATGGCCTACAAAAAGGTCTCATTGCCAAGGTGTTTTACAAGACACATCTCATGATGGGTAAAAGCAAAGAGCTGTCTCAAGACCTTTGCAACCTCATTTTTTCAAAACATAACGATGGTATTGGTTATAGGCGCATTTCTAAGCTTCTGATTGTTCCAATGAGCACTGTTTGGGCCATAATACGGAAGAGGAAAGACAATAATTTCACCATAAATTTGCCTTGACCAAGTGCTCCTCGCAAGATTTCTGGCAGAGGAGTGAAAAGAATAATCAGAAGAGTTGTCCAAGAGCCAAGGACCACTTGTGGAGAGCTTCAAAATGACCTGCAATTAGCCGCCAACTCCATCGCCATGACCTGTATGCACGCTCAACACGCAAGACTCCATTGCTGAAAAAAAAGCATGTTAAAGCTCGTTTAAAGTTTGCTGCACAACATTTGGAAAAGCCAGTGAAATATTGGGAGAATATAGTGTGGTCAGATGAGAGCAAAATTTAACTGCTTGGATGCCATAATACACACCATGTTTGGAGGAGAAATGGCACTGCACATCACCCTAAAAACACCATACCAACAGTGAAGTTTGGAGGTGGGAACATCATGGTGTGGGGCTGCTTTTCAGCAAATGGTACTGGCAAACTTCACATAATTGAAGGAAGGATGAATGGGCAAATTTACTGAGACATTCTTGACAAAAATCGGCTGCCATCTACCAGGATGATGAAGATGAAACGAGGGTGGACATTTCAGCAAGACAATGATCCCAAACACACAGCCAAGGAAACTCTCAATTGGTTTTAAAGAATGCAAATAAAGCTGCTAGAATGGACCAGCCAATCACCTGACTTAAATCCCATTGAAAATCTTTGGAAAGAACTGAAGATCAAGATTCATAGAAGAGGCCCACTGAACCTTCAAGATTTGAAGACTGTTTGTGTGGAAGAATGGGCCAAAATCAAACCAGAGCAATGCATGCGACTAGTTTCTCCATACAGGAGGCGTCTTGAAGCTGTCATTACCAACAAAGGCTTTTGTACAAAGTATTAAATAAATATCAGTAAGCATGTTCAATTCTTTTTCCCAGTGTCATTTCACATTATTACACATAACTTAATTTGCTGAGCTCATTTGTTTTGGTTTCTTTGTATATATGGATTACTTGGGTTGTTACCAACATCTGGTTAAAATTTCATGTCAATAGCACCTTTGGAAATATATTTACTGAAACAATTTTGACGTGTTCAATACTTATTTCACCTGCTGTATTTATTAGGGCTGTCAATCACTTAAAATGTTTAATCGAATTAATTACATGGTGTCCCGATTAATTAATCGGGATTAATTGCATTATTTGTATACAATATACAAATATCTGCTTAGAAAGCCCCTCATAAAACAATAATTCAATATATAATGATTATACATATTTGTATCAATATATAATTATACAAATACATATACATTAAATATAAAATAAATTATATATATATATATATATATATATATATATATATTTATATAAAATAAAAAATATTCAGATAATTAAAATGCATTACATTCTTGTGACAGAAGAGTTAATCATTGATAAAACAATACAAAAAGTGGCTTTAGAATACATTCTATTGTTTACTACCATATTATTGAACATTAGCCAATCATTGACATACAGCTCACAGCAATCCATTTCACAAGTGAATTTGTCAATCAGTTCGAGATTTTTATGAGGGCTTGTTTAAGCACCCATCAATTTACTCCTGCATCAGAATTGTTTTTTATTAATTCTTACAAAACTTTTACATCTAGAGCCAAGAGTTATATTAAAACAAACAACAACAAAAAGGGAAATAAATAAACAGTTTAAATATCAAATTGTTTACATATTTCTATACACTTTACAGCTTTCATTTACTCAAATTGGAAATTGTTCTTAGGTATTGCTGAACCTCTGAATTAAAAATTAAAACTAATGGTTTTAACCACCATAGGCTACTTACATTTATGAATATTAAACTTTGCCAACAAAAGCAGAAAATGTATCAAATAATATTCCTTATGAAGAGACATGTCGTAGAAAAAAAAAAAAAAAAACTAATAAAACATTTTCAAAACAAAGTTGAAAGCTGGGAATGATATGATCTCTAACAATCTTGCAGAAATCAGACCAAAAACAAGTCGAGGAGGGACAACTCTAAAATAAATGACCACAATTACATCTCTCTACAAGAAAATAATTAGTGGGGTAGTACTTATAAATAAGTTTGATTTTATTTATGATTAAATATTTATGGGGTAATTTACAAATTTTTCACCATCTCAATCCATCCATGTCTCGGGTTCGTTGCATCATAAATATAAAATGTTTTAGGTCACTGTGTCAAGTTAAATATAGTTTAATACTCAATCTTTAAACACATCTTGAGATCCCGTAGTTCACATTTGCGCTTCAAGTGTTTTGTTCACTGCATAAACTGTGCGTTGCTCATACAGCTGAAATTTCACTTACTGCCCTCTGGAGTAAACAGGTGGTACTACAAGCTTGCATTCCAAAGGAATCTTCCTTATTATGGTCCGGGGACATTGCGATTAAATGCATTTTTTTAACTTGTTATTTTTTGTAAAATGAATCGCACTGAATTAACACGTTAAATCGACAGCCCTAATATACATATATATATATATATATATATATATATATATATATATATATATATTCACTACTGGTCAAATTTTAGGGTCACTTACTCTTTAGGGTCACTTACATTTTTTATTCATTTTAAATTTTTTTTATTTTTTCCACATTTTAGAATAATAGTAAAGTCATATAAACTATGTAAGAACAGAAATGTAACTGGGAATTATGTTGTGACTATAAAAATCCAAAATGAATCAAAACTATGTTATATTTTAGCATCTTCAATGTAGCCACCCTTTGCCTAGAATTTGCAGAAATGTACTCTTGGCATTTTCTCAACCAACTTCTTGAGGAATCACCCATGGATGCTTTTTAAACAGTAATGAAGGAGTTCCCATCTATGCCTGGCACATATTGGCTTCTTTTCCTTATTATTTGGTCAAAGTCATCCATTTCAAACAACATTTTTTAAAATACAGTTTTAGTTTTGTAATGAAATCAATTAATATGTTGGCACAATTATATTTTTGTCTACAAAACTAATTTGAAACATTAAGAATACACCTACAGATCAAAAGGTTTTTAAGATCATGAGAAACATTTCAGTCAAGTTGTGGTGTGCTTTATTAATTAAGTAAATTGGTGATTATCTATCAGATATCAGACCTCAGGCATGGTAAGATCGTGGGCTGGGTTAAAGGAGAATGTTTTACAAGTGAATTCCCTGAACCGCAGAAAAAGCTACGAGAAATACAGATTCCAATAATGTGTCCATATGGTAACCAAAAGCGCTGTTTCTTAAATAGTGTAACAGTTTATTGAGGAGATAAAGTGTAAGAGGTGAGGCTTTAAGTGCATTCAGAAGCAAATTGATGGATGGATGACTTAGAAGGCTAATGACACTGGGGTCCTGTCAGAGGTGGATTTGAATACCTGCTATTGTTGCTTTAATGGAAGAAGGCTGTAATTTACATGAGTTGAAACAACACACTATAAATGTGTACACCACAGAAATATTTATTTGAAGGACAGAAATGGAAAATGCACAGAAGAGAGAAAAGTAGGACCGTGGAGACTCATAGTTCTTTAAGGTAGAGTGTGTCATCCCTGACCTCATATAATGTGCGGCTACAATCATGTAGGAAGAAAGTGTCTAAGACTGTTTGGCAGAATGGAGGGCAATTCATGCTGACTGGTAGGACATCTGGGCACAGAGCATGGAATTCCTGAAATGTAAAACGTGAAAGTGCATCAGCTTTGTCATTATAAAGACCTGGAATGTAAGTAGCTTTAAAAATTACATTTTGAATGATGCATGTCCAACTGCGATGGCTAATAAATCAATTAATACAGGGAATAGAGGAGCAACCTTTAGTACTGCTGCCATTTTCACTGTAATGACTGTAAAAACTGTAATCCCCTTCTGACGCCTAATATTGCCCCACAGCAAGCCATTACGATCGGATAAATTTCAAATAATGTGGTTGACTGCACTTCGATCAGGAGGTTTAGAATTTCTAAAGGCCATTAATCTGCAAACCATTGATTTTCCCAAACATTCCACTGAACCCAACTGAGGGAGCTGCATCAGTGTAGAGTTGAAGAGACAATGAAGTTTCGAGCAAATCTTTATAGGAGAAGGAAATTCTGTTCCATTCTTGGAGTAAACTTGACCAAAAGCGCAGGTCTGACTGAAAGCCCTCATCCAGGACCAGTATGTCATGAAGATTTGAGACGGTTTTAGATAATTCTAGAAGTCTGGAAATGAAGGTGCACCCTTGAGGTATGATTCGCATGGCAAAATTAAAATGTCCCAGCAGGGACAACAAATCACACTTGGTTATGAATATAGCCAATTCAAAAGATATCATGATCTGAAAGATGTGACTGAGATTCTCTGTTCGAAAAGATGCTGACATAGAAATGCTATCAAGGGTAATGCCCAGGAATTCTAACGATGTAGAACTGACAGTTTTCTCTTCGGATAGAGGCACTTTTGAAAAAGTTCTTTCAATTTATTGATGCTGCAGTCGGGTTGAGAGTTTGGAAAATCTAAAAGCAAGAAATAATCTAGCAAGTGTAAAATTAAAGGAAGATTACATTTACTGAGAATAATCCAGCAAAGTGCTTCTGAAATGGTATAAAAAAAAAATGTGGGGGGCTACCGCGACAACCGAATGTTAGGCGCACGGCGAAGTACATTTTTGATTTCCACTTGATGCCAAAAAGGTGCCATTGAGATGGATGAAGGGGCATAACTTTGAAGGCATCAGTTATATCTTCTTTTGCAAGGATATGAGTGGCGTGCAGCGACCTGAGTGGACTAAGGCGATGATCCTTTTCGACGTACCTGGCGGGGCTTCGCAGCGGGCGGAGCAGATATTGTTGTGTCGGGAGGCAAAGGCACATCCCGAGGCTTTGGTGCTGAGAAAAGACTCAAAGCACTTGCCTTGCTCCGCACACCTGGCAGGGGGCGGGTTAGTAACTGAGGAGGAGGTCCTGTGTAGGTGTCCTTTGGACTCGTCAGAACCGGCCGGCCGGAGGACAGCAGTCGTGGGTCTGGAGGCGAGGGGTCCGCATCCGGTGTGCCGGGACAGCCGATGTTTGGCAACGGGTTGCCGTGAGAATTGCATTTGCTGGCCAGATGACCCAGGGAACGAGGAAGTAGCTCTTTTATTGAGTGTGTGGGCAAAGGTAATAAAGGAAAATTAGGATTCTCCTCCCGGCCCTCCACCGGGGTATGGAGTGGTCTACTTACCAGCTCTAGAGCAAACATCTCGTTCCCTGGGTCGTCCGTCTTAGGAGAGCTTTCTGCGGGGCACTCGAAGCTGGGGCTTTCCTGGACCACTAAGGTGGCCATCACCTTCCCGAGTACCCACGCTGTGACCTTCGTGGCCCAGAGGTCGAGATCGGCGAGCTCTTTTAGAGAAATTAAACTCTTTTAGTGAGAAAAAATGGCTCTTTCAAAAGCACTGTCGAAACGCCTAGGGGCAAAGCTGCACTGGTGTACAGAAAAGGAGAAAGCCGCTGATATGTGCTGTAAATGCTCTGCAGAGGTGATCGCACAACCGCTCAGCTCCGAAGAAAAAATCTGAATGGATATATGCACGATTCCCTTCTTTTATACCCGTATGTCCGGGGGAGGGACATACTGTCTGCCAATTTCTCATAGAGGTAACCGAGTCCTTCAATAAAGACCCCTAGTGTCGCTTCATTCGACGCATTGTCGAGTGAGCGACAGATGGGGAACTGCATTTTAGATTGTGTCTGCCTGTTCCCCTTTTATGAGCAAAGTAGATGTCAGGTTTTTACATAAAAATAGCTCTGAAATGATTTTGCCCAGCAATTTACATGTACCATTAATTTTAGATTAAGGGGGAAAATCCATTTTAAACCTTAAGTCAGTGGACCTTTAGAAATACTACTGCAAATGTCAATGTTATGCTAAAATTCTGTAATGTATGCATCTCTGAATGCAGGTGTGGAGATATTGGTGATAAGTGGTGATCCAACATGTTAAAAAATGTAACCTGTATTTAATGTATGTTGCATAGTTTTGTTCATGGTTTTCAAAAAGTGCATGTATCAAGTGACATTATTTTTGTTGTTGATGTCAACAACAAAAGATACAGTTAGTCCCCCCCTCCCCCATTTAAACATTTTATGAGTCTATTTATTTATATGAGCCCATTGTATTACTATCAAGTTTATGTCCTAATATCAATCATCATTCAAACAGAACAAACAGTTTATTACACAGAAGGCAAACTTTGTTTATAATATGTCCATAAGTCTTAGAGGTCCAGTCTGGGTATCTCAATGTAGTTGTAGTAATGTAGTATTTTGTTATGAAAAACTTTATTAACCTTTAGCTACAACTGCAAAAGTTGAGTTCCAATAGATTCCACCTAATATATTATTAACTATAAATGTTTTGTTAAAATGCCACTGTTACTGTTACTATTGTATATTTGTGATTAATGGTAGTAAGGGTGTAGATGTGAAGTTTGAAAAACCTTTATCTTGGCACATAAACAGTGTTGTCTCAGGGCTGTCTAATTGTTTTAAAGGTTTGACTTCCGCCATTGCTCTTTTAAACTAGTAAATTCTCAGTTCTCAAATGAGTTGCATCAGTTTTGTGGTTTGTGACGCAATATCAAGGGAAGCTCATTTTAAATGCGTGCGTTCCAGAGATACTGAAGGTTAGAGCAGATGAGGTCATTGGTGCAAGTGGTTCTGTGATGACTCGCGCCACACATTGGTGCGAAAACCAGGCTTCAATTGCATCATGTTTTCAGATGAGAAGCATATTTAGCATGTATGAATTGCAGAATGTGAGATGAATATAATTAAATTTGCCTCGGCAGGCCGAAACTTTGCTTGGGCCGTGGAAAATTTTAAAGGAGGAACAATTCTGGCATTGTCATTTCCCTGCTGTCCGCGACCCATCAGTTGAGAAACACTGCTCTAGGCAAATAGTATGGATAATTTAACTAAATTCACTCCAAGTCCTGTAAAAAAAAGAACCACATATTCATCGGGTTGGTATTAGGGAATTGACTGATAAAATACATATAAATAAAATGTTTTAAGCTTCATTTTGAAGGAATGTTCTAACATTTTCTCAAAATTGCTTGTGTTTGCACATCTCTGTACTCTGTTGCCGTTGGCACAGTGTGTATCTTGTGGTGCCCAAGGTGTGAAATAGGCATGATAACACTGCAGCAAAGGTAGCCAAGCTGAGGTGCATGCCATGAAATGTTATTTAGCCAGGGTTACTCTAAGCCCAGGCATTAACAATCAGTAGTGTCAATGCCCAAACACATGCTGCACAACACTGTGGGACTTTCTGTGGGGTTTTACTCATTAAAATAATCTAATTTAAGAGTGAGCGAACATTAGAGAATTTCCTGGGCATTTTCTGTTTTTCTTTGAAACCAAGCAGCTGCCTCGAAGAAAACAAATCTCTAAACTCAGTCCATAAAATCAATGCTGCTTTTTGAAACAAGAAACAAACCATTTTGTGTCTGAACATCTTCCAGGAAAGCTCTCTGCATGTTTTATGAAAATATTGAGTGTACTAATTTGGTCCAGTAAATTTTTGCTGCTCGTAAATGTGTTTGGGCTCAGTCTTCTGTAGAAGTCAAGGACGACAAACTGATAAACTTGAATTAAAATGTGCCATCATGCCATGGCTGAGGGAATGTCCAGTAGATCTGTTTATCAGGCAGCTGTAAAATGGCTGAATTCTGGATTTTCTCAGCTGGCACTTTGAATTAGCTGAATAGTGTTACTGTACTTCTTAACATTGCATGCCTTTTCTGTAAACAAGTTCCAAAATCACAGCTGGAAAGTAGTGCCTTTAAAGGTCAAGGGTAGGGTGAGGGGAAAATCAAATAAAGTCACTTTCTTTAAAGACCCCATGACATCAAAACTAGGGTTTTGTACATTTTGGTCCATTTTGCTAGCATCTTTATTTTAGTTTACTCAAAATATACTTTAATCCGATATACACATTTAAAATGTACAGTTTTTCTCTTCTTGTAAAATCATGGTTTGAAATGTATTGATTTTTAAAAATTATATATATATATATGTATATATATATATATATATATATATATATATATATATATATATATATATATATATATATCAAGAACTTTAGCTTCTGTATCATGTATATATATATATATATATATATATATATATATATATATATATATATACATGATACAGAAGCTAAAGTTCTTTGATGTGTCCTGCCCAAACTTCCTATTTCAATAGGAAATATGACAACACAGGAAGGAAAACTGTGCTTGTCAAATGATTTATGGGGATCTTTAAAATTTGAATGGTTGCACTATAATGCAAGTCAGGTAATTAACCAACTCTGTCATGTTGATAATGAATACTAGTACGTATTTAAGGCTTCCAATGATCTTTACTCTTTACCACTCGAAGTACTTATGCTCTAAACCGATCCTACTTAGTAAGGCCGAGTTTAGAATAGCTGAAATTATGCTTTGTCAGATGGAATTCCTCAAGGAGCATTAGAAGGCTGATAATTTGAAGCGGAGGCTATGAGCCTTAATGACTGGCTTTTGATGTGACCGACTTTAATTTTGACAGGGCTTTTTTTATTAAAGAGTTTAGACTCACTATGAGCTGCAGCAATCATGCCTCTCTTCCCTCTTCCTGTCTGGCTTTGACAACCGTAGGGACCACCTGCTTAAAGAAGTAAATCCCTGATCAATCCCACACCACTTTGAGGAGGCCTGCTGAAATTGGAGCTGACATCCGCACCCTTCTTAAATGCAATGTTCTTGCCAGCAACTGCACATTTTATGCTGCAACTTGATTGGTTTAGTGGATCTATCTCTAAGTGTGCAATTTAAGCCCATGAAGACCCTGTCATGTCCCCCCCCCCCCCACACACACACACACATTTTTTGTTTTGTTATAACAACAATCTGTTGAAGGGTAGAGAGACAGATCAATTTTATTGCATATTTCAGTGAGTGTGATTAAGGTATCCTGCTTAACATCTCCTTTGTGTCCTGGACATAGATATCCTGTTCTGGACCTGTAGCTCAAGCATGCTTCTTTAAAAGGTAATGAAAGGAAATGCAGATGCAGGACATTGTTGGCTAAAGGGTATTTGGCTCCTGCACTCCTGTTGTGTTGGAAGTCTATTTAATCTGTTGCAGTTTTTTTACAGTATGGCCACTGCCGTTGCCACATTTTGTAGCCCCTTGACACCCACTTTTAGATGCTAATGCAATCTAAATGCACAGCTATGTCTTTCCAAGCTCAGGGTGTGATCTGATTAATGCACTTTAAGGCCCTGTATTAAATTTCCCTGAATGCTTGATCCCCTTCATCAAATATTTGGAGAATACAAATGGGTAGTTGGCATGAAACACTTTTTGGAAAATGTACATGTCCTGTGGTGCTTTGTTTTCCATCTGAAACAATTTTAAACATTGATTTGTTCATTCTTTTATCACTATTATGCATGCGTCTTTTATGACCACATATAAATAAAGAATCTACATGGAATATTTGTAATTAAAAAATTTATTTGCCACACTGCAGGATCATTTAAAAAGACAAAAAGGTGATTAAAAATGATGAACATTAAAATAAATTGTGGTCAGTTACAGCACTGAGAATATAGTTATATAAATGTTAATTAGAAATTTTGACGTTGATGATAAAGACAGACATGATAAGCATCTACCATAATTAGTTACAAGTACTAGTTTTAGTGCAAATCATTATTGGTAAATGTATTTATTTTAATGCTGCCATTGTTTGATTGTGCATCCTTAGTAATAATTAAACTGGTTGGTATTTCTTTTATACAAAATCAAAAGCTCTAATTCACATGGAAGTAAGGTGCCACACATTTAGATGCTATCTGTATTCCATTACCTGATTTATGCTGTGGCTTTTAAAGATCTTTCCGCAGTCTGTAGGACAGTATGTTATTCCCCTGAAATCAATTCCTACAATTAACTGTCACTTAGGTGATGGACGGTCACCATTCATCACATGTTTCTTGCACCTGAGTACAGAGCACACACTGAAAAACCATCTGAACTAATTATGGAGTGCAGCAATGACCATATTGGATGATCTCAGATAGGAGTCTTGCCAGCACAGTGAGGTTAATCCCTGCCTTCGAGTAGAATGTCGCAGTGGGCTCTCTCAAAGGTTAAAAAATCCAGCTGATACCTAGATAATTTGTAGTTCCTACTGTGCAGATCCAGCATTGAAGTAGGTTCTAACTCAAGTTTCACCACGTCCAACATAGAAAATTTCAAAAGTTAGATTTTTGTTTGAGATCTTTGTCACGCCATTGGTTTGAGACAGAAGCTGATGGGTTGGACTGCTAAACAAAGATAGCAATGTTTTGAAAGCACCACGGAGTCTTATAACGTTGGCCCAAAAATTATTTGGACCCTTAAAGCCCTTTCAATTTGATGTGAACGCTCAGAGTCTGTGTACAGTCAAATGCGAACCTGTCGAATATACTCCATATAACTGTGCGTGCATACACAGGTGGTTGATACATGCATGTCACAACTGCTATGAAACACCAGACTATTTCTGTTCAGGAGTTTAGACCCATAAAATTTTCTTAATATTCCTTCAGACTGGAGTTATGCAAATGCAGGTATCTCCAGACCTCCTCACCAACATGCTCTTGACTTGCACATCCAGTGCTGTGCAACCTTCATCTCATGATGAACCTTCATCTCATGATTTCATCTTCTTCTAGTGCTTTTTTGTGGCAGCAATGGCACAAATGTGAGTGTTGCCACCTTGTGGACTAACTAATTATCAAAAATAATTGCAGGCGCATGTGCATTCTGCGCATTCAAAGACGTGCAGTTAGAAAAATCAGTCTGCGCTTGTTCAGTGCATGAGCACTCTGCTGATGACGAGATTTGCATCACACATCCTGGAAAAATTATGCTAGACCTTTCCTCTAACTTTTCCTTTAGCACATTTTTTATTAGCTTTAGTGGGTGTATGAAGTCAGTTCCCCTTAAGTTAGCAGTCCTAGCAGAGTTACAAAATTGTAGTTCAACACATTAATTATGGATACTGTATGTACCACTAAGTTTCACAACCAGAAATGTCACACATTTTATATGAATTTATCTTAGGGTGCTTTCACACTGGCAGTTTAGCTCGAAACAGAGCATGGTTTGCATGAAAAATTGGTAATGTGAAACCTGTGATGCGGACCGGGGTGTGCACTGCGGTACCTAACCCGAGACTACATGTAGGAGGTGGTCTGAGTTTGGGTGCAATGGAACTGTAGCATCATTAGCATGAATGTGAAAGCAACTCGGGTGCGCACTCATTCAGGAAGTAAACCGCGCATGCGTTTTAGGCGATGACGACATAGTTTCGACAATACACGAGGATCCACACATTCCTGAAAGTTCCAAAAAAGTAATGATACCACAATGACATACAAGTACAATCAACACTATAAATACTGTCTATCTGTCTGTCTGTTTATCTATCTATACATCTTATAAATACTGTATAGAAATACTATTATATAGGGTGTAATAGAGATGACAGTGGCAATAACTTACCCTTGGACACAAGCATGAGTAAGCATGCAGTGCAAGCAAAGATGCAAACAAATTCCTTGCAATCAGCTGATTCCTCAAAAAACTCAGTTTGCAGGCAGCAGCAAGCGACCTTCCCTGGACATCTGAGTTACGCCATGAAGTGCACATATACGCAGTTGTTGTTCACTTTGCTGTGCATAATGGCACCAAAAAAACAAAACGTATGATGAGTTGTGTTGTGTTCACCATGCGTGTTTGTGATGATGTAAGATGAACGCAAATGGACCGGGGTTCGATATAATCAAGTAAGTGTGAAACCAGACCAATGCTGCGGGATGCACCGGGAACAATCGCACTCGGAATCAGACTGCAGCAAACGTGCCCAGTGGGGAAGCCCCCTTAATCTATTGTTGTATCATTTTAAATCTATCCAACTTCTTTTTGTTAACTGATTTGCTTGAAAAGTGTCTCTTGCTAGCTTACTTAAAATAGATGACACTTGGTTTGATATTTTGTCATCTAATGAAATGACATTCATAGTGTTCAAATACTTTTTGGGGCCATTGTAGTTACCTCTGCATGCAGCTGGAATACAAGAAAGAATATTAACATCCAAATTAGTACACCCTTTACCTTTATAGATGCAATCTTGCTAAACCAGCATCATCACACAGACCTCTTAAAGATCTTAGTGACTTATTACACATGCTGTCATGCCATATGTCACAGACTTTCACTTCCTTTGGTATTTCCCATTTGCATCAGTGTAGGCAGCCTATCATACATTTATCATCATGTAAAGAGTGAGGTTGTAATTACTCCCAGTATCTGTTTTTGCTCCCACCCCAATGTTTAGCTGATGTAATTACGGTGTAAAACTAATTAAGGTATCGCTCTACCCTTATGACCTCACAATTTTATTTTACCACAAAGACATGTATCAGAGAGCTGCTTAGAAATTACACATAACACCATAGTTTCATGTAGCTACTGATTGTAAATACCTAAAACTTGTTTTTAAAGGCATATTTCACACAAAAATGAAAATTATCTTATAATTTACAAACTCATGTTTTCAAACCTTTATGACTTTCTTATGTCTGTAGAACACCACAGGAGAAGTTTAGCAAAATGTCCAAGCTACTCTTTTTGTTACAATTAAAGTGGATAGGGACAGGAGGTATCAAGATCCAAAAATGACAATAAAGAAACAAATAAGCATAATAAAAGTAGTCCAAATGTCTTCTGAAGTATATTAGCTTTGTGTGAGGAACAAACTGAAATTTAAGGCATTATTCACTAAAAATCTTGCCTTTATAATCTTGCTTGAGGAGTTCTTGCTAGGCACTCCAAATCTTGCTAGGAGTGGTGGTGGCGTAGTGGGCTAAAGCACACAAGGGATCGAACCCCACAGCCACCACCATTGTGTCCTTGAGCAAGGCACTTAACTCTAGGTTGCTCCAGGGGGATTGTTCCTATAATAAGTGCACTGTAAGTCACTTTGGATAAACGCATCTGCCAAATGCATAAATGTAAATGCTTGACAGTAGGGGTGCACAATTAATAGAAATAACATCGAAATTGTGATATGACCCTGTGTGATTGTTACATCACAAAGGGCTGCAATTTAATTAAATAAATAAATAGTCAGCTCACTTCAAAGTTTATTTGTGTTGCTTTGTCCAGTCTATATTAAGTTAGAGCATTATTACAGTGTTTTCAGAGCAGTTCTGTGCTCCACAACTCCATCTCATGCTTAGAGTAACAGATGTTCTCAGAGTTCAGTTCTGTTTGCAGATATGTGCTAAGCAATTTATTTAAACTAAAAGGGCTGATCACAATATTACTTTTTGTTGAAATCGTGCAGCCCTACGTTGACAGCTGTGACATGCACAGACCTTAGCAGGGACAGGGGCAGAAGGATAAAAAAGGGCAAAGTAATTACAAATACTAGAAATTGGCTTATGCCAATATTCTATAAAAGACTAATTAAATTTAGATCACTGAAAGCTAGAGCTCCCATTATAACGAATAAATCTGTCTACAGTAGTGGTACTCGATGTCAGAAATGCAGTAGCAATCAAGTATTATTCTTTTTTGATGAACTTACAACACAATACATGGAGTGGACTTTTTATCTTACCTGTTACTTGTCTGAGGTAAAAGCACTTCGATGCTTAGGGGTGAATTCAAAACCGCATTTTTTGCTTCCTTAAAGGCCACTCCTGCAGGAGGGGATGCCACTCGAAAGCTCGTTCAAAACTAAAGTGAGAAAATGAAGCTTTTCTCGGAGGGCCCTTCTACAAGACTCTTAACGAAGGTTCATACAGTAATGCCATGTTTCCTTCAGAGTACCCACTTCAAAGGCTCTGCAGTTCGGAGTGAGTATAGGGCATAGGGCATAGTGAGGATCACTTGCAATTGGAATCCACCCCCAATCTGCTGTATTGCATGCTCATGAAGTCACATCTGCATAATAATCTTTAATACGCTTGTGATTTACAAATAAATCTCATAATATCACATTATTACTGTTATTGTGAGTTTATAATGACATTTTAATTTTGTTTTATTTAACTATTTTAATTTAATTATTAAAAATGTTCCCCTTTTTCTGGATGACCAAAAGGGCACCTTTAGATTGCTTGCGCCCCTGCTGCCCCCGTTATGTGCACGTCAGTGCTTGACAGCCTTGGTCACCATTCACTTTTGTTGAAAAGATCTGCATAGAAATAAATTTGCATATGACTATAAGTTTCACTAGGTCAAAATTGCATTGTTGAGAGAAAAAAACATAGATAGGTCGCATCTCTGTACAAGTCGCTCTAGCTGGGTTTCCATCAAAATATTTTGCATTTGTAATGATAATCTCTGAAAATTTGACTAAAGGAAATGTGAAACTTTGCACGTAACTGTAAATGCGCATTATCATGAGGGAGCCTGCCTATTTGACATGGAGCAGCTGAATGACCTCTTGGCTTCAGGGAGAGTTGTATTTGCTGTAATAAAGCAATTGTACATTATGTTATTAAATGCTGCAATGAGACATCGCAGAAAGTGCAATAGCTCACATAATGAGGACTCAAATAGCTGTTCCCATTCGCCGACAACCTTCGTATACCTAGGATCGCCCGCACGCAAGACAGTTCTGGTGGATTGTGAGGACCCACTTTAATGACAATCTGTGGGTGAAGCAATTTAGACTAACCAGGGCTGCATTTGAAGAATTGTGTGCCATGGTCGGTCCTTTCGTTGAGCCAGTCATGTCAAGCTCTCACACACCTATACCATCCGATGAGCGCATTCCCATTCTGCTTTACAAATGGTCATGACATGTCATCGTTCTTGCAAATAAGCTGCTTCCATCAGTTTATTCACATATCAAGCATTTCCATTCAGGATTTCCTATGCGCATTTTGAAAATTTAAAAATAATTGGATGGATACGCAGCTAGTGACAGAGGTTCCATTTGGTATGCACTAGGACCCGGGAGCAGGTGCCTGTCTTCCCTTCAGCCGCTCAACATGTCAGACCCACTCCGTGAAGATTACAGTATCTCAGCCAACTTGTGTACGTGTGTAACAGTTTCTTATATTCTGTTTAAATTTTATGAAAGAAACACGATACATAAGCCCCATCTGTTATAACATCTGTAACTCTATGCTGTGTACAAATAAACATCTTTTAGTCTGCAAGTAAAATAATATGCCTGTTGTGTTCCATTCATTCATTTATGTTAGCGACTGTCTATCTGTCAATATTTCTGATATTTAGCAACCCCCTTGCAATTCGTTAATTAACCAGTTCACAGACTGATTGTTTTTACTATGAGTGTGATGAAACGTCTTTTTGTGGGCATGTAAGGAGTTTTTTCAGCAGTCTAGAGTTTGTTAAACAATAATGTTATTATGACAAAATATTTAAATTAGTTGCATAAAGTACTTTTGTAAAGGCAAAATATTCAGAATGGTTAGTTCTTGAGATGGATGTTTTCATCTGTTTTGGTGTGCGTGTGTTTAACCGGACAACATCAGTTACGTATAAATTATTATATAAGACGGATTTACATGCGTCACGGTGGGCGGGCGGCTTTGCTTGCGATCTTGCTGCTTCTCATTTGTTCAGGCATTTTCCAGTCACACGAGAAGCGCTGCGAAAAGCATCAATAGAAGTGCAATAATGCCACTTCTGTCTTTGAAGCGATTACTGTAAATATTGTATTAGCTTTTATATAATGATTGCATCTAAATAAAATGCCATTTTTTTTTTTCATAAAATGTTTTAAAACTTTAAAATATTGTAATGAGCTATTTTTTATATTAATTTATATTAATGTAATTAATATATGTAAATATTGATGGTATCTTGCCACCTGTCTCCACATGTGATTAGTTCTGCATTTTTTTAATGTCTGAAGAAACAGACTGCATGTTACTTCATATTTTTATTGGCAAATTGATGTAGTAAATAACATCACATCAATAATTAAAATGGAAGGGCCTCAAATGAACATTCAAAATCCACAAAACCATCTGCCAGTAACCCGCCTGTGCAATTGTATTTTCTGTTTATCTAAAGTTGATGTTACAGACACCTGTTGCGGAAGAAAAAAGTTAAAGTATACGCTCCATGGCTCATTTATATACGTTGCACAGTCATCTATTTTCCAAACATAAGTTATACACGTTTCCATAGTCTATTTTCACCTGGTACACTGACTCGTCCACTCACAGCTTTCCATGAGACTGTTTTCCTATTTATGTCTCTATAAACGCACAAAGAAACATTATTTGTCAGGAGGAAATTCAGCAACAGCGAGTATATTATTCTCCATGTTTTTTTGACACATAAAACCTACGTGATTGGTTGTGAATAAATTCAGCTCTGATTGGTCAATGAAAAGAAGCAGCTTAAAATATTTTTATCTTGCGTGTTATATGCACTGCTAGCTGTCGTGCACAACAAAGCAGCAGGATTCTCATGAACGAGCCTGGAAAGCGGTGCTTCTGTGACTGCAGCCTTCTTTTTTGCCATCCACCGTGGTATCTACACACAACTCACCACGTGCCCCACTGAGAGCAAACCACATTATAGCGATATACTCCCTAGCAAATGGGTCAATTTGGTTGCTTAGAAGATCTGGCTGGAGTCACTTAGCAGACCCTGGGAGTCAAACTCATGACTCCAGGGGTGGTAGCCAGTGTCTTTACCACTGAGCTACCCAGACACCCCAGAAAGGAATACAGTTTTGAAAGAGATGAAGGTGAAATATTACTTATATTCATGTTTAAGTAATTGCTGCCTGTAACCAGAATCAAAACTAATATTTTATTAATACCTCAGAAACTTGTTAGGAATTTTTCATGCAGTGGAAACTCATAAGAGGAAAAGGAAGGATGTTTGTCAGGTATTTAATGTGAGTACCGGTGTGCTGTCTAAGCTTTGTCTGGACAGTGGAGTCTAAATCCACCATAAATTATTCACTGTTTATCTGAACCCAAGCTCCCTTTGACAAATAAAGAGAGAAAAAATGCCTCTGTTCTTATTTTATCTATTTTAAAGAACGACCTCAATGACTGGCAGACGTTATATTTAGGAATGTTAAAATTAGACTCACTGAGTCACCTGACAGTTCTTTGATCACTTCTCTGAGGTAATCTTCACAGAGGGTGTCTCTTCCAGACAAACATGCTCTTTTAGTCACACAGCAAAAAAAGGTTATGCCTTTCAAGCATTGAGAGTTAAACAGTTCTGTCCAATTCCTTTTTTTTTTGGCCTGTCACACAGTCTCATCTTGGACAGGAGGCCCACTCAACGGAAGGAACAATGCTGATGCAAGCGGTAGACTTCCTTAGATGCTAAATGCAAGGGAATGTCTAAGAAAAGCCAATAAATGTCACCGCATTCTAAGGCTTAATGCCAAATGAGCTCAGCATTTGAGAACTTACAGTATGAATCAGCTAAAAGAGCAGGGTGGACATATCCGTATCTGCTTATGGTTTGGAGGAAAACTATTTGAAAATACCAGCAAGAAGCACTTAATCCTCAGAGGAGTACAAATGCATTTGATTATCAGAAGCAGCAATCACACAAAAATGCTCCCAATAAAATAGATATGTTGTTTTACATGTATGACAAACACTATTGGACACCATCTGGTTGTCAAACTTAATGGGACATGCCCATAGTTAATGCAATTAACTGTACTGTGGTCACTCTGCTGGGACAACTGTGTGAACTTGATGGGATCTGACTACATACATTTACTAAAATTCCCCTTGAGGGCAGTTAGTTCAAAGAAACTACAGGAATGGCTAAGAAAAATAAAGTTAGTTCTGAGTAAATAACTGGTACCATATATTTGCAAATTCCACATAATTGGTCTTATGCAATATACAGCTAAACTAACCTAAAATGGTTTGCTGGTATTAGCTGGTCTCCAATGCTGGTCAGGTCTGGTTTTAGAGGGTGTTTGAGCACTTAAAGCTGATCAGGCTTGGAAACCAGCCATCTCTGGTTTGCTAGTGTTAGCTGGTTTAAGCTTGTGTTAAAGCCTGGCCAAGCTGAGAAAGATTTAAATTTGGTATTGGAGGAGGGAGTGTGGGCTAGGATTCTAAAAAGCATCAAGTCTACATCTAGAGATGCAAGGGTCCATCTGATGCAATTTAAGATTTTGCATTGATTCTACTAGACCCCTCTAGATTGTATAGGTTGGGTCTTAAATACACACCCACCTGCTGGTGGTGCCAATCAGAAAACGGGGACACAAAACATGTTTTTTGAGGATATGTTAAGATCCAAGAATTTAATCTTGGGGGGGGTGTAAAAAATGTTTTATGATGATTAAAAAAAAGCTGGTTTTAGCTCAGAGGCTAGCTTGTCTCCTATCCTGATGAGCTCAATGTTGCATGCTCAAACTCCCTCTAAAACCAGCCAGCTGGGTGAGTGACCAACTAATCCAGCCAACCTGCACAGTCTTTTTAATTTTTTTCAGCAGGGTTAAACCACCTGAGGAGACCAGCTAAAACCTGATAGGTTTAAACTAGCTTAAATTAGCAAACAAACCTTAGAAATTTTCTGAAATAGTTTTTCATTCTCTTGCAATAAACATACCATGGTTTTACAAGGTTTTACTAAAGGTTTTACTAAAGTAATCATATTTTAACCTTTATATTCTTAGTAAAACCATGGTATCTGCTAAAAATGTTCCTGTTTACATCCGTAAACTCTGTTCCCTGATGGAGGGAATGAGACGTTGTGTCATTCCCTCTAAACCCCTCCCTGGGGGGGTGGGGTTTGGTCTCCACGTGTCTTCCCCTTGGGAGTGATACCAACACCCAACGTGGACACTGGTGGTCCCAGTCGGTTGTGACCACTAGTGTCACTTCATCGACACAACGTCTCATTCCCTCCATCAGGGAACAGAGTTTACGGATGTAACCAGGAAGATTTTTAGCAGATACCATGGTTTTACTAAGGGGGTAATTTGAATGGAAATACTTCACATGGTCTTGCCGAGCCTTGTTTGAAGTATGTCATGTGGAGAAGTCCCAGGGTCGATCCTACCCAATGGGGGAGGAGTTCCTACAAACATGGTGACTGCCCAAAGAAGACACAGCTAACCAACAGGCAAACTATTTAGTGGAAGATATACATTGCATGGGAGCACCTACACCAATACAGGGATTAGTTAGCACATGTACTGAGGCGGCAGCGTGTTTCTCTGCAAACTCGTCTGCCAAAGGGCTAGGACTATGTCATCCAGGGAACACATTTTGTGAACACTACCGGGAATCAACAGTGCACATCTTCAGTTCAGAGGAGGTGATTGCCGTTATGCGCAAGTGATACACCCGGCCAACTGTCCGGTCTTACCTGTTCATTCCTGCCAAGACACGGGACGAATCTGGCTCCAGCCGGAGATTGTAGAACCTTGCAAATATGTTGGGTGTTGCCCAGCCTGCTGCTCTGCATATATCTGTTAGAGAGGCACCACTGGTCAAGGCCCAGTATGCCGCCACACTCCTGGTAGAATGGGCTCGTAGCCCTGTGGGAGGTGGCACGTGCTGGGTGTGATATGCCATCGCTATGGCGTCAATGACCCATTGGACTATCCTCCGCTTGGAGGCAGTGCTTCCTTTCCGCTGTCCACAAAAGCTGACAAAGAGCTGCAAAGAGACTCTAAAGCTATGTGTTTGATCCAAATAGGTGCATAAAGCACGCACCGGAAATCCAACTGCGCATCTCTGGGGGTCTTCGCATAGGGAGAAACCCCACTTCAAGGCATATAGGTGCCTTGTAGACAGAGCCCTAGCCTGAGTGATCTTCCACGTCCCATCCAGGGGCCAGACATGGAGATTCCAGTGGTCTGGTCATGGGTGAAGGTCCTTTGTACTCTTCTGTAGGAGGGCAGTGATTTCCTCGAACAAGGTAGCAGCGTTCTCGGCCTTCATCAAGGCGAAGTGGATGCCGCTGAACCTGTGTGGATGCCTGGCAAACTGAATCACTTAGCCTCCTTAGGCGAGGAGGACCAAGGGGAAAATCTCATCGGACGTACTGGCAGGTGGGGCCTCATGGCGGGATGGAGCCTGAGGCGCCATGTTGAAGGGGTTTGAGCACATGGCCTTGCTGAGTATAGGGACATCGAAGCACTTACCTGGCTCCTGATCGGTCGGGGAGGGTGGAGGAGACACATCGTCCCCACAGTCCATTGAAACTATCCGGGTATGGACGAGTTTGTGCCACAGCTGGGCGCGCAGGGGTGTGGGGGCCTTGCAAACTGGATATGTGACCCAGGGAATAAGGACACCGCTTTTTTGTTGAACGTTTGGGTAAAGCAGATACTTGAGCATGCAACAAAATTCCCATTGGCGTTTTATCAAAGATCAGAGTTGTCTCAGTCTCCCAAGAGTGACCCCTAGTGTCACTTCATTGAGACAACTTCGAGTGAGTGTCAGGTGTGGAAACATTGTTACTTTTCATAGTTACTATAATATTAGTATGGTAAAACCATTGTTTCTGACAAAAAAAAAAAAAAAAGAAGCCTACAATAGTCATGGTTATTACAATATGACTATGGTAAAACTGGGATTTCCGCCAAAAACTATGGTTAATACAGTCTAAAATATCACTATAGTGTAACCATGGTTTCTGCCAAAAAAAAAAAAACAACAACAAAACAAACAAAAAAAACAGTTCCTACAATCACGGTTATTACAGTATTGCTATAGTAAAACCATGTTCTGCAAAACATTTAAAAAAACATGAAACTGTCATGGTTAACCATAATTAAACAATGCTATTTGTATAGTAAAACCATAATAACCACATAATTATTATTATTATTTCCATAGTTTTCGTTTCCCTGCATTATCTTTATCGTTTCTTAAAGAATAGCATGGTTCAAATGCGGTTACTATATTAAAACCTTGGTAAATTTATTGCGAGGGAACACAAAATATATTGCGATAGAAAGCAAACTTTTGCGAAGGCATGCAAAACTTGTTGCGAGGACACACAAAACGATATCAGAAACAAAATTACAAATAAATCCTGCCCTGTTCTCTGAGGGGTTCTGTACAAACCAGCTTAGGCTGTTTTAAGATTTATTTTTTCTTCTTTTTTCAGCAGAGATGTGTCCAAATGCTTTTTGGGGCCACTGTTGATTGCATTGGTGTGCAGGGATGCAATACACTCTGCCCTTACTCTGTCCAGTGTTATTTAGCCCACAGGGCACTTGCCCTAAATGTTCCACTGAAAGTGCTGAAATACGACACCCTTGTCTGTCCTGACCTCTGCACAGAAAGAAAAAAAAAACAAACTCAAATTTTGCTCTCCAGACTAAATCTTTCCTAAAACATTTAAATCTAGCAAGTCTAGCAGTCAACTTTGCCATGGTCGTAGCTATCATGTTTTGACAAAATGTATAAAAACATTCCTGCCCTTTACCAAGCAAAAGATTTTAACCCTGTCTTCTGAGCTGTATTACATTAAAAGACAGCCAAGTCCTTAGCGCTAGAATCCATCTGATGTACTCTTTGTGCTCTTCTCCGCTGAATGATAGTTTGGTGTGGCAATGTTCTGACACCTTAATGCCTGTCTTGACTTGGCTGTCTACTTCAGAAACACTCAACTGTCAGAGTTTCACCTGCCCACTTTATTCAACGTGTGAAGCTCTTGAAAGGTTATTCACAACTTTTATTAATGGTTTTGCTCCTACTCACTTGGTTTTAAAAACAGATGGGTTATTTTGTTAAGTTCTGAAGGTTAAAATGCTACTGGAAACTGTTATGCTTGATTATACTGTAGATAGCTATAGTATGTTTCCTGTTATGTTTTTTCACTTGCACGCTATTCACATTTTGATCCATAATCTTAAGAGTTTTATGTACATTGTCTACTGAATTTGTTTATGTATCATTTTATATGGTACCTCTTAGACCTAATTCAGTGGTCTAGAACATATTTCTTATAAATTTGCCATTAAATATGAATAACCTGCTTTTAGATATTCCAAAATTGCAAGTAATATTAAAAAACACAAACACACTTTTATGTGCTGCAGGTTACAAGTAATTGCACAACATATACATTTTCTTTTTATTTGCTGTACAAATGAGTCTTTAAATAAAATATGTCTTGAAAACAAATTGATAGAAATAATAGCTTGGTTCAATGTGTCTATATTATTCATGATAATGTGCCTGCATAGGTGTAATGTATTAAAATATGAAGAAAACCATAAAAAGCCTTGTATAATTAATGAAACTCAGTCTGTATTGAGGTAATGAAGAATAAATAAATAAACACACATCATGATATTCAATCTGGGCCACAAAAGTGTTGACAACAGTCTAGTTTGCATAAAGAACTAGAGACGAATATGAAATCAGTTTGCCAAGTCAGTTTCCTACTGTGAACTATAGATGTTAAACCAAAAATATTCCAAGGTCAATACAAGTTAAACTCAGTCTACATCATTTTTGGTATAATGTTATTTACCAAAAAAATAAAAATAAAGAGGAACTTACAATGAAGTTGAATTTTGTCAATGTTTGGAGGGTTTAAAAGCAGAAATGTGAGGCTTATCATTTTATGATAGTAAGCGATTTGATCACACTAAAATCATGTTAACTCACATAATGTTTTTGTCATGTGAGCTATAAAATAATGAGTATTTAAATATTTACAGATTCCACATTCACTTCCATTGTAAGTACCTCACTGTAACCATCAAGATATATTGAGCTTAATTTTTATTGATAACTTTTTGATAATTCACAACATTAAAAATAACTTGATATCTATAGTAAATTGTTTCAAATTAAATATGCATAATGCAAAGATTTTCTTAAATGTATTAAACAAAGACACAATCTTCCTGGTTTTCTTGTTTTTAGAATAATGGATAGATAAATCTCAATTCTTGAGGACTGCAATCTTATCATTGACCTCTTTTATTCTGCTCTTCCATAACAAATAAAATACATAACAATATAATGATGTGATAGGCTACATTAACTTTTTCTTCTTTTTTTAAGCATAAATCTAACTAAATTTTGTGATGTTTATTCTGTAAACATGCAAATAAATAAGTAAAAAAAATACTTGCCAATGAGTGAATAAAAATTCTCAAAAAATGTGTTATACTTTCTTACATAGATTTGCTTCTCTAGTAAATTTATCTTTTTTTAAAGGACTCATTTTACTGAAAAAGATAGGTTACAAGGTTGCCAAAGACACCCTTTGATCACAGATTATGTATCAAGTTTCATTGCATCTCAAATATTCTATAAACAAGTGAATAACCATTGTGATGAGTCAGTCCACTTTGAACATTCTTCATAACAAATATTTTCCTCCCACTTAAGAAAAACACTACACCCTACTGTTGTTTTTATTTTTGTTTTGTTTTAGTGTGCAAACGTAGCATCTAAGTATTCATATTTATGCTCTCCCTTCATCCGATTGGAGGACGAAACAGTTTGTCACTTAAGTGTACATCAGCAGTTCGTCTCATCAGTGACTTTGTTTTGTTCAAGTAAGATGATCGCAGGCATCGACAAGCCATCCGCGTTAATCATCCCTTTACCCCAAGGGGCAGTTAATATGCTGTGCCTAATCCTATCCGCAGAAACAACAAGCACAGTGATGAATATTTAAATGAGCTGAATGGAGCTTATCTCCTGTTTGGCATTGAGCACAAAGAATTGCAGATCCTGTTTATAGAACTGCATTTACATTTTTCAGCACATGCATGCATAATTTAAGCTACATATTGAGAGATGTCAGATATATAGTCTGTCCCTACAGGCTACACAAATGCAGTCTTCTGTATTTAAAGAGAGCTTCCTGTTCATAATTCAATATGCTCTGCTTTGAATTCATTGCTGTTTTATAGACACTTGTTCTCAAATCAAAAGCTTGTTTACAAGGTGCTGGAGAAATTAAGAGCCCAAACAATATGAGTAATATTTTTTAACTCATAATCTCCATATTCATTTTAGAAAGATTAATTCGATTCAGGTTGTTATTCGCACTTTCAACATAATTGCATCTCAGCTTTGACAGTCATTTAGGCTCCAACAGCAGTTGAGTTACCAGGAAGAATACAGCTGAAAAATTATTCACAGAAATCATACCTCATATAGGGGAGGATACAGAAAACCCAGATCATAGTCTCCCTATCTTTTTAACTAAAGCTTTCCGAGACCCTTCCAGCAATGTACTGTATTAAGACAGATTGTGTGAATTTTTTTTCTTTTTAATTTTTCCCTTTCAATTCATACATTGTGACACTGTTGTCACTATTATAAAGACCTTGTCATACGAAGGTGGAAAATGGATTAACTTACTTATCTGTTCATTTGGGGCTTTGGCTATTCACTATTCATATCTGATGATTACATACAAAGGCTTCACTGACATAAAAGACAACAAAGGTTCATTCAGTGTTTTCTTTTATTTATTATTCCTGAGGAATTCTTCATCTATTCATTCTTCTTCATCTGGAGAACCATACATGTCTGCCATACTTAAATGTCCATATTCATTATTCCTTTGACTCATCATTTTTAGCTGTCATTTTGTCATTCTGCAAGGGTGAGTGCCCTGGAATTCAATGCATGAACCAGCCAATTTAGCACACCATTCGTCTCTTTTTTGGCCATTACTGGTTGGGGGAATCATGCTAAGCAGAGGGTTTCATAAATCAATTGATACAATAGATGTTGAATCAAATTGGATCAGATTATGACAATACCTTATGTCACTGAGAGGCCTTATGTTTGTAGGGTTACATTGTTTTGCATTTGCACACCATGAGCGCTAAAATAATTTTGAAAAATGTTTTGAGGTAGCATTTTTCCAGATGACTTGAGTGAGGTGAAACATTTGGGTGAGATTGGTATGCTCATAACAGGGTAGCCTTGTGGTTGACACATTTCAATATTGAAACACCTGATTTTGGCATGTCAACTTGTCACTGAGATATACTCATAATGCAACATTCCTGTATGGAATAGTGACAATCTTTGTATACATATTCATGTTAGCTTGTCACAGAGTTCTGCAAATAAATAAATAAATAAAACAGGTCACATCAAGTTAGCACATTTGTGACATTGACCATGTTTACTCCAAAAAGGCAGATTTATTTTTACAGTGTAGTTATCTGAGTTACCGTAGCCTTTCTGTCAGCTCAAACTTCAGATTGATGTACACAAGAAGCTCTTTGGAACATTTTCAAATCTTGCTGGGATGGCATGGATCATCAGCTTTTGTACAAACTTGTGGTGCCCATGCCAGCTTAAGTGTATGCTGTCATTAAAGCAAAAGGGCAGATACCAAATACTAAGAAATTCTGAAACTCATGTTAATCTTCCTATTCAACTTCTCCCTTTAATGGTTATGTTGATAGTATACACTCACAGAGCAGTTTATTAGGAACACCTGTACATTTATTTATTCGTGTGATTTTCTAATCAGCCAATCGTGTGGCAGCAGTGCAATGCATAAAATTATGTACTGTATATATGGGTCAGGAGCTCAAGTTAATGTTCACATAAACCATCAGAATAGGGGGGAAATGTGATTTTGGTGATTTCAATCATGGCATGATTGTTTGTGCAGAAGGGCTAGTTTGAGTATTTCTGTAACTGCTGAGCTCCTGGGATTTTCATGCACAACAGTCTCTAGAGAGTTACTCTGTTTGGTGCCAAAATCAAAAAATATCCAGTGAGCGGCAGTTCTGTGGACAGAAACGCATTGTTGATGAGAGAGATCAACAGAGAATGGCCAGACTGGTTTGAGCTGACAGAAAGGCTACGGTAACTCGGATAACTATTCTGTAAAATTGTAGTGAGCAGAAAAGCATCTCAGAATGCACTCGTCGAATCTTGTGGCGGATGGGCTACAACAGTATAAGACTGTTATACATAAAGTACTTTATTAGTACCGTAGTGTTCCTAATAAAGTGCAAAGTGAGTGTAATTTCTAATGAAGCAAATTTTATTAATTTATAAAAATGCCAAATAGAAGAATTTTCACAAATGGACTCTAAACTTTTGAACACCACTGTATAATATGTTTTAATATATATGTCATATTAAACAGAAAATTAGGCTTATATAAGAAATGCTGCAACTACAGTTTAACTGGTTAGTATTTATGTAGGTCACAAGATGTCTTCCAGTGATTTCTCTCTCAAAGCTAGTGGTATGGGGAATACACAATTTTACCATTTTAAAGGATAATGGGCTTGATATTAACATGCTCATAAAAGGGTAAAGCATTATAAAAGCAGAAAAATAATTCCCCCTTGAGCCTTTTGCTTTTTGATGAGAATTAAAGGTTTTTGATTTCAAGGGCAGAAAGTCATGGAAATACAATTTCATGCCACAACACTTCAAAAGGAAATCTGGTGCCAGAAAACATAAGCACATCAGCCCAGAAAATCTGAGCACTAATGAGCCAATGATGTAAATGAGTTTTTTTGTAAAATTATTGATCTAAAAGCTCAGAGAACAATAGCAGGTGTTTCCAATGCCAAATTGGGTTTTTCTTTCATTTTTGTCACTGCATGTTTCTAATCCCATTGTTGTAGTTTTAGGAGTTTAATTCTGCTTTTGAAGGCCTTTACAGAGCATTTACAATGAATACTTCAAACCAATCAGCCATATAATGTGATCTAGTTATTGACACTTGAATGTGGGAACAATTACAATTTAAAGACCCCATGAAATTTATTTTCTGTACTTTTTGACAGGTTTGGACAGGGCATATTTAAGGTTCATGTTTTTGTTTTTTGCTAATAGGCTTTATTTAAATCACAATCATTGACCTACTTGCTATGTCATTCTACTGTATTAAATGTATTGTATTAAAAATGTAGAGCAAGATGAGACATCAATATTTTAGTCTGTTTTCCTGGAGGAGATACATTTGCACAAATACTGATTTTTAATTGTTGACAAGTCAATGCCTTTAGTCTAGTCGAATTTGATTAGTCTTGACACACCCTGTGCTGCTCATGTAACAAACCACTAGCTAGCCCTGTGTGTGCCTTTTTAAAAGATTATGCATAGCACTAATATTTTAGTTTTATTTTAAACTAAAGCCATTTGCATATATTGCAGGTTAACGTAGCATTTTTTGTCATCTTTATCAAAGAATATTTGAGCCACCTCACTTTTCTGTTGTATTTCTTCATTTCATTTTTGGCTAATCGCATTGTATGTTGCCACCTATTAGTCTATTGTGCCATCATAGTTTATTTTCTGATTCTTTCTGATTTCACCTGCTGTCCTTCTTTTATAAACCACATTTTAAGCAACTAGTTGACTTTAGGCTGGCAGTGTCAACTACATTAGTTAGTCGTCTAGTCGACTAATTTGTGCAACTCCTAGTGTATATACCTGCTAAAAGATCATTAAAAGTGAATCTAAACAGGCTAATTTTAAAACTTTTAGGAGTAAACATGGCTTCAAAGCTAACAGATATGGACAAAAAGGTCTCCAGGATTTCAAGGAAAACATATAGAATGTAAAAATAATAATAATAATATTCCTGAATACATACACACTTTTACTGGGGTTTAACATCATGCTTTGACAGTAATTGCCTCACAGCTTGTCAAAGGTTTTTCTCTTTCACCATTTTACAGTTTATTTGAATTCCAGACACTAGGAGGATTCAGACTTTGGCCATGTCAGCCATGGCAAGCTTGTCTTTGGTATGGGTAAATAAGGGTAAAGATAAGAATTGTAGGGTGAAAAAAATTTATGAAAGTAAAAGTTGGAGAGGCATGTTCTGTGATCTGAGAGCTGTGATGGCTGTGACAGCTATGTGAAAAGCAATAATAGCAGTGGAGAGGTACAATCAACAGAGCTGAGGGGTTTCTGAGGGCAGTTTCATGAAGACACATTAAACAACAACAACAGAACCTGTGATTTTTCTAGTGTTATTTTTTGTTTTGTTTTCTAGCAAGATTTCTGGAAGCAGAGCCCACACAATATTGTAATTTCCCTTCAGTGAGTGTGACATGTTCCCTATCTGTCACTCACCCTATGTTGTGCCGATGTAGTAACACTAGGGGCCGCCCTTGGGAGCCCCAAACACCTCTGATCTTTGGAATTTGCATGCCACTCCTCCGGACATACGGGTATAAAAGGAGCTGGCTCGCAACCACCCATTCAGATTTTACCTTTGGAGCTGAGCGGTGTTGATGTATTCCACTGCCAATCCAATCACCTCTGTAGAAAGCAAGCAATCTCTGTGGCTGTGTGATTTCACGGTGCTTCAGTGCGGAGAATGCCCCTGGGCGCTTTGACAGCACGCTTTGAGTGCTAAAAGAGTGTATTTCTCCATAAAAGAGTATATATTCCCTAAAAGAGTGGGGACTGACGGAAAGCATCTTTTTAAAGATTCCTTTCTGGTTATGTGCAGTTCCTGGTTGCGGTGATTATCTCTCTGCTTCTGACGGTCATGATCGCTGCCTTAATTTTTTGGGCACAGACATGCTGAGAGAGCGTTTGTGGATAATTCATGCCCATACTGCGAGAGCATGATTATGGCCACATTGCGATCGCGGCTTTCTTTCCTCAGAGGGAAAGCTCCTCCAGCAACTCCCCGCCCCATTTCTAAACTTTAACGGTTAGCACAGCGAATCCCCACAGACCTCCCATTCCCCAGCATGCTTGTGCGCCCCAGTTGAGTTCTGGAATGAGACAGGCAACCCACCTCAGAGTGGGTTCGACAACTCATGAGGAGGATGAGATCTCTATAGCAGCATAAGATCCGATATAGCCAAATTGGAATGCTTCAGTCTGATGCGAAGGACTCGGCTGGGCTTCCACCTTTATCATGTGTGGTTGCCCAGTCTGGGGCTGACGCCAAACTGACTGCCATGCTTGACCAGGCTGCCATGAGCGTCAGGCTGGAGTGGAACCCTCCGCCCCGCCCTGAACCCTCGCAGCTTCATGATTGGTTCCTGGACTCGTAGCGCCATTCACAGCCACGCCTCGCCACATTACTTTCTTTCCGGAGCTGCATAAGGATCTCACAAAGTCGTGGCGGGCACCTTTCAAACCGCCCGGACCCAAACTCTGAGCTCCCCCGCTCTCACTACCCTCGACAGTGGGGCTGCCAGGGGGTACTCAGCAATTCCCCATGTGGATAAGGTGTTTGCCGTGCACCTGTGCCTGCAAAGTGCCGCCAACTGGAGGAACTGCCCGAGACTCCAGTCCATAGTCTAAAAAAAACCAATGTGCTGAGAGAACTGCACAAGGGTATTTCTATTCTGAGATTGATGCAAGAGCTGCGCTCAGTGTCCAATCTCACTCTTCGGGTGACGAAGGTCACGGCACAGACTGTTGGGCAGGCGATGCCACCTATGGCTCAACTTGGTCGAGATGAGTGAGGCTGACAATGCTCATCGCCAGTGGTGTCCCCCTGTGGCAATGGCACCGGCTCTGGTTTAGTGCCCCCTCCACAGGAAGCAGACAACCCCCCACCTCAGGTCCTGCCGCCAAGAACCCGAGGAAGGCTTTAAGGCTCCTGTGAGATGGTAAGCAGAGCACTCCATCCCCAGGTATTCGCTGCATGCACGAAAGGCTGTGGTACCCACATTTTCAGAAAAGGTAGCGGTTTCCTCATTTTCTGCGTCACACACCCGGTGTTTACGGCCATCGTTATTACGATCGCCGGACACGCACATTTATGGGAAGCACAGCGCTGCGGAGGAGGGCAGTGATGATCCTGCTAGCAAAGCTACCCCAGGAGGTGGCAGACTCAGCCTTTTTATTTGCTATGTCCGGTGTGTGCTTTGCGCATCTACTTGGAATGCACGCAGAGCTTTAGACACTCTGAGCAGCTCTTTGTATGCTGCGGAATGGAGCGCTTTCTCCAAACAGAGGATTGCCAATGGGGTCGATGACGCCATCGCTTTGGCATACCATGCCCAGGACGTGGTGCTTCTGGCATGCTCCACCAGGACCAAATATGTATATATTTTTTTCAATATTAGCCCTGTGTTTGCAATAGAAATGGTGCCAACTACACTACACCTGTTCCATCAAAAACATGGCAAAAACATTCAGCATTGAACAGGTGGTTTCCCAGGAGTGATTGCCACATGCCATCTCATTGGCTTGTCAGCCAGTAGGTGACAATGAGGTTCACCTCAAAGGTGACCAGAGGAAATCACTTACTTATTCTTCAGAAGGGAGAGCTAGAACATATAGAGAGCTTTTATTTTACAGCTTTTGACTTTCTTTCTTCTGTGGAACAAATAAGTTATTTATAGCAGAATACTCAAGCAAAATTTCGAGTGAATGACTTTAATTTCAGTCGGTTCCTCACAAAAAGCTATCATATGGTGTTCTTAATTATAAAGGAACCTTTTAGGAAACCTTAAAAAAATTACATTTTATCATAAGTTTTTCATCAAATTGTTCTCATTTTAGCTTTCGAAATATTCAAATTCAGTCTATTCCATCAATTAATGTCTTGAAATTACATATATTATGTTATATATATATATATATATATATATATATATATATATATATATATATATATATATATTAGGGCTGTCAATCGATAAAAAAATGTAATCAAATTAATTAAATGGTGTCCCGATTAATTAATCACGACATATACAAATATTTGCTAAAAGCCCCTCATATAACAATAATTCAATATATAATAATGAAATAATTATACTTAGTTATCTTTAAACATATATATATATATATATATATATAACATTCTTATTGTTTACTTGCATAATTTGTACTATTGAAAAGTATTTACATTGAACATAGGCTTAATCGATACTGACTTGCGGCATCAGCCAGTAAGCACAAATAACAAGAGAAGACGAGCGTAATTTCCTTAGCTCATCCATATGTAATTAGAATGTAATGTTCCTTTTGTTTTTGTTTTTTAACCAACAGATTACTGTAAAAAAACAAAGGGTATTAGAAGAGAAATTATTCAATGACATATGGATATATTGATCTTGTCTTTGGACACACAGAATGAGTTAAACCAAACCTTTACTCTCAACACGCAGTGAAAGCACCTCTGTGCTAATAATGTTTTCTCCACTATACTACTCAAACACTGGTGAGAGAAATCTGAACATTTACTAGCCAGAGGCTAATCGTAGACATTTTTAGTCGCTTAGCGTGAGATTTGGATGCACATGCAAGTGATTTACTTGCATTAAAGAGCATTGCCACATCGAGTAAAAGATCGATCTTGGGATTTAAGAAAAAAAGATTGCGAAGCATTGTAAAATTTATATTTTTACCCAGCTCTATTCAGACGTTATATGGACTACTTTTACAATACTTTTATAGTGCTTTTGGAGCTTAACATCAACTTCATTGTACTCTATGGAGGAGAGCAACTTGAACATTATGCTACTTATTTGGTTTTCCATGGATGAAATAGTGTCACATGGTTGAACATGTTTTGTTTCAAGTCCATAAATTAAATGATGTCCACTTAAGTAATTTTGACAAAATAGCTGACTGTTTGTTTTCCAGTTAAAGACTGAAATGTTTTTTAATTTATTAATTTAGAATGTAAATGTTTAAAATGGCAAAACTTTCAACTTGTGCTGCAGCAAAGCAGCTCCACATAGAATAATTAAGCTTTGAGAAAAACAAAATTTGGATTAAATTTGATTTATAAATATTTAAGACTGGTAACTGACTAATTATAAGATGTAGTTTTTGAGAAAAGTTACCCCTGTCAAAGCATTATAAGTAGAGGTACTGTATTTTTTTGTGAAGTAAACAGGCATGAGTTGGAAGCCAGAAAGAGATTATTACTATTTGACAGGAGAAAGAGCAGTTTGCAGCAGGGCATACTTATGCTTTGCGCAATTACATTCCTTTCAGCTTGAGCTGCCAGTGTGTAAATAAAATTGCTGAGACTATTAGTTCAACTATGAGTTCTATTTTAGGATGGGAGCAGAAAATCACAAATACATCATATATACATATTTAAACAAAAGCATCAAATATGTGGACAGAAGTCCAAAAGTCCCAAAATACTGACCTAAGTGCACTGTCCATCACCTAAATTGCCACATACAGTGTTGTTCTTAAACATCCCAAACTATGAACTCAAAGTATTGATTAAGCTTTTTCTCAAACCAAAATGCCCTTTAAAGTAAAGAAAAACCTTTCATTGGACCTGTTTTGTGCCTAACAAGTGCTTAGAGCATAGGCACATGTCTTTTTACAATTACATGTGTGTGTACATTCTGTTTACAGAGCTACTGATTTACTGAAAATACAACCAATTGGTTGTGTGCTTCTGTAGACTATCATCGGATGTTACTTCTTTAAACCGCAAACTTCCATATACACTTCACCCACATACACTGGCTCCTTCACACTGCCTCACGTACAAACACGTATATTTTATAAACTGGCAAAAATTAGTTGCAGACAGACTGAATAGTTATAAGGCATAGTTCCATCAGTTAAAGCTATAAAATAACCACTTACACACTCCTAGCTTTCAAATGCACTAGATCTTTATGGTGTATTAGGCAGGATCTGAACAGAGATTTTCATTTGATATATCTTTTGATTCTTTTCAATTTAGAATTTGAAGTGAGGTAAATATAATAACTGTATGTCACTTTGCAGATGCAGAACATTAAAGCAAAAAAATAAAAATAAAAATACAAATACAAAACTTCACATATTTAAATGGTCTTGCATTTTTGTTTTGACATAATTATTATAAAATCTTCCCCTTAAGAGCAATTTCCTTTTTCTTTTCTTTTTTTTAAGTTTGTGATGAAACCACACTTTGGGGAGCAGTGTTGTAACTCACAATCACTGTCTCTCAGGAGAGTCTTGGTTTAGAACAGTCTTTTGAAAATGCCTGATTACACTTCTAAAAGCATTACTTACCTCAATGTGCTTGCGCTCTGTGAAATTACAGTTAAGAAAAGTACTTATCCAGGGATGGACAGAAGGCAGATTGCAGGACAATCAGTAATTACAGACATCATAAACGTAGAGTAATAGGAATGCATATGTGTATTTGTGCACTCAGTACTGCTCTGCAAACTGGTTGATACAGTAGATAATAATTATAATAATACATTTTATTCAGCTCCCCTTTTCACAGCACTCAAGGACAACTTACAGCAGTGTTTCCCAACCACTGTGAAAAATTGTCAGGTGTGCCGTGGAAAATATATATTGATACTCTATTGAAAATATATATAATATTCCACAAAATAAATAAATGCATGAAAAAAAATAGGTATCTAAACTCCTCACCTTTCAGAGAAATTCGCCGTTTTGAAACCATAATCTGACATATTTGTGATTGTGAAGAGCAATGATTAATGTGCAGAAGTGACTGATATTTATACGCTTTAAGGGTCTTTCACATGACTCGTGTCAGCGCTGCAGAATACATTGAAGTCTGTGAAGTGAATTTACACCAAAGAGGTATTCACACACGTGTTTTTGCTTCACTAATAATGTCTTTGAGACTACTAAGCAACAATATATATTTAAAAAAAAATTTGTGAAGAGACATTGAATGTCTCATAATTTCTTTTAATTAAATATTACCTTATCGTTTACAAATAGCAGAGACCCCAGTTATTGAACTAATTTAAATTCATCAAGAAAACGCTTAGACCTAAACATAAACAAGTAATTTTATAACTTTCTGCTATCAAAGCAACTGCAAGCTTTTTTCCTTTCTTCCAAATGCATGTTTTCAAAGTTCATTGTGCACACCTCCCGCATTTTTATGTGGCAAACTCGTAAAATTGCCCCTCTGTGACGCTTTCTGCAAATGTTGTCATGTGAAGTGCGATGCAGTGCTTGATGCTGGGTTCAGCCTCCAGAACCAAATTAAAACTGCCACGAGAAGTCGTCTGTCTGAGGCAAAGACGCACAGACAAAGACAATTACCTTAGTATCAGTCTCCCTTGATGCGTTTGACTACGCACAGGCGACCACCTGTTGATGCGAACCAGGAGGAAGGCTTGAGTTGTCGATTAATTTCTGTTCATATTTTAATCGTATTTGTTTATTGTAATATTGCGTTATTCAAATGTCGTGTTTTAGTGGCCTCCGCTGTGACTGCAGGGCAACAAAAACATAAATTTGCTTCCTGTTGTGTCTTCATTGTTCATCTGTTCTCTTCATAAATAAATAAATTCATAACCTGCTAAATGCTCGTCCTGATTAAAAATTAAAATGTGAACGAAAATAAAAGCTATTAAATGTCTTGTTATCATTAAAACATGAAAAATAAATTTATGAATAATAAGAGAATAATAGGAATTTTTATGACCCTGTCCGTCAAAATGATGGACAATGAGATAGTCTAATGGAAGCACTGTATGTGACTGGTTTAATTTATTTATTTTGCATAGGCGAATTGGTTAGCCTATGTGGGATAGTGGTGTGCCGTAGAATTTTTTAGTCGTAAAAAGTGTGCCATGGCAGAAAATAGGTTGTGAAACACTGACTTAGATCATAAAAGAAGCAAGTTAAGATATAAAAGAAACAACACATACAATTGGTCCAAGATAAGATCAATCAAACTAATACAAAAGTAACCTAAAACACAAGTATATTAATTATGTAATGGATACGCTAATTTGAACAGATACGTTTTTATTTGAGATTTAAATTGTGAGACGGAATTCAACTGATGAATATGGAGTGGCAATGAGTTCTAAAAGCTAGCACCCATAGAACTAAGTTTAATTGATGGAACAATCAATAAATCAGCAGAGGAGGATCTTAAAGAATCCAATGGAATGCATGGTTGGAGAAGGTCTGAAAGATAAAGGGGGACCAAATTATGAGTAGCTTTAAAAGTTAGCAATAACATTTTATGGTGGATACGATATTGAACAGGTAGCCAATGAAGTTGAAAAAGAATGTGTTGATGTGTTCAGTGGTCTTTGTACTAGTGACAATCCATGCAGCTGAATTTTTAATTATTTGGAGGCCAAAATAAGATAGAATTACAATATTTAATATGGGACAGTGGCGGATTTAGGCATGGATGACATGGGCAGTTGCCCAGGGCGGCATCCCCCCAAACAAGGGCGGAGTCTGGCAATACTACGTAATTGAAAAAAGCGGTACGTGAAGCATTATTAATTTGAGAACCAAAGGACAGTAAACCATCAAATATGAAACGTTTGGTTACGTATGTAACCTCCGTTCCCCGAGGGAGGGAACGACACGTTGTGTCGGAGAAGCGACACTAGGGGTCTCTCTTGAGCGCCGATATCCACCTCTGATCTATGAAAAAAGGCCAATGAGAGTTGGCAGTCGGTATTTGCATGTCCCGCCCCCGTACATACGGGTATTTAAGCGGCGCAAATACGGGAGTTCATTCAGGATTTTTCTGAGGAGCTGGAAATGGTCCAGCCACAACAGTGGCTCAGTTCAGCGACATGGCAAAAGGGCGCTGGGCGCAAGCGATCCACCCGGCCGGTTGGTCTATGTGTTACCGAGTTCTACGGGCTCGGACCTGACAAAACACGAGACGCAACCGACTGGACGTGGAGGTTGTAAAACCTCGCGAAGGTGTTGGGTGTTGCCCAACCCGTGGCTCTACAGATGTCTGCTAGGGAGGTGCCCCTGGCCAGTGCCCACGAGGACGCAACACCCCTTGTTGAGTGAGCTCGGACCCGCAAGGGTAGGGGCACGGCCTGGGTGTGATAAGCCAGTGTGATGGCGTCGACAACCCAGTGGGCGAGCCTCTGTTTGGAGACGGCATTCCCTTTCTGCCGTCCCCCAAAGCAGACAAAGAGCTGCTCAGAGCGTCTGGTGCTCTGTGTGCGGTCCAGGTAAATGCGCAGGGCGTGCACTGGATATAGCAATGAAAGGGCTGGGTCTGCCTCCTCCCGGGGCAGCGCTTGCAGGTTCACTACCTGATCTCGGAAGGGTGTGGTAGGAACCTTGGGCACATAGCCCGGTCGCGGCCTTAGGATCACAGACGTATCCGCCGGACCGAACTCCAGGCAAGTGTCGCTGACAGAGAACGCTTGCAGGTCCCCGACCCTCTTGATAGAGGCAAGCTCGATCAGCAGGGCCGTCTTAAGAGAGAGGGCCCTGAGTCCAATTGATTCAAGCGGCTCGAAGGGAGGTCTCTGGAGTTCTGCCAAGACTACCGAGAGATCCCAGGAGGGAACTAGGCCTGGCCGGGAGGGATTCAACCTCCGGGCACCTCTCAGGAACCTGAGGATCAGGTCGTGCTTACCCAAAGACTTGCCGTCTACAGGATCGTGGTGGGCGGCAATGGCGGCAACATACACCTTGAGGGTGGACGGGGACAGCCTCCTGTCCAGCCTCTCCTGTAGGAACAGGAGCACTGACTTGATCGCGCATCTCTGCGGGTCTTCAGTTCGGGAAGAACACCAATCTGCGAACAAGCGCCACTTTAGGGCGTAAAGGTGCCTGGTAGAGGGGGCTCTGGCTTGGTTGATTGTATTCACAACGGTCGCCGGTAAGCCGGCTAGCTCTTCCGCATCCCGTCCAGGGACCAGACGTGGAGGTTCCAGAGGTCTGGGCGTGGGTGCCAGAGCGTGCCCCGTCCCTGAGAGAGGAGGTCCTTTCTCAGGGGAATTCGCCAGGGAGGAGCTGTCGCGAGAAGTCTGAGTTCCGAGAACCAAGTCCGAGTGGGCCAGTAGGGGGCCACTAACGTGACTTGCTCCTCGTCCTCCCTGACCTTGCACAGCACCGGTGCAAGAAGGCTCACTGAGGAAATGCGTACTTGCGCAGCCCCGAGGGCCAGCTGTGTGCCAGCACGTCTGTCCCGAGGTGAGCCTCTGTTAGGGCGTACCAGAGCGGGCAGTGGGAGGTTTCCTGGAAGGCAAACAGGTCTACCTGGGCCTTACCAAACCGTTCCCAAATCAGCTGGACCGACTGGGAGTGAAGCCTCCACTCCCCGCCGGGCAGGCGTTGTCGTGATAGCGCGTCCGCTACGACGTTGAGCTTGCCGGGGATGTGAGTGGCACGCAGCGACTTGAGTCGCTGCTGGCTCCATAGGAGGAGACGGCGGGCGAGTTGTGACATGTGGCGGGAGCGTACGCCGCCTTGGCGATTTATGTACGCCACCACCGTGGTGCTGTCCGATCTCATGAGGACATGTTTGTCCCGAACTTCCTGAGAGCAAGAAGGACGGTCAGCAACTCCAGGCAATTGATGTGCCAACGCAGCGGGGCCCCTTTCCAATGGCCCGCTGCTGCGTGCCCGCTGCACACGGCACCCCACCCGGACTGGGAGGCGTCGGTTGTGACCAGAATGCGTCTGGACACCTGCTGCAGGGGCACTCCTGCCCGTAAAAAGCAGAGGTCTGTCCAGGGTCGGAGTGTTTTGAGGCAGGTGGGGGTGATCCTTACCCGATGCGTGCCGTGGTACCATGCTTGTCTCAGGACTGGAGTCTAGAGCCAGTGCTGGGGTGGTCTCATATGCATCAACCCCAGCGGCGCGACCGCCGCGGAGGACGCCATATGCCCCAGTAGCCTCTGGAAAATTTTAGAGGGACCACTGTGCCTGGCTTGAAGGAAGCGAGGCAGTCCAGCACCGACTGAGCACGCTCGCTCGTGAGACGTGCTGTCATTGAGACTGAGTCTAACTCCAACCCGAGAAAAGTGATGCTCTGAACCGGAGTGAGCTTGCTCTTTTCCCAGTTGACCTGAAGCCCCAAGCGGCTGAGGTGCCGGAGCGCCTGGTCTCTGTGCGGATGGCGGCTACTCGTAGCGGGGCAAGGGCCGCCTCTGCGACCTTCGTGAAGACGCGAGGGGACAGAGACAGGCCGAAGGGGAGGACTTTGTACTGAAACGCCTGGCCGTCGAACACGAACCGTAAGAAGGGTCGGTGTCGTGGCAGAATTGAGACGTGGAAGTACGCGTCCTTCAGGTCTACCGCTGCGAACCAATCTAGATGCTGAACACCAGCCAGAATATTTCTCTGTGTGAGCATTTTGAACGGGAGTTTTAACAAGGCCCGATTGAAAACTCGCAGGTCCAGGATTGGTCGTAAGCCGCCACCTTTCTTGGGTACAATGAAGTAAGGGCTGTAGAAACCCTTCCTCATTTCGGTTGGAGGGAGGGCTCTACCGCGCCCTTGGCTAAGAGGGTAGCGATTTCCGTGCGCAGGGAACTGGCATGCTCGCCGTGTACTGCGGAAAAGCAGACGCCCCTGAAGGGGGGCGGGAGCCGGGCAAACTGAATTCGTAACCGAGTCGAATAGTCTGGTGCAGCCAGCATGATGCGTTGGGAAGTGAAAGCCACGCTTCCCAGCTCTGCGCTAGGGGCACCAAAGGGATGAGTATTTTGGACGTACCCGGCGGGGCCTCGTAGCGGGGGCGGAACAGGTAGTGCAGCGTCGGGTGGCTTCGTTGCGGCCTGAGGCTGAGGTGCTGAGAATAGACTCAAAGCACTTACCTTGCTCCGCGCAACCGGCAGGGGGCGGGTTCGTGACTGAGGAGGAGGTCTGATGCTGGCGTCCTCTGGACTCGTCTGAACCGGCCGGCCGGGGGACAGTCGTGGGCAGGCGGAAGGTTGGATCGCCGCGTCTGGTGTACCGGGACTGTCGTAATCTGAAAGCAGATTGCTGTGAGAACGGCATTTGTGGGCCAGGTGACCCAGAGGCAAAGGAAATAGCTCTTTTATTGAGAATGTGGGTACCACAGCCCCCGTCAGGGGGTGTGGCAAATGAAAAAACAAAGGATTCTCCACCCGGCTCTCCACCGGGGGACGGAGCGGTCTTATCACCTCCGGAGCTAGCGTCTTCAGCTCTGGGTCTGCTGTCTCAGGAACGCTTGGGAGCCTTCCGGGTCCTAGAGGGGGTTCGTGAGACAGGGGGCGTGCGCCGCCTGTGGGGTGCTCGACGCTGGGGCTGAGAGCTGGGCCTGGGTTGAGGCGGAGCAGGAGCTGGTTTATTCGCAGGGGGACGCCCTCGGCGGGCAGACGGGGCAGGGCCCGTAGCGGCAGGTCTGCGGCGGGGCATGAAGTGAGAGATGGCCTCCGTCTGCTTCTTCACCGTGGAGAACTGTTGGGCGAAGTCCTCGACGGTGTCGCCGAAAACGCCAATCTGAGAGACAAGTGCATCCAGGAAGCGGTTCTTGTCGGCCTCACGCATCTCGACCAGATTGAGCCAAAGATGGCGTTCCTGGACCACTAGGGTGGCCATCGCCTGTCCGAGTGCCTGCGCTGTGGCCTTCATCACTCTCAGGGCGAGGTCGGTCGCTGAGCGCAGTTCCTGCAGCACATCAGGATCAGGTCCACCCCCGTGCATGTTTCTGAGTGCTTTGGCCTGGTGGACTTGCAGGAGGGCCATCGCATGCAGGGCGGAGGCAGCGCGTCCAGCCGCACTGTAGGCCTTCGCATTGAGCGAGGATGATGTCCTACAGGGCTTGGATGGGAGTACGGGGCGGCCACGCCAGGAGGTAGGGCTACCGGGGCATAGATGGTACGCAACTGCCCTATCGACCTGGGGAATCGCCCCGTATCCGTGGCGCTCTCCGCCGTCGAGGGTGGTGAGAGTGGAGTGGGTGGCACCTAGACGGGCGGAGAGCGAGGCTGTCCATGTAGACGTCAGCTCGTCATGCACCTCCGGGAAAAACGGGACCGGGGGGATGCGAGGCCGCGAACGGCGCGCTGCCCCCAGGAACCAGTCATCTAACTGTGAAGGCTGTGGGGAGGATGGAGGGTTCCAATCCAACCCCACGTGAAGTTTTGGATAAAGTTGACAGACCCAATAAGAAGAACTTTACTTTTATTACTGTTGAGCATTAAAAAAATATTAGTCATCCAGTTTTTTAGGAGTAATTGATGCCAATTTTACTGATGAAGGAAAAGTAGCAGTAGATAAAGAAGTGTAGCTGTAATAATGGGGTAATTGAGTGAATGCAAGCTTTAAACATAATAGTAGGCAAAGGGTCAAGTGAACAAGTGGAAGAGTTAGACTTTATAATAAGTTTAGTAATATATTCTACAGTTGGAGTTTCAAAGGTAGATGGAGAAGTTGCAGGCCACAATATTTGGCTATTCCAATCTAGGTAATCGCTAGACACTGAAGCAGAGCAAGCCAATTGTTGATGCTATTAGCAATTTTAGAGCTAAAGAATTCCGCTAAGGCTGAACATTGACTAGGGGAAATAAAGTGAGAAGAAACAGCTTCTGGAGGCTTCATAATTTGTCATAAACAAAATCTGTTTATTACTCTGTCGAGAACTAATAATGTTTGCGTAAAAAGATGATTTAGCAGCATTAAGTGCAGTCTTGTATGAGATAAAATGATCAGAGTTTGTCAGTTTGTGTACAGCAAGTCCAGTTTTATACAATTACTCCAATCGATGACCTACAGCTTTTTGGTGCTGGAGTTCAGATGAATACCCTGGAGAAGAATGAACAAATGAAAATGTACGGGTTTTCACAGGAGCCAGAGTATCAAATATATGAGAGAGACAATCATTTTAATAATTTACCAAAGGCACAGGTAGGGTTTGGGTTAGCCTGTATTATTTATGGATAGCTTTACATAAAACAAAAATAGACATCTATATACTGCCTAAAAAAGCAAAACACAGAGCTAACACTTAAACTGAGAAACACGACTTTAGAATTTTTAATCGTTCAGCCAAACGTGAATTATAAAATAGTCTCTCTCCACTTTCAATCTGTGCATAGTTGAGCAAAACCTGTTTGTCACAGGACAGATCATAATCTAAATAATTATATTGCAGTGATAACTCAATTTTGACAAAATGTGTAGTGAGTAACCATGCTTACATGCAATTATGAAAGCGATTTGTTATAGGGTTGTTACAGCAAGCAGCATTTTGAAACATCATTTAAACAAGAACGCTGATTTCCCTACACCGTTAAGGGATTAAAAACCTGTTAACATTTTTCAGGGCACCCACACTCTGAATTGTTCTTTGTTTACATTTGTTCAAAGTTACTCTATAGTTTTAATGTAAATAATGTATATAATCTTGTCAAACTTATATCATTAAAAAGTGCTAAGCCTCAGACATCGATGTAAGACCACAATTTTACAGTACAAATGTTAGTGGCAGAGTAATATCTTAATTTATGTCAATATGTCAAAATATAAAAGTGAGCATTATGAAAATGAAACCATTATTATGAAACATGTACCCATTTAATGATGTAAAATTCTGGGGCTGGTTGCACCAGCTATAAGTTGCAACTTAGGCTTGTTGTGGCGTAAATGGGCACTAAGTCACAATTTACGCACTACTAAATATTTGATAATTTAACCATTAAACTTAGATAGAACGTAACCCTACGTATAAACTAAATATTTACTGAAGCCTCCAACCAGGAGTAACAGTTGGAATAAAAAAGCAAACTGATATTTTATGACATAAATGAGCTTATGTTTTGTGTGACAGACTTCAATCCTTTCAACATACAGTATGATGTTGACATCATGAGTTTACACTTATTTACATTTACCAAAGAGAAAAAAGCTTACTTTTAAGCGCGGCTCTTCAGCATGAAACTGTTCAAATGGTGCAGTTTTCAGGGTGCATTGCTCGGAGTCAAGTTTCAACATGTTTTAGCATTTATGTATCACCCCTTATTTATTCTAGATACAGCACCTATATATTGTTATTTTCACAGGGCAGATATACTATTTATCAAATCTACTTTTATTATGTGTTATATTTGATTGGGGATATAATTTAATGCAGCTGACAGTTTTGTGAGCAAACAAGGTTTGAACATCAACCATAACAAGATCAAATTTAAGTTAATGGCTGTTTAACACTTCTGTGTACAAATTTTAGGCTGTTTATTGGATAATTACAGGTAAACGTAATATTATGCAACTACACATTACTTTACGGAGAGCGTACAACCTGCTAATTAAGTCTTGTCTTAAGAAATAACCAAATTATGCACTGACTCAGTTACAAACTAACTAGTAGTTACTAATCCCTTAGTGTGAAATTTACGTCCCAACTTACATGAGACCTTACGCACAGCTGGTGCAAACCTACTCTGCTGTTTTGTCCCAAGCAGGCTTTAGTGAACAACATCCATTATAACATTTACTCCAGAAGTATGCACATTTCCAGAAATATCGATGTGTTCTTGTAATTACTTCATGAAGAATTATTTATGTCCATTTTCCAATAAATTATGCAATGAAATGCATTGATATTCTATAATACTGTAATATTTTTATATGGTGATTTACAATCCTACGGGAAGCTAGATGCACACAAGTTCATTTCTCATTCCAAATATTTCCAAGACTTCCTCATACCATGCCATAGTAGGATAAATTACGTATAAAGTAGTTTATTAATAATAAAGACTAACCCTAACCTTAACCCTAAATTCACCCCTAAGTGACATTTTTTGTTGTTGTTGTTGTTGGGAAGTCGGCATGCTGTTTTCAAAAGTTCCTTATCTACACTATTTATTTAATGCATATTTAGACTGATTCTCAAACTGTAATGACTGCTCACACAAACAAAGATTGTAATTCGCTAAATCTCTAACATTTATTTTACAATGTTGCATTCTGGCTTTCACTAACAAATGTCTAGGTTACGGATGTAACCGCCGTTCCCTGATGGAGGGAATGAGACGCTGTGTCGAAGAAGCGACACTAGGGGTCTCTCTTGAGTGCCGAATATACCTCTGATCTATTTCCGAAACCGGAAATACGGGTATAAAGGAGAGGAAATGCATCTGTTTCATTCAGGATTTTTCTGAGGAGCCGAAAATGGTTCGGCCGCAACAGTGGCTTTGTTCAGCGACGTGGCTGGGAGGACACAACGCCTCTTTCCCTCCATCAGGGAACAGAGGTTACATCCATAACCTAGACGTTCCCCGTCTGTCGCTCACTTCGACGTTGTGTCGAAGAAGCGACACTAGGGGTCCAATTGAAATCACGGCATCCACTGAGCCATGTACGGGTACTGCTGACACAGGAGCAGGCAGGTAATTTACTTGCCAAAGCGACCACCGCAGGAAGGGTCGATGTCGAGGCAATATTGAGATGTGGAAGTACGTGTCCTTCAGGTCTACTGTTGTAAACCAATCTAGATGCCGTGTTTTTGCATTAGCAATTTGAACGAGTTGAAAACTCCCAAGTCCAAGATTGGTTGCAATCCGCCGCCTTTCTTTGGTATGATGAAGTAAGGGCTGTAGAAACCCTTCTTCATCTCGGCTGGAGGGACAGGCTCTATCGCATCTTTGAGTAAGAGAGTCGCGATTTCCGTGCGCAGGGTCTTGGCATGTTCTGCGTGAACTGCGGTAAAGCGGACGCCCCCGAAGGGGGGGCTGGCAAATAGCGTCCAAACTACGAGCTAGTGGCACTAAGGGGATGGTTATTTTTGACATACCTGGTGGGGCTTCGCAGTGGGGCGGAGCAGGTAATGTGGCGTCGGGAGGCAAGGATGTGTCCCGATGCTCTGGTGCTGAGAGAAGACTCAAAGTACTTACCTTGGGGGCGGGTTAGTGACTTAGGAGGAGGTCCCATAGAGGCGTCCTCTGGACTCGTCAGAACCGGCCGGCCGGGGCACAGTCATGGGGCTGAAGGTGAAAGGTCCGCGTCCAGCGTGCCGGGTTGAGCTGTTGAGGTGTGGCTGCAGAGTCCTGTGAGAAAGGCATTTGCATGAGGTGGAGCTTCATGTTTCTTAGCTGCAGGAGGACGCCCTCGGTGAGCACACGGGGCATGGCCCATTCCTGAACCACAAGAGTGGCCATCGCCTGCCCGAGTGACCACGCTGTGACCGTCGTGGCCCTGAGGGCGAGGTCAGTTGCTGAGCACAGTTCCTGCAGCACTTCGGGATCAGGACTACCCAAGTGCAGATCTTTAAGTGCCTTGGCCTGATGGACTTGCAGGAGGGCCATGGCATGCAGGGCGTAAGTGGCCTGTCCAGTGGCACTGTAGGCTCTAGAGGTCAGTGAAGACGTCATGCTTACGGCCTTGGACGGGAGCACAGGGCGACCTCGCCAGGTGGCGGTGTTCTCGGGCCACAGGTGGATTGCAACCGCTCGGTCCACCTGGGGGACCGTCATGTACCCGTGGGCCGCTCCGCCAGCTGGAGTGACTTTCCTTCTGTTGAAGGAAAGCCGCAACCGCAACATTGCCATGGTCATGTTCTCGCAGTGAGAACATGAGGCATCCACAAACACTGCCTCGGTGTGATCACAGCACAGACACGACACAACGCTTGTGGCCGTCAGAAGCCAAGAGCTCTCTACCGCATCCAGGAACTACACAGGGGCATAAAGAAATCTTTAAAAACGCGTCCTGAAAAGGACGTTCAACGCCAGCTGTGTTATTGCTCTTTTAGCAAAATAACTCTTTTAGAGAAAATCAACTCTTTTAGTTGCGCTGTCGAAGCGCCCAGGGGCAAACTGCACTGCCGTGCAGAGAAGGGAGAAAGCTGCTGATATGCACCGTAGATCCAACAGCAATCGCTCTGAGATGAGAGGAACAGTGTGTAACTCGCAGCTCGCTGCATACACAAACATCGGCTCCGAAGAAAATTTCTGAATGAAACAGATGCATTTCCCCTCCTTTATACCCATATGTCCGGGGGTGGGACATGCAAATTCTGTCTGCCAAGTTCTCATTGGCCTTTTCTCATAGATCAGAGATGCATAAGGCACTCAAGAGAGACCCCTAGTGTCGCTTCTTCGACACAACGCCGAAGTGAGCGAAGTTTCAGTGCACAGAAAGAATCACAGGTGGAACGAGAGCGAGAACGAAAGAAGGAAAAAAAGTCTGAAATCAAATAACAAGCTTTACACTTTGTCAATACCTTCACATCAAGGGCACTCAAATAATGGGATTAGTAAGCAGCGGTACAGCATCAACAGCATGCATATATAATTTTAACTGATTTTCTATTGCTTGGAGAAGACTGAAGGGCTGAAGGTGACTTTCTCTGGCAGTTTGAAGCAAGACTCGTCTGCAAGGCCTTTAGTGGAGAATAGGTAGTTTGTTGCCACATTTAAAGCCATGTCTGTTCACTGTTGATGTTCATGTGTTTCATTTACGTTCAATGATTCTCTCTCGTCTTCTGCGGTGAGTGAGAGAGTGAGACCTGGTGGTACTATCATATTGAGGCTCAAATTTGCTTCCTAGAACTTTTACACTCATTTTTACTTAGTGGTATAATGAATTTCCAACTATCCAATCTACTGAGACCGATGTCAGAAATGACCTTTTTCATTAATGTGTATTAAACTTTCTTAATGCAATCCGTTGTTCTCCAAAAACACTGCTAAAGTTAACATTTACTAGCATATTGTGATTTTGTTCAGTGCTGGCAGTTATTTGTGATTAAAGATAGGACATGTTATTAAATAATTTTCTAGAGATTGCAGTTTTGATCAATCTTTGGAATTGATAGATGTAAACAATCATACTTTTTGTGTACAAATGTCTTCAATAAGACAAAAAAAAATTCTTAATATTTGAATGCGGCCCATTGGAGTATTCCGATTTTCAGGATGGTAAACACCCCCTTGAGCAAGACACCTTTGTTTCTCACAGAGAACAGTAATTTGCTGACACCATTTTTTCGACCAATGGTTGACTGTCATATAGTCATATAATTATAAAAAAAATATATCAGATATCAAAATGATATGTACAGTATATATGATTACATTTATTTTTTTATTTTGTTTTTATTTTGTTTTTACCATGGCTGAGACCTTCACAGTTTCCCCTCTAAAATCTGTATGAATCCGTATGTAAATGCTGGTTATATTATGTTATATTAGTATAGTATATTAGCTGGTTATATTATGTTATATTAATTGCCATTGTGTGTATTTGTGTTTGTGGCTGTCCATGGCTGATGATTAACACACATTGCTCTTATGGGGTTAAAATAGACATGTGTCAAACTATACGCCCCATGTGTTTTACATCCATGTGTAACTATCTCTCCTGTGTCTTTCGGGGGATGAAAATTCTTGGCTGTCCCCCTTTCTTTGCTGCCTCATTACCCTCTAAGTCAGCGCAGTGACCTTTCAATGGTCCAACCTGCCTCCGCCCTAGTTCTGTGTATCTCCACTGATGTGCAGCATCATAGCAGGAGAAATAGCTGGTTAGGCTTGAATAGATTATGACACCATATTTGTGGGATTTTCCAACAAGGAGATTCAAGGAATGCTATATATGCTGTAATGGATTCAGGAGCAGATACCCCCCCAGAGATTCATTCGAGGAAATGTTGCACAAATGAAGAACACTTTTTTGAGATCTATTGACTGAAGACCATTGACTCTGCTGTCATAATGAGCAAATTTGTCCAGTTCGCTGTTAAATGGACCGTGATGGATTCATGTCTGGATAGATGGCCCTACAATCAATGTAGCTTTCGTTCGTAGATGGCTATGGCCTAGTGTCCATTTTGTGTCTTGTTGTGAAATAGTCTTATAATGTGCTCCCTGACAGATCATAGAAAACAGAATGCTCTATATCTGTGGCAATGAAAACAGATACTCAGTCCAGTGCTAGACATCAAAAGCTTATATACTTTTATAGTCTGACCTTAACAGCAAAACAATTTAATAACTGGTAATTTTAATTTAATTCACTTTTAAACAATGGTGCTGTGTGCTAGATCATATTGGGACATAGTGCAGCATTTTCAAATAGAGCAGTGATGATACAATCATATTGTACAGTATATCACAATTCTTTTTCCAAATAGTATTGCATTTACACTTCAGATTTACTATTACTATTTTTCTTCAGATGTATTATTATTTCAAGTTAAATGAATGAAGATCTAAATGTAAATATGATCATCCCCTTATAATAATAGTTAAGCATTAAGACAACCTTATTCATTTGATAATTTTAGTTGTACTCCTTATAAGGAAATAAAATGTCTAGGTTACTGGCATAACCCCCGTTCCCTGATGGAGGGAACGAGACGATGTGTCGATGTAGCGACACTAGGGATTTCTCTTGTGAGCCTCGGTTGCCTCTTTGAGATAAGGCCACTGAAAAATTGGCGAATAGAATTTGCATGTCCCTACCCCGGACATATTGGTATAAAAGGATGGAATCGTGCATCCATCTGTTTAGTCAGGTTTTGCACTGAGGAGCCGAGAATAAGGTTCGGCCATTACAGCGGTTGGTACAGTGTTTTGGCAAGAGGGACACAATGTCTCGTTCCCTCCATCAGAGAATGGGGGTTAACTAGACGTTCCCCTTCTGTCACTCACTCAACGTTGAGTCGATGTAGTTACACTAGGGGTCCCTATCCAATAACCCCAAGACACTGAACCGTGTTATGTGAACAGCTGATGCATGTGCAAGCAAGCTTTTGCATGCCAAAGGAGCTTTAATAACACAGCGACCGGGGGCAGAGGGAGCTGCCCAAGGAAGGCTCAGGTCCACAGACAGTGGGACCGTACCACAGAAATATTACACAGGGGGTTACCGTCATAACCGACAACTGTGGACCACCTATTCCATTACAGAGTAATTAGTACCCGTAGTGGGTCTGGTCGGGAATTCCTCAGCTGAATTAATGAGCCAGAGGCTAGGGAGGAAGGACATCCAGGGAGCGCAAGTTTGTGGGCTCGCCTGGGAGTAAGAGCGCACTTGTTCGCCTCAGTGGAGGGGAAAAGCGCTATGCGCAAGCGGTACACCTGGTCAGCTGTTCCGTATTACCGAGTTCTATGTGCTCTGACAAAACACAGGATGAGACCGACTCAACCCAGAGATTATAGAATCTTGCAAAGGAATTGGGTGTTGCCCAGCCCATCGCTCTGCAGATGTCTGCTAGAGAGGTGCCGTTGGCCAGTAGCCACAAGGATGCCACACTCCTCGTAGTGTGTGCTCGAACCCGTCTGATAGGCCAATGCAATGGCGCCGAAGACACAATGGGAAAGCCTCTGTTTGGAGACAGCGTTCCCATTCCACTGTTCACCAAAGCAAACAAAGAGCTGCTGCAAAGCATGCACTGGACACAGCAACGATAAGGCTGGGTCTGCCTCCTGCCGGGGCAGCGCTTGCAGTTTCACTACCTGGTCCCTGAAAGGGGTCGTAGGGTACATAGCCCAGTTGGGGTCTTAGGATGACAGAGTTGCTGACAGAGAATGCTTGCAGGTCCCTAACCATCTTGATGGAAGCGAGTGCAATCAGGAGGGACGTCTTCAGGGAGAGGGCTTTTAGCTCAACTGACTCTAGCGGCTCGAAGGTGGCTCTCTGAAGTCCTGTAAGGATCATGGAGAGATCCCTTGAGGGGAACAGGCTTGGCCTGGGAGGATTCAACCTCCGGGTGCCTCTAAGAAACCTGATGATCAGGTCATGCTTCCCAAAGGGCTTACCATCCACTGCGTCATGGTGAGCCGATATAGCGGCTATAAAAACACCATCAAGGTGAAGGGGGACAGCTGCACCTCCACCTCTCCTGCAGGAATGAGAGCTCTGACCCGACTGCGGACCTCTGTGGGTCTTCTGATTGGGAAGAGCACCAGTTTGTGAACAGATGCCACTTCAGGGAGTAGAGCTATCTGGTAGAGAGAGCTCTGGCTTGGTTGATCGGGTCTACGAGAGCTGGTGGTAGGCCACTTAGATCTTCCACGTCCCGTCCAAGGGCCAGACATGGAGGTATCGGAACAGATCAAACTTGCCCCGAATCAGCGGGAGAAATATCCACGTGCGAGAAATACAGCCAGCAACTCTAGGAGGTTGATGTGGTCCTGTCCAGGAGCCGGCAGCTGCGTGCCCATTGCACACGGTGCCAAAACCCAGTTTGGAGTCGTTTTTTCGTTTCTGGACAACTGCTGTAGGAGCACACCTATCCGCAGAAAACAGAGGTCTGTCCAGAGGTTGAATAGCTGACGGCAAGAAGGGGTGACGATCACACGGTATGTGCCGTGGCGCCATGCCCATCTCAGGACTTGAGTCTAAAGCCAGTGCTGAAGCGGTCTCATATGCGGCGATGTCATCATCCAGCTTGAGGGGTCTGAAGGAGACATCAGACTGGCCGTGGGGCGAGCCGGTCTCACATCGGACCTGGACTGAAGCAAACGAGCATGCCGGGGGGCAGATGGTTCGTGGGGATTTACCCGGCGAAACCTGGCCCGCTGAACTCCCCAAATTTCCTCCATTGCCAGCCGTGTCAGCCTCAATCCCATGGGAAGAAGGCACGATGCGGGAGGGCGGCTGGAGTGGCATTTCCTTTCAGAAAGAAAAGCCGCGACCGCAATTTTGCCATGGTCAAATTCTCGCAGTGAGAACAAGAGCCATCCACAAACTCTGCCTCGGTGTGATCGTGTAAAAAATTCTGATTGAGTGACAGAAGTGGAACAGAATATATTGGGTTTGGTAAATTTTGTGGTTGACATGGCATGCTGAACAAAAGTTAAGTAAACTGGGCGATAGAGCCTGAAACTGATCACTCAGATTTACTCACTCTCCTACATACATACTGGGTATCTCCTGCATGCTTGGCACAGTTTCAGTTGCAATATAGTTTACAGTATATTGTGATGCATTTTGACTGTATATCTCAATGTGTTTTGTATGGTAAGGTAGTTACCCATTTGAAAGCTGTATAATGTATTTACAGTAAAGTAATTTTTTTTTTTAGATGTCATTCCTTCACAGCTCTGCAAAAGAATAATGAACAGACTAAATGCAAAGCTTCCAAAAAGGGATCTTTTTAATGTTGGCTCCTTTCCACAGTCCAGGAGGCACCAGTGAATCGTTGCTGTATCGTTTAATTACTTTAGTGCTGGATGGATCACATTCCTGTCAGACAGGGCTAAGCTTGTAATTAAGTGTGCTAATTAACAGCTGTTGTAGCAGGATCAGGATTTCCAGTGCCTTCAGATAAACGAGGGGTTAAAGCTTTCCAGCTCTGGGCAAATGCTGTTAATTTCTGTCTGGGAAAAGCAGACAGTGAGGGATCTGAATAAGTCCCTTTTAACCTGGTTCACCTCATGACTAAAAACATAAAATAAAGCCAAACTGTGTTTGAATACTATTAATTTGTATACAGTACTTCGTATCGTAATTCCTGGCTTACTAATAGTGATGCTCGTAACACCAAAATGGATCCATGTGCGGCTTGCGGTTGTTGATTACCGCACAATACTTCACGATCACTATATAAATGAATGACTGTATGCTCATAAATTATTAAATAAATAAATAAAGCAATGCCTCCACAATAATGTCATATCAAACAGAAATATGTGTAGAGTTACCAAACTACATTTAACTTTTGAGGCCACTCCCATTTTGGTTCTTTTTTACATGGCATCACAACGGTCAAGGGAGAGAAGATGGAGCTTTAATGGAATTCTGATTTTCCAAGTTGTAATTACGATTTTAATGAAAATGTGAATGGTTGGAAACTCGTAATTACAGTTATTCCAACACAACCTTAACGTACCATATCTCTCATATTGCTTTTGTTTTTAAAGACTACATGAAATTCTAATTGGAGTTTAGAAGCTTTTAGTCCATACATGTTAGCTCTGAAGGTGGATGTTCTATTAGCTAGCATACTCTAAAAAGAAAAACACTTTTATATGCATATATAAATGCATTTTAAATTTACAGTCTTTTTCTTCTGCTAAAATATTGATGATCAGTGTTAGGTAATGGTACTTTTAAAATTAACTTGTTTGAATATTGTGTTACTCCTTAAAAAAGTAACTAAATTAATTTAAAATGTAAAGCATTACTTTTGCATTACTTTTTTTCTCCTGAGACGCTCTTCTGCTGGGCATTTAGTAAAATACTAGAGATGTGTAGAGACATTGCAGGTCATGCTAGCTACTGTACAATTTATAATTTATATACAAATTTATATTTTTCACTTAAGTCATCTCAGTGCATGCTTGTTTTGAGCTGATCCATGGTGGCAACATCACTGGTTAATCAAATACAACTGCAAACATGCATGTTGATACAACTTGAATGGAATTGTTTTTAATGCAAGCAAAATGTCTTCAAAACTTTATGTCTCACAAATCAAATTACTTGTTTTTTATAGGACAAAAATTTTGAATATTTATGAAATTTAAGACATGTTGAGTTCTTACAAATCATGTAGTACGTTGCTTGCAGCTGCTGATCCAGAGTCCGATTTTTTCATCCCATTCTCCCAGTTAAGGGGAGCTGTATCATGGAGCAGTTTGGCTTCACAAGTCCATGAATTGAGCGTGTATTTCACCCTGTATATCATGCCATGGTCAGTGGAAGACTAGTCTTATAATCCCTCTGCTAAATGTGTTTACTGAATTTTTTTTAATGCAGCATGCATTTACACATGTATCAATCGTGTTTTACTCAACCGAATGAGGAATGTTAAATGCTATAACAGAGCAGTTCAGATTCAAACTGATCCTAGAGTAGTTACGGGCAGCTTTAAAGCAAAGCAATTCGGATGCACAAACAGTCAGTGATCGTTCCATGTTGTATATATCTGTACAACCATGCCGTGGCCATGGGAAGACTTCTCCGGCTTATGCCTGTGCTACATTATACCACGAAAATGTGTTTACACACTTTTAAATGCTGCCTACATGAATCGCGAGAATCAATCGCGAGAATCAAAGTATTACTTACCTGAATGTGACATTTTTGACAAAATGTTGCCTTATGAGAACACATTTCTTAACTGTGATTGTCATGACAATGGCAAAGTTATAACGGCTGCTCATTTAAGCTCCAGTACACAAATAAATGCACCACTGCAAATGAGGAGTACAACTGCATTCCACTGAAGCATTCAGTTTACATTCCTTTGCCAGCAGATTTTGGCCATTTTTAAAACATAAATCTCAGAGAGGGCTAAAAGAAGACTTGTTGTGCTCTGCCCATCACTGATATGCATGGCTCACATACTTTCTAGAACTACAATACCCATCATGCGTACACTACAATGCCCATCATGCACACACATACTACAACTTCATCGAACATCTCTAGGAAGCCTCCCACTCCCCAGAACTTCAATGCCCATCATGCCTCTTCGAAATTTGCACACTTTTACTCCTGATTTATCACAATACAGGGAAAGGAGGGGTGTACAAAAGCAAGTTGTTACTTATTAAAAAAAATAACTCCGATATTATGGTCTAAAATAAAGAAAATATTGCATTACTTTACTCGTTACTTGAAAAAGTAATCAGATTATGTAACACGTTACTGTTATTGTGTTACCCTCAACACTGTCGATGATTCATCTTGTATTACACAGAATTTGAATCAACACAGAATCAAATGCTCTTAAGAATGATAATTTTGCTCGCCCTGCAACCAACCAGCAAGCAGCAAATTAAGTTTCATAAATGTGACAAAACAGTGAACGTGATTTCACCAAGTTGCAATTGCTCCTGGATCAACATCCTTCTTGTGCTGGATCATTATTTCTATCAACCAATCATATTTTCAGGTTAGATGCAGGGTTAATGTTAGGGTAAGGCTTAGGGCTAAGGTTTGGGGCTTGTATCATTTCTCTCTAATTTTAGGAGTTGGTTAGGGTTAGGGTTGGGTGGACAATATCCACTTTTCTACAATCAGGCTGAATGGTTCTAAACACGGTCAGTAATAGTTCCAGTAGCATTTCCACTTGAGCTCAATCCATTACAATATGATTACAAACCATTTTTGGGCTGGATTTCTCAGCACGGTTCACTAGCCATATCAGCTGTGCTGGTGCAAAGGCTTTAGAGATGTGGTGACTCATGATCAGACATTTGCTCAGCCTTGTTCGGCCAGTTGGTGGAAAAGCTCCTAATGTTTCTTTGATAGGACTGTTATTCCTGGACATACAAAAGATGCTGATCCAGGAAACATGTACTATATGGCAAAATTACGGCGACCTTACATAACATGTCTCTTTGACATGTTCCGTCTGAACTTTAGGTTTCAACAGGAAATATGTCAGCAAAGGACAGAAAACTGTGCTCGTCCAGCAATGTCATTGGTCTATAAAGGGATAGTTTGTTCAAAAATTTAAATTCTCTCATAATTTACTTGGCCTATTACCATCCCAGATGTGTATGACTTTATTTTTTCTGCTAAACACAAATTTTTTGAAGAATATCTCATCTCTTTTGGTTCATACAATGACCGTGAATTGCTACCAGAATTTTAAAGCCCCAAAAAGCACTAAAAGGCCACACAAAAGTAATCCATAAGACACTCGTGTTGAAATCTGTATTTTCATAAGCGATATGGTAGGTGTGGGTGAGAAACAGTAAAGAATTGCTTTACTATGAATGCTCCTCCCTGCCCAGTAGTTGGCTATATGCATAAAGAATGTGAATTGCCAAAAACATAAGAAAAAGACTTGGACAACATGGGACATTCAACCAAATTAAAGTCATTTGCAATCATTGTATGGTGGAATTTAACATTGAAGCTCAACAGGTATGACATTTCATCAATGAATGAAACATGTGTTAATGATACTGGTGCATGGGATGTCCCTACTGGGCTTCTAAACTGCAGGAGCTTAACCAGCAAGCCTCCCTTGGCAGGTTATATGTTTGATTTATTTTTCATGAGCAGAAATTAGCTACATTTAAAAAAAATAATATATATATATATATATATATATATATATATATATATATATATATTTAGAGGCATATTTCAGCAAATTATAATTCAGACAAATCAGTCATGTTAACACCAAAAACAAGGATTGTTGTTTTAATCAACTGACAGCCATGTAACCAAAAACGCATGAGCAGCACTACATAGAATGTGGAAGAAGTTGTGTATATACTCCAGTGCTCCGAATTCGTAGCTAAGTCACACATTAAGTGAATGTTTGAATGAATGTTACATTTATATATTGCTTTTCTGACACTACACTCAAAGTGCTTTACACAGTGAAAAGGGTACTCTCCTCAACCTCCACCAGTGTGCAGCATCCACCTGGATGATCCGACAGTAGCCATAGTGTGCCAGTATGCTCACAACACACCAGCTATTGGTGGAGAGGAGAGAGTGTAGTTATAGAGCCAATTAATAGATGGGGATTATTAGGAATCCATAATAAGTCCACTGAATTGATACAAGACAGAGAATGGAGCTCCCCGCAGGGCTGAATGACATGACTGTGTGGGTGTGAGGTGCAAAGATGGCATGTGATGTCCTCTTCCTCGCCCTTGCTGCGACTCTAAAGCACCAACAGTTGCGAGAGCATGCCTGAGGATTATGTTCAAATTGATCATGACATTACAGTTTTACACAGGCATGCACCATTGATTAGCATGAGGCGATTTCAGCACCTCCTTTGATGGCCTAATTGAAGAGCCAATGATCTTTTGTAAATCCAGCCAGCTATCCGAGCCCATGGCGACTAGTGTGAAACATGCAGCTGCTCTGCTGAGCTAAGACATTTCTCTATTTAGGAATTATTGCACAATGATGAGTCAGCTGTTTCTTCTGACACTGCAGCGCAGAAACTGTTTCCCGGAATATATTTAGCTAATTTGGTTTTCCTATATATCTAGAGAGAAGCTGTTCATTTTGACCCCGGTCTCTTGCTTACAAAACCCAGAAGGCTGTTCTAAATTCATGGTAAAGAAAATACTTTCTCTGCATTTGTTACTACTGTCAGTGCATTATCACTGTAATTGAGTAAAACATCCTACTGGAGAAAAAAAAAGAAGAAGAAAAAAGTTGGTTTAAGTTGGTCTTTAAAATTGTATCCCAACCTGACCAAGCTGGTATAGCTGGTTTTCCAGCCTAGTCAAGCTGATGCTGAGCTGGCTTGTCCAAAGCTGTAAAGTGCCTTAAACCCCTTTAAATTCAACCAACAGACCACAATGTGAGACAAGAAAACAACTTGGGTTGCTTTAAGTTTTTTTATTTTGTTTTGTTTTTGTCAGTTACAGTGAAAACATTGCGGTAACATTTTTGGTTTAATCCCTTCACTGATGAAATTTTGTTTCACTATAAAAAGTCAAGTAAAATAGCAGCTACATTGTAGTAGATTGATTACAGAATCTGGCTCTAATTTGTTTTTATTTCATTAAGGGATTTCATTGGTTTGATAAACTTGACCTTAAAAACAGTGACCTCCGATTTTTCTTTGGCACCTTCACCTAATCATATTCAATATTAACTACTAACCCACTGTTTCCTAACACATACCTGCTAGTGTGTCATAAACAGGGACGTGTACAGAAATTTTGGGGGCAGGGGATCAAGTGGAAAAAGGGCACTTCTCAAAATTATTTAAAAAAAAAATATTTGTCAATTGTATGCAAATTAGCACTTTTTAATTAGTTAATACCTAATTTTCATATCATTGTGGCAATTGTGATGACGTTATGAGACACAAATTTTACTGTATTCACCTGTAGTGTCTCCATTAAGTACAGTACAATAGCCTGTATGGATATATTGCCTTTGCTAAACTTTAGCTAACTTATTACATTAGTTAGTAGCTCATGAGTCATGCATGTTAGCAAGACACAAGTTAACTATATTTGTCTTATGACTTTTGGCTAATTAGTTGTAAAGCACAGGTAGCTTAGTCTTTTGTTCATCACCACTCACCTCCACACAAGCCAAGAAAAACACAACTGGGATAGGAGCTGGGAGGGGCTGCTGCCTGCCTGTCTGCCTGTCTGTGTGTCTGATGTGCCGATGTGTGCTGCGCTGCTGTGCGGAGACGTGGATGGAGGGAGAGGAAGAGAGAGAAAGAGGGAGGGAGATATTATACATTTTTATAAATGTGATTGTTGGAGAAAATTATAGTAAAGCAAGAGCATAAGCATTCATAACTTAACAAAGATTTGAAACATTAGTCTTACTATACTCTAATCACGATCCACAGTATCAATCCCATTCTGTAAATGCTTCACAAAACTCAGCGTGGCACACTTTAAATCTTTCCAATGGAAAATCAATTTCGGATCACTGATGAAAAGTTGGATATACCTAAAAGAATCATGTTATGTCAATTATTGTATTGATTTATTTTTCTAATTAGACTAGATAGAACAGGACCCCCCTTAGTTAAATATTTTACATATAGGGTCCCTTAACTCTTTGGACCTCCCTTGGAAGCCCCCCAACCCAACAAAATACAGGCAACAAGTACTCTACCAACAATTATAGCAGAAATAAGTCTATGCGCTTGTGCACACAAGTATGTGGGCCCTGAGATCATAACACTTCATGGTTTCTTGATAGCCTGGGCTTTGTTTTGACATGGTCTGTTGGCGCGGGTAGAGTCAATGTCCCCCAAGCGGGGCAGTGATGAATCAAACTGCTCGAGAGCAGATGATTTAGCCTGGGCAGGCTCTGTTATATCAATGCCCTTGGTAGCTTTTGTCTGTAACGCTGATGAGATATGAATGGACGTTTGGGACAGCTATCTATGGCAAGCCCTTTTAACATGTATTCCTTAAATCTTACTAGTATCTATTTTTATGTTACTAGTAAATTATTTTTTTATATCTATTCCATTAGATACTAGTACATATTCATTAGATACTAGTACTTATTCAACAAGTACAAGTACTTATTCATTGGGTATTAGTACTTATTTATTAGATACTGGTACATATTCCAATAGTGACTAGCAACTATTCCATTATTAATAGTAACGCATGTACATTTTTTGCCATTGATTTCTATGGGAATCTGTGGTTCAGATAACTCTTATTCACTTATTACTTGTATGTTTTGCAATAGATACTAGTACTTATCCAATAAGTTATACTACTTATTCAATAGTTACTAGTACTTATTTATTAGAATCTAGTAATTATTTAATAGATACTAGTAATTATTCAATAGATACTGGTACTTATTTATTAGATACTAGTTATTATTTAATAGATACTAGTACTTAATTAATAGATACTAGTACTTTTTTATTACATACTAGTTCTTATTTATTAGAATCTAGTAATTATTTAATAGATACTAGTAATTATTCAATAGATACTGGTACTTATTTATTAGATACTAGTAATTATTTAATAGATACTAGTACTTATTTATTAGATACTAGTAATTATTTAATAGATACTATTACTTATCCAATAAGTTCTACTACTTATTCAATAGATACTAGTATTTATATATTAGATACTAGTAATAATTTAATAGATACTAGTACTTTTTAATATTTACTGGTACTTATTTATTACATACTAGTACTTATTAATTACATACTAGTACTTATTTAATAGGTACTAGTACTTATTTATTACATACTAGTACTTATTTAATAGATACTAGTACTTATTCATTAGATACTAGTACTTATTCCGAATGTTACTAGTAATGTTTTTTGTATTACTAGTACGATTATTAATTCTACTCTACAGTCGCCATTTTGATAAGTTATTACGTTGGATGGGTAAAAAAACAAAACAATTGATACTAGTAATATACAAAATGTTACTAGTAACCTTCAGAATAAGTACTAATATACTTGTGAGGGTCTTGTATATTGAAGCACTGGATAGAGCTGATTTAACCAGCACAGGCTAACTGTTCACTGCCAGCCCACATCATCCTGAGGCTGTGAGGGGCAATGCAATCTACAACAGCAATCCACTTCAGAGTGAGACAGATTAAGTAAAAGAGAACAATGCAAAATTGGCCAATCCAAAAAAAGGCATCAAGCACATCTACCTGGGTAATCCAAACAAGGCATCAAAACACACACATACAGTAGACAAACATATGCACTCTCATACAGTAAGTACATCCAAGCAAATTGTTGGGCAATAGAACCAGGGCTGCAGGTAGCAATTCTATGTGTTCAGCGGGTCCCCCTCCAGTCCATTGTCCGACAACCATCAACGTGCGCTACATGGATGGCTTTTGTGGTTACGCGCTGTCTCTGTGTTTATATCCGCGTCTCTTGCTGAATGCATTTAGATGTGCTCTACAATATGTAATAGCCTTTCTCTTGTCCCCCCCTGTACTCCTGGCCCCCTTCAAGCCCAGACCAGGGACCAAAGGTCCAGTTGTACCTCTTATCAGTGGCCCTGAATAGACCTATATTGAATATTTACTATACCAGCCACGGCCCGTGCATTTTAAGTATAGGCCTTCAGAGCGATTCATACCATTAAGAAAACACAGTTTCACAATGAATAAGACATGGTATGCCTGTCATACATTACGTGGCAGTCAACTAATAATATCAGTTGACATTTTAAAAACACGTCCACGCATGAAAGCCAGAACCAAGTAGGTCTAATACCAAGAAAAAGCTTACAATTTGCTTGCAATACATTTTGTTTCATCAAGGTACATGGTTACTTTTCAAATCTTGATCGGACACTGAATGCTCCAGCAGCCTAATTTACACTTAAAAAACTCCTGATGTTGCTATAACAATGCAAAAAGAACCAATTTGCTTGAAGTTTAAATCTGTCCTCCTTTCCTGTTTAATTAATCAATCACACGATCATCCAGAATATTTTAGGTTTATAAATCCATAAGTATCTCTTTCTCATTGGCAATACCAGCAGTGATGACAGCCGACTCATCAGCAAGATCTCACACTCTTCACTTTCAAATTACCTACATCACTTAAAGAGTAATTGTGTCACTCTTGACCGGCTAGAAGGCCTGGACTGAGATACATCCTGAAGACCACACCCACAAGAACAAATAAATAAATCTGATTGGCTGATTAATCTGATAATCTGACTTTAGATGCCTATTCACTTACACTGTTGAGGGATTCTGTGGAAATTCTGAAGGCCTAACGAGGTGGAGCTCAAACCCACAGGAGGCTTTGGCTGAGGAGCATGGCTTCGGGTATGCGATTTGTGAAAAAATTTGTCACACTTTGCTTGTAAGCATCGAGGAATAAATTGTGATTGGATAATTTATATATTTTTTTCATTTATAGATTAATTAGGAGTGAAAATTGATTGAAAATACATAGACAAAAAGGTCAATGCGAATGAAAGGATGAAAAAATATTTATTTATTAGGCATGTTACGCCAGCAGAGAAGGTTTTGCTGGCTCTGAGAAATCGCCACTGCACTATACAGTATATTTCAAATGATTTTGCTGCCAATATTATTACGTTGCGCAAAATAGTGAATATCGCAAAGATATTAATGCATTTTTGTTTTACCTAATAAAGGTAGATTTGTTTCATAAAAACATTATTGGATATCCATGAATCAGTTCAAACTGTTCATTCAAAACTCTGATTCAATTATTAATTTGCGTCATTACTTAAAAAGGTTAACATAACGTTGTGGCTTGTTTTCAAAATTGTGTGGGTAAAAATCACTGTTTAGGTCTATGCGTTATTATATTGTTGCATATAAATAACAATTAAATATAATTCTTCCTTGTGTTTGTTTAATTTAAACTGTGTGAAGGACATGCCTTGATTATTAAATAATAATAATAATAATAATGTTTTACTTGCATTAAACATTTGGAACCTACTTGGAAACAACAGCTATTTGATCAAAATGCTGATACCAGTGGTATACTGTATTTACTGTAAGTATATTACACCACTGTCATGTTTTTATGGTTCTAAGTCAGACTCAGCAGGGGTCAGTGAGTGCAGCTGCAGCTGTACAGGCTACCAACCACACTTAGTGACAGCAGACAGCACAAGGTGAGGCCGTGTTCCCAAGTTGTTCAAAGTTTCAAACTAGATTTAACTTGACACAGTGCCCTAAAAGCTTTGTGTTTATGACACAATGTATCCAGAGTGTACATAGACACATCCTTAGAAAAGCCCTTATAATATTAAAACAAATGTATTTGCTAAATGAATTGGTGCGGACTCCAGGCCAATGATAGGATTATGTTAAATTATCTGGAAATAAACAACAATGCCTATTGCCTTTTAAAGCCACTTTTTCAATTTCCTAATCAATTCTTTACACTGTAATGTAATGTATTTTAATGATATGTTATTAAATGTATTATACATATATTATATGTATAATTATTTAATAATTTTATAATTAATTATTTTTATTTTGGGGCCTTTCTTAGCAAATAAGAAATAATATATATATATATATATATATATATATATATATATATATATATATATATATATATATTACTATTATCATTGTTATATATATTACACTATATTAGCGATATAGTGCCATAATAAATAAGAATACACCACATGCACACTAAAGTACACATACTGTACACATACATAAACACATACTCTATAAATACAGAAACATGTGCATTAACATGGGTATATGGATTCAAATTGAGATGCCTTCATATTCCCAAAGCTATACACAGAAACTTTTATTATTACATCGTGGTCATTTCAAAGTCTCCTTTCAGCAGTGCAGATCAGAAAGTTGAAATGGTTGGTGCCTCCTGGGAGCTCCAAAGCATGAAAATATGTTTTTACGCCCACATTTGTTGAGGTTGTCAGGACTGACATTTCAAAAAACCTCCTCGGAGACTGTGTACATTGGGACCCACTCACTCCTGCAGATAAAACTCACCTGAATCCAAACCAGGCCAAGTATTTTCTCATTTTTTTTTCAAGATATATTTCAGCGCATTGACTTCATTTCTTTCCCCCACAAACATGCTTACCGCATTTACAGAGGGTGCTCGTTTATCATGTCACTCACCCTCAGGAAAAAGTGTCAACACAAATATGAAAATTTGTGAAAACAAAATATGACACTTTCACCACAGAGGGCTCTGGATGACTGCAGAAATGACACTAAGGATGCAGTATAACTGATTGATTTTAGGATGAGGAGCCCAAATGCAGCACAGATGTGATTTCATAACTGAGTGACCAGATGCGACTGTTTGTCAGTGTCAATGTATTGCACAGATCTCTCTTTCTGTGGCCAGAGGTGCTCGCATAGGCCATTTTTTTCAGTATGGAGCATGACATCTGTGGGACACTGATAAACAACAACCTTTTCAAATAAGTATAAATCTGGTGTATAGAATAAAATTAAAAGTGTATTAAGATTATTCATAATGTTGCTTTAAAATGTTTATAGACCATCAATAAAGAACAGATTCTGGGGAATATTTCTTTATATTATATTATAAAATATTCACAAGTCTGAACTAGGTATACACCGATCCGATACCTGGATCAGTATCGACTATCGGTATCGGCCGATACTGAGATTTCCGTTATCGGAATCGAATCGGAAGATAAAAAGTTGTTTCAGTGCATACATAGTCTGAAGAAGGCTTTTAATCCTGGCACATTGCATGTTGGCCATTTTTGTATGATAAAACCACAATTTACGTTTTGGTATATGCATATACCTATACATACATTCATATACATTTGAATTTATTAAACATTGAACACTGTATATGCACATACAGTACATTCCTGATTAATACACATGCAAATGCACACATCAGCTTAGCATTCTGCAGTCAAAATGTGTTTTTGCATTGCTCCAGCTCTGGTGACTGGATTAGACCACAGCCTCCAGTGTAGCTCAGTGCAGCTCACTCACCAAATTCTTCCCCTCTCAGCTGTCACATCACATGGATTATACAGCAACTCCATCAAGCTTAGATTCCACCTCCAGTCTCAGACAGGTACCTCCCTTCCGAGAACATAATATGTGGATAGACAGACAATTGCATGAAGACACATAAATGAAATAAATAGGCATTCTGACAGAATGTGATGCCGAAATTCGTAAACTAAAAAATTCACAATTCGACAGTGTAATATGAGATGCAAAAACAATTCACTTAAATCCCTTTGATAAGATAAGATCCAGTGTTTATTATTCCATTTAAAAAAAAATATGCAACAAAAATGATTAAGTTCAGGCATGAAACACTGAATGCTGTAAGGTGGTAGGTTCCTTTAACTTTTTATCTATTAACCAATAGGTTCGCTCACATGTGATATGTCAAGCCAATTGGCTCATATGGTGTAAGCTGATAAGTCTTTGATGTGTAATCGGGTAGCCAATCAACTTGCGTACTCTCTCTTTGTGCAAGATTTTGCAAGTAAACATGCTTGATGCAGAATGTCTTGTGTTTTTCTATTGAGCAACAACAGTGGCATGTCCACATGCTTAACTCAGTATATCTGTATATGTTCAAGCAGTAATAAGTCTGTTCTTGCTCTGCAGCAGCAGTAGTGTAGCAGAACTTGTCCACTGAGACCAGAACCCTATCAATATGTCACACCCACATTGACATGCTAAATCTGACAAATTAGACATTAGTTTGGCTTGCTATTTTTTTTTTTACTTTATACACGAGCAATGTCTTGCTTGTAAAAATATATAAAAATTTTTCTCTGCTTTGAAATATTTTATGAGCAAGATATTACTCGTGTATAGAGTAAAAAAAAAAAATAGCAAGCCAAGCTGATGTTTCATCGTCTCTATTGAAGAGCGCGACAGAACAACAGTGATGTGGACAACAGCTCTGATCTTTCTGTGCTGTAATCTTGAATATTGTTCTCTAGCAACAAACATGCATAATTTCTGCCCTGCCCCGCTCTGCACGCATTGCCTCTTTTCCCTGCATGTGTTAACGTGGTTTCAAAGCACCTTTTAGACCATAACGTTTTTCCCTTCTAAATGTATCTTTATTAATCAGTATGTTACGAGCCTTTAATAATAAACAAATCGATCTCTGTTCCAATTTTGTGAAAATTAATTAGATGTCAGGAAAGGATAAGGAAAGACTAAAATTACTAGTTGGTAGACTAGTCTCTCACTTTAATGAAACTATACAAATGTTTTTAAAAATTTTTAAAAAACGTTTTCTGAATTTTCTCTCGGGACACCCCTGAACCCACTTTCAGCATCATTCCAAAGTCACAAGGCCTCCTATGCCCCCATACTTGGGTATCTGAATCTAAAGAAATATAAAATATATTTAATTTTAATGTAAAAATATTCCAACAAATACTGGACTGCTGTCACTATGCTTCAGAACAAATAGATGAGCTTTTAACATTCATTTTCAATTGATAAACAGTAAAAGATCTCGCGCAACGATTCCGCAGACCCCACTGCTTTGACCGTCTCTGGACCCCCTGTGCAGTTTTGTTGAGACTATTTTGACTTTTTAGAATGTATTTTTTCTTTTTGTCTTCCGGCAACTTTGAAATAAAAAAAAGAAAGTGCAATGTGTAAATGTATATCGTGATAAATATCGATATCGAACAATATGAAAAAGATTATCGTGATAACAATATTGGCCATATCGCCCAGCCCTACATACATGGTACTTGTACATCACCCAGCAGAAGATAAAAGATAGTTATTTTTATTGTTGATAAATTGCAACTGTACATTTGACCCCACATTTTTACATAGTTTAACTTAATATGTATTATTTGATGTCATATTGGCTGCTTGCTCTTGAACAACTGCAGAATGAGAAAATGCTTGTTTTCCTTTTTGACCCTAAATGTTCTTTCATTATTATTCCAGATTGAATGAAATTCAAGACTTGCTACTATTCTTGAAATTCAAGACTTGCTAATGTTTAGAGATGCATGGAAATGCAGAATTGACTGACACAAATATTTTTTGTCTGTACATACATTTATGAAAAGTTTAAGAGCCATGCAATAAAAACACTGCAATTCTTAGTCTTGTTGCTTAAGCGAGAGGCAGAGGCAGGCACACTTAGTGTTAACAAAGCACCCTCTCACACATGCACAAACAAACACACACACAAATGTACAAACAAACACACCTTTGTCCTTTTTGTCTCCTGAGTTCCTTTCATGTAATGGAATTTTTATGAGGCTGCCAATCACATGCTCAGTGATATTAAGTGGTGTGTATGTGTGGTTCTGTTAGCATGTGTGTGTGTGTGTGTGTGTGTGTGTGTGTGTGTGTGTGTGTGTGTGTGTGTGTGTGTGTGTGTGTAGTTTACTGATAATAGAATTGATATTACAGTTGTTCAGGCTTTACTTTTTTAAGCCACTAGAGTGTGAGACTGTTTTAGCACACCCATAGGAAAGAAACAACACAAAAGAGATCTCTTTATTAATTCGGTTGTTTTTCCTAGACAGCAATGACATTAAATGGACAGGAAATTTATACTTTCTCTTAAGCCTCATGCTTCTTTGAATTTTCTCCTGACAAAAAGACCCAGTATTCTCATGCCTCTTCTACAGTTTCAGAAGAGATTTTAACATTGTTTCAAATTGTGCTCAGATTTACCAAGAAACAAAAGTCTGCTATCAGAAGTCAGAGATTTCAATGTGAACTCAAACTTTTTCATAAAATTCATTCAAGACCACTATCCACAATAATACCCACAATAACCTATTTTTTTTTTTCCCCCTAAGGAATTCTAAAAGAAATGTCTGATACAAAGTTAATGCTTAAAGGAATATTTCGGGTTCAATATAAGTTAAACTCAATTTGTAAAATGTGTGGCATAATATAGATTACCACAAAAATGTTTGTACTTTTTTCTTTAAAAACAGCAAAAATCTTGGTTACACTGTGGCACTTACAGTAGAAGTGAATGGGGCTAATCCCTAAACAGTAAAACTGTGTTGCCATGACGATGCAACAACGTAAACCCAAAAATGACTAAACAAATGACGAATTAAACAACTTTACATTTTAAATAATATAAAAGTTTTAACAGAAGAATTAATGTAAGTTCTTTTATTAAATTATGAGCTTCACATTTCTGCATTTAAACCTCCAAAAATGTGCCACATTCACTTCCATTGTAAGTGCCTTACACTGTACATTTTATTTTTGCTTTTTAAGGAGGTATGACTCCTTATGAAAAAATTATGAATAAATAAATAAATGTTATTGGTAATCAACATCATGCCACAAATGCTGTCGATTAAATGTAACTTGTATTGAAACCGGAATATTTCTTTAACTCAATTAAGACTCCAGGACTATAAAAGAGCAACCTGTTATTGCAATGCAAAAGTTCTTCTTGGCACATATGCATCCAAACACCAGACACATGCAGATGGTAGTCTACTCATCCAGAATGGCCTTTTCAGCGCCGCAGCAGTTATTTATTTGCTCTTAACCACCAAGTAGTGCTATAACCATGTAAATATAATTCATTAATGTTTATACATATGTACTGACAGTGAGTGTTATGATTGAGCAGCTGTCCATTATAATTATCAGAATCCACATAAGATCAGAAGTTATTTCAGACATTTGCTAGTGTTTCGAAGTGAATTTTGAGCAGAATAAACGTTTTTAATGTCATAAAGTGTAATGTTTACATTTAGCTTTTTATGCTAATCTAACATAATTTAATGCCCTTACATGTGCCTCTTATCTTGTGTGGTTATATTTCATGATTCATTTTGGCAAGAGAATGCTTAAAGCTCTTTTTACAGCATTCAATAGTAAACTAATCTTCATTTATCATTTTTTCATTTTCTATAATATGCACACTTATAAAGTTTAAATAGAACAGAACCATTCAAAGAATATTTTTGTATTCTCCATTTATTAACAAAAAATGTAGAACATCAATCAATATGTATTTTTTTTTAAATCATTACCAGCCTCTTTCTCTCCTTGTTTAATGAGATTACCTAAAAGAAAACACATGCCTCCTCTCCTTCAGTCGGTCAACAGATGGTGATCCTTGCTTGTTCACGAATCAATTTTGGAATGGGGCATGTTGGTTCAGTGGGTCAAACCAATAATACGCTCCTTCACAGCCCTTCTCCAGTGTTATTTGCTCATGCTGTAATCAGTCTTTACAAGTGGGAAAAGTAAACAAAGCAGTCTCACGCTTAAAACTAGATCATTGCTGTTGCTGTTTAAAAGATTTGGTGCTGCTTTCTGAGTCGCAGATTTTTAGGGGGTCTGAGATTAATTTTAGGGGGGCTGAAAATAGGGTCTAGAAACACCTGTGCTCTGAACCATCACACCTCCCCTGTTATGTAAGTTAGTTCAGTTGCGTGCATTATGCGTTAATGTATAGGTATACAGTATGTTATGATGAGAAATGTTTGCGTTCAAATTGAAATTTCTGACATTTGGACTACAGTTGGTGGCATTGTTTAGCTCTCTTCTGAAATTCTAGAGATGTGTGAAAAAACTAGGGAGCAACAGTAACTTTGATTACTTGAAAAAAAAAAACCAAGGTACTTAAATTGATACTTCCTCTAAGTCTCAATTTAATTGCTGTCTAAGAGAAACAATTGAGATATTTAAGAAATCAAATTTGTGATTTATTTTTTATGAAGTATTATGTAGAGACCTTTTTCTTTGTAGGTGCATGTGTATTTCATAGAAGCATATTTCTGCCTGTGAATGCATGGAATGTGTGTGTATGTTCTCAATGTATGCAAATGTATGCGTGTTTGTGCATTGACATGGCTTCTGCACTGGCATGTCAATGAGTCTCTCCCTGTTTCAGTGTTACTCTCCCTGTTGCCAATATTTCTGCACCTGTTATTATGTTTATATCCCAGGTAAAAGTTATTCTCCCACTTGGAGCATTGCTTTCTATGTATTTATGTACACACTATATGTACGTCCATGGCATGGCCCAGTGCCATGACTGCATGTACATGTGAGTGGATGCTTGTTTGTATAAGTTATTTTGATATAATTTATCATGTATGCACAGAATAGTCCATGTGTCTTTATCTGTACATAGTTCTATTGCATCTCGATTTCAAAAAGGCTAAATTACAATTTGCAATTGGTATATTCAAAATATCGCTGTCAATTTGAATTGGAGAACTACTAGCAGAAAGGACCAGAGCTGAGCTCTGAGTCTGTGTAGAAATGCAGCTGGGACCTTGTTTTTTTTTTTCTGAAACCATTTTATTGACGAAGCCCAGTTAATATACAAGACAAGAGAGGGCCACTGCTTCACATGCTCCCAGAAGAGCCACTACCTCTCTAAAGCATGATAAAAGGAATCATGGCACAGCCTTGAAGTGAGCCTGTCTGTGCTGGATTAATGAACAATTCATGACATGGCTCTCTAACATACTTCACATTTAACAAATGTGTCATATGCACAGTTACAGAAAGCTTAGCTCTGAACAATGGGCTTGCCAAATCCTTAACTTAAATTGACTCACAATGTATACATCTATGTATATATGTAAAATATATACACAAATTTGGCATATAAATCAAAATGGCCTCAATTTAGTCTAAAAGGCTCAGCTGTCATTTTCTGCTGTATACATACAGTATGTATAGAAATTAAAGGCCGATTCCTAACAGAAATCTTTTCGTGTTTGATTGACAGCTGAGGACACATGTGGTGATACTCTGAGGGGTTCAAGTGGCATCATTTCAAGTCCCAATTTCCCGAGTGAATATTACAATAGTGCGGACTGTACGTGGACCATACTTGCTGATCCCGGAGACACCATCTCCATCATTTTTACAGACTTCCAGACGGAGGAAAATTATGACTACTTGGAGGTGGAGGGGTCCGAGCCGCCAACAATATGGTGAGTCCAAATGCCTTGCCCGCTAGTTTTCATGGTTTCCATGGCCATCTGTCTTGTGTCATTTTGTTGAGTGCAAATTGTAGCAGTTAAACTCTGTCAAATATTTGGTTAATCTCATGGACATCTTAAATGAGTCATTGCCCCATTCATGGTCTCCCTTTTTAACTAAATGTTGTTAAATGTGTATAGAGGGTCTCAAATCTAATTAGCAGTGTAATTTACTGTACATGTTGTTGCATGTTTTAAAGGGAAAGTTCACTGAACGATGAAAATTATGTCACCATTTGCTCACCCTCAAGTATTGATGTTATTGCACGGAACACAGAAGATGATGTTAGGCAGAATGGTAGCTTCAGACACCATTTACTTTCATTGAATGGAAAAAATATGCCATAAAATGTAATGGTTTGGATTAACACAAGGGTGAGTAAACATTGACAGAATTTCCATTTTTAGGTGAACTATCCCTTTAAAAGCAAATTATTTAGTGTTGTTGTTGTTGCTGTGCATCATGTGTTTTGAGCTCTACCTTGTAAATGCAATCATTAGTCATACTGGAAGCATCTAATATTGCCTAATGTTTATATCATTGCAGTATTTCACCTCTGCAATTTATTGATTGTGCTCAAATTAGACTATTGATTCACTCCCTCCAGCCTTGTCAACCTCTTTGCTAGTGATGATAGGTAAAAGGCAATTTTTTTTTGTTTCTTCTTCATACACCATGTTACATTTATTAAAAGGGAAAATCAATTGCATACTTATGGTTCTAGTAGCTCTTAGAGGAAATGAACATGAGTATCGATCCCCCTAAATGCCCTTCCTCTTCACGTTGACATTATAAATTGAACTCGAGCCAAGTTTTTAATTACATCTCATTTGTATTGTTTTGATTATGGTTTTGAGATGTATCAGTGTCGTTTAGCAGTGGATGGAGCATTGGAAAGTCGCTATGTTCCAAGGTTTCCCCATGCAGAATTAGTTAAGTGCTCGTAAGATTTCTTATGATGGAAGGCAAACAGTTAATTCACTGTGTAAATGGTTTCATACACGCTGCAGTAGTATGTTAACACATTGTTTACAGTGATTTATTCAAGAAAATCTTTTAACAGCAGGCAAGGGGATGTCAGAGGTTTTTTTAAACAGAGCCAGGGAGCCAGATTTGAATATGCATGTTATGTAGATGAGCCGGTCCTTCTGTAATTCTGATTGCTGTGTAAACAAAGCATGGCGGACATCTGTGGGTGCTGGTGTATGTAGATGTGAATCCAACAAGCTTTGCTGCCCCATTTCTGTGCTGTTCATTCATCCGAGACTCGATCAACAGATAAACCTGCCTCATCACTTAATCATCTATGGCACTGCACATTAATCTGATTCTGTCTTGTGTATAATTAATTGTTTTGCAAACTTGTGCTTAGCTGACCTTTTCTCGAATTCAGATTAGGCGAATGCTCCCCTCACCTCATTGTGTTTACTTCTAGTAATGCCAAATCTAGACTGTCATTTACGCAATGTCCTAATGTCTGTTTCGCACAGTTCTGGGTCACAGCCATTCATTTATTACCTCTTATTGGATTAGTCAAAGCCCGGAGACGGTGGGAACTCCTAAAAAAAGAACCACAGGTAGAGCAGAGTGGTCCGGTAATGCGTAAATAATAATGTCTTCACTTCCTCTGCTGCAGTCTTAGTGTCTTCTGTTTGGCCAGGTTACCCTAATTATTTACTTGAGTGTCCTAGGTGGTTTGTGCTCCAAGTACCGTCGCATTTTGGCCATCAGTGGCCTGCTGTTACCAAAAGTGCAGGGTTTAAGCGATCGTAGGGCAGGTGTGCTATAAATCTATTTTAGATGTATGGTCTTTGGGTATGTGTGTGTGTGTGTTAGGCTATTTTGCACCTGTTTTCTTTTATTAAAGCAGAAAAAGAGATAGTTGTAGTTCAAAGCATGTGCTTTGTAACATGTAGGCATGACACTATTACTAAATAATCGTCTGATCACAGTTGTTTGATCTAACTGTGGTAATTTGAAAAAGGCTTGGTTACGTATGTAACCTCCGTTCCCCGAGGGAGGGAACGACACGTTGTGTCTGAGAAGCGACACTAGGGGTCTCTTTTGAGCGCCGATATTCACCTCTGACCTATTGAAAAGGGCCAATGAGAGTTGGCAGTCAGTATTTGCATACCCCGCCCCACATACAGGTATTTAAGCGGGGCAAATAAGGAAGTTTAGTCAGGATTTTTCTGAGGAGCCGGAATGGTCCAGCCACAACAGTGGTTCGGTTCAGTGACATGGCGGAGGAAAGACACAACGTGTCGTTCCCTCCCTCGGGGAACGGAGGTTACATACGTAACCAAACGTTCCCATTCTGTCGCTCTCTCCACGTTGTATCGGAGAAGCGACACTAGGGGACCCATTCCAATCTTGCCATGCGCTGAACTGTGTACGTGAACCACCGATACAGAGGCGGGCAGGGATTTCATCCAGTGCCGTGCATCGTCTGTACCTGGCTGCACGTACCCTTCCCCAATGCCCCATAAAAACTTCGGAATCCTTCTAGTTACCCTGGGAGGGGAACAAGGCGATGTTTGCCAACATGAGAATGGGCCAGCCTGGCTGGGCCTCTTTTCTCTCTATGTTTCTCGCATAGAGCAATCACGGCCGGGGCCCTTACACGCATATAGGGAAGGGGGTCTTACCCAGACCCTGCGGAGACCACACCTGCCCTTTTTCTTGGGGAGGAAATGTGGTAGACACGTCACACGGCCGTGGTGCGGTGGTAGATCCAGCCTTGAAAGGGGGGAGTTGCTACAGCATGGCGACCGGGGCAGCTGTAACTGCCTAAGGGAGACACGGGGGTCCACTCGTAAGGGGACAGAACCGTGGAATTACACACGGGGGGAGTCCGAGCAGGAGGCATTACCTGTGGAGCACCTATACCAGTACAGGGTAGCCATCAGGGTACCCGCAGTGGCTTGGGTCGGCGAGTTCCTCTGCTGAACCGCGGACCCGGAGGGCTGGGGAGGAATTGACCAGGGTCCCGACTCGGAGTGGGGCGCCCTGGGAAAAAAGGCGCACTACTTTACCTTGACGTCAGGAAAAGGGCGCTGGGCGCAAGCGATCCACTCGGCCGGTCGGTCTACGTGTTACTGAGTGCTACGGGCTCAATCTGTTCGAGATGCGTGAGGCCGACAAGAACCGCTTCCTGGACGCACCTGTCTCTCAGATTGGCCTTTTCGGCGACACCGTCGAGGACTTCGCCCAACAGTTCTCCGCGGTGAAGAAGCAGACGGAGGCCATCTCTCACTTCATGCCCCGCCACAGACCTGCTGCTACGGGCCCTGCCACGTCTGCCCGCCGAGGGCGTCCCCCTGCGAAGAAACCAGCTCCAGCTCCTGCTCCGCCTCAACCCGCCTCAACCCTGCTCCTACTCGCAGCGGGGCGGAACAGGTAGTGCAGCGTCGGGCGGCTTCGTTGCGGCCTGAGGCTGAGGTGCTGAGAATAGACTCAAAGCACTTACCTTGCTCCGCGCACCCGGCAGGGGGCGGGTTCGTGACTGAGGAGGAGGTCTGATGCTGGCGTCCTCTGGACACGTCTGAACCGGCCGGCCGGGGGACAGTCGTGGGCAGGCGGAAGGCTGGATCACCGCGTCTGGTGTACCGGGACTGTCGTAATCTGAAAGCAGATTGCCGTGAGAACGGCATTTGCGGGCCAGGTGACCCAGAAGCAAAGGAAATAGCTCTTTTATTGAGAATGTGGGTACCACAGCCCCCGGCAAATGAAAAAACAAAGGATTCTCCAGCCGGCCCTCCACCGGGGGACGGAGCGGTCTTACCACCTCCGGAGCTAACGTCTTCGACTCTGGGTCGACTGTCTCAGGAACGCTTGGGAGCCTTCCGGGTCCTAGAGGGGGTTCGTGAGACAGGGGGCGTGCGCCGCCTGCGGGGTGCTCGACGCTGGGGCTGAGAGCTGGGCCCGGGTTGAGGCGGAGCAGGAGCTGGTTTCTTCGCAGGGGGACGCCCTCGGCGGGCAGACGGGGCAGGGCCCGTAGCGGCAGGTCTGCGGTGGGGCATGAAGTGAGAGATGGCCTCCGTCTGCTTCTTCACCACGGAGAACTGTTGAGCGAAGTCCTCGACGGTGTCGCCAAAAAGGCCAATCTGAGAGACAGGTGCGTCCAGGAAGCGATTCTTGTTGGCCTCACGCATCTCGACCAGATTGAGCCAAAGATGGCGTTCCTGGACCACTAGGGTGGCCATCGCCTGTCCGAGTGCCTGCGCTGTGGCCTTCGTCGCTCTCAGGGCGAGGTCGGTCGCTGAGCGCAGTTCCTGCAGCACATCAGGATCAGGTCCACCCCGTGCATGTTTCTGAGTGCTTTGGCCTGGTGGACTTGCAGGAGGGCCATCGCATGCAGGGCAGAGGCAGCATGTCCAGCCGCACTGTAGGCCTTCGCGTTGAGCGAGGATGTTGTCCTACAGGGCTTGGATGGGAGTACGGGGCGGCCACGCCAGGAGGTAGGGCTTCTGGGGCATAGATGGTACACAACTGCCCTATCGACCTGGGGAATCGCCCCGTATCCGTGGCGCTCTCCGCCGTCGAGGGTGGTGAGAGTGGAGCGGGTGGCACCTAGACGGGCGGAGAGCGGGGCTCTCCACGTAGACGTCAGCTCGTCATGCACCTCCGGGAAAAACGGGACCGGGGGGGATGCGAGGCCGCGAACGGCGCGCTGCCCCCAGGAACCAGTCATCCAACTGTGAAGGCTGTGGGGAGGATGGAGGGTTCCAATCCAACCCCACGCTCATGAGTGCCCGGGAAAGCATGTCAGACATCTGAGCGTCGGCCTCAGCCTGGGCCTGCTGGCCCGAAGGCGGCAGTCCAGGGGAGTCCTCGGCATCAGACATCACACTCTCCGATGCAGCGGCGAGCTCATCTGCTTCGGGCTCGGGAGGATAGACAGCCGGGCCGTGAGGCGAGCCGCTATCGCCGCGAGCGTAGACGGGGACCAGCGAGCGTGTCGGGGAACGGGAGGTTCGCGGGGGGCTACCCGGCGAAACTGCACCCGCTGCCGCCCCCAAATCGCCCCCAGCGCCAACCGCATCGTCCTCAATCCCGTGGGAAGAAGGAGCAATGCGGGGTGCAGCTGGGGTGGCTTTCTTTCTGTTGAAAGCAAGCCGCGACTGCAACGTGGTCATGGTCATGTTCTCGCAGTGAGAACATGAGCCATCCACAAACGCCACCTCGGTGTGATCGCGGCCCAAACACATGAGACAGCGCCTGTGGCCGTCTGAAGCGGAGAGCACTCTACCACATCCAGGAACAACACAGGGGCGGAAGGGCATCTTGAAAAAGACGCGTCCTGAAAAGGACGTTCAACGCCGCTGTGTTTTGCTCTTTTAGAGAAATTACTCTGTAAAACAGTTAAAGGATGGGAAAGGAGGAGGCGAGAACCGGCTTGACGATATAAATCATAGTTTAATGGAAAACTTAAAAGACAACACAAACACACATGATGGACATGTCCGCTAACGATCTCTCTCTCCCGCACAGTCCTCTGCAGTCGACCTTTAAACCTCACGGAGGCATAATTAGCCTAATACGGGACCGGGTGTGAAGGATCACGACCCGGCCCCGCCCTCCGCCCTGCCACATACTCTTTTAATAGGAATTTACTCTTTTAATACACAGTGTGTGTGTGTCTGCGCTGTCGAAGCGCTCAGGGGCAACAATGCACGCCGTGCAATGTGAAGGAGAAAGCCGCTGTTGTGCGCCGTCAAGATCCAACAGCATGCAGATCGTCAGAGGAAACAGGAACGTTTAAAGTGGTGTGTAACTCGCAGCAAACTGCAGACAGACCATCGGCTCCGAAGAAATTTTCTGACTAAACTTCCGTATTTGCCCCGCTTAAATACCCGTATGCGGGGCGGGGTATGCAAATACTGACTGCCATCTCTCATTGGCCCTTTTCAATAGGTCAGAGGTGAATATCGGCGCTCAAGAGAGACCCCTAGTGTCGCTTCTCCGACACAACGTGGAGAGAGCGACAGAAGGGGAACCACAATTATTGTGCACTTTAAATTCCAATCACATTTTGCTGTCCAAATCAGGGAATTAACGGCACATTTGAGTGTCTCATTTAATTGAACTCCGACCATTTCACTGACCGCACTGACTAAGTGTAGCTCCTGAAGAATGCGTGAAGATGAACTACTTCAGAACCAGTCTTGATGTGCTGTGATGCACATGCCAAAAGCAGAGTTTCCTGCCAAAATTCAGCAAAAGGCCCGCAGTGGCCACGTGTCTCTCTCTCTCTCTCTCTCTCTCTCTCTCTCTCTCTCTCTCTCTCTCTCAAACTGGTGCCCCTGGCTTGTCTTTATCCCCCACCTGGCTGATTAGGACAGTTTATCGTGCATCTTCACAACCCTGCCACGCCCTCCTCCTCATCACATTTAATATAATTATGATGAGGAGGAGAGTGTGGCCAGGCCATGAGGTTACATGGCCAGCGCTTAATTACCTTATCAGCAGGAGAGCAAAATAAAGGGGAGCCGAAGATGTCAGTTCGGGAGAGAGAGAGAGACGCTCGTGAGACACTGCATGTATCCTTGTGTTTTATGTTGTTTTAAGTTCATTTATATAATTAAAGTTTATATTGAAAGTTCAGCCAGTACCCGCCTCCTCCTTGCCTGTCCTTTAACTGTTGAAATAATATATTATATAACATACCATAATATAATTTCAACCAAGACTAAAGTTGACCACAAAGAGAGACAGATATTTTTTGTATCTTGAAATATTTGTATATTTCAATTATTATTTTTAATGTCATTCATAAATTTTTAAAGCCATGTAAAAGTTAGATATGAATAAATTGCTTCTTATGGTTTATGAAGCACACATACACCTGTGGCAAAAGCATGACAATTTGTATGACAGTAATTATAATCTTGAAAGCCCTACACCAGACAATTAATCTTCATAATCATCATAATCGTGAGGGCCCTAAAACAGACAATTACAGTAATCGTCATAATCACAATTATTTATTTGACTATTAATCGTCAGTCAAATTTCATAATCGTGATAGCCCGAGGAACAGGTTACATTTAAAATGCTTGATTTTGTCCTTTCTTTTGCAAACTTTTTTCATTTTTAGTGCAATTATTTAAGTCTGCACACAATTATTGACACATTTTATGATTATTTGATGTTAATCATCTATTAATGCTGTAAATGGAGTGTGATGACTAGAAACTGATGCATTTGATTGTATCCCCCATTTTATTCAGTCATAACACAGAAAGTATGATATTGGACCAAAAATGTATTTCATCGGCATAACATTGGGCTATTCAATATAAAATCAACCAAATTTCAGAATAGGGCTCTCAGTATGGCTCCATGCTTAAATGATTGAATTTTATATATTTTATGTGGTTGAAAACCAAATGTCAGAAGCAACATATTCTGTTGAAACTAGAAATTTACCTTTATTTATTCACATTAAAATAATAATGTCAAAATTTAGATTTTTTTTTTAAGGGTCCAATATCCAATATACTACTATTACTAATAGCTGACAATATTTATACCCTAAAGATGCTGAACCATTGAAAACCTTATCATCAAGACGTGAATTGCTGGCCTCATGTGTTTACTTCACCACTCTCAATTACTGTCCCATCTCTCTCCTTGAGCCTTAACTCACAGCTCAGGAACATCATAATTTCTCCTCTGGACCCATCGCTGTGCTCTTTAGAGGTCCACACTCCACTG